>NC_141755.1:113667593-114007593 GCF_982258835.1 Parasteatoda tepidariorum
AGTATCGCTAAGTTGATGATACAGGCAATTCGCTATAACTCGAAGTACGATAACTCGAATATTACTATAACTCAATTTTTTTAAGGGGTTCCGACCCTTTTATCTTCAATTTCATGTTAATTATTCTTGATTACTCGAACTGTACTCCCTTTAACTCGATTTTTTTTTTGGATCTTTTAAAGCAAGAAAAAAACCCTAGGAGCTGATATCTTGCCCCTTCCTTTGCAACACACGCAATGTCTTTCGCACTCTTCATGGAGGAGTTAAAGTTGTCCCTCTTGAAGTATGTGAGCAGTGGTTAAATGAAACATTACCAAATTTACTTCATGGATACAGTTAAAATGATGTTTTCAATATTGATGATATGGGTTTATTTTTTAAATGTCTTCCAAATAAGACTATGATGTTTAAGGATGAAAAATGCTCAGGGGATAAAATGAGCAAGGAACGTTAGACTGTCCTAGTTGAAGGAAATGCGCCTGGGACGGAGAAATTGCCCTTACTTGTTATCGGAAAATACCGAAATCCCCGATGTTTCAAGAATGTAAAAACGTATCCTTTGTATTACAAGTCCAGCAAAAAGTTTTGGATGACATCATTTTTATTTGAAGACAATGTAAGAAAATTGGATCGTAAATTCTTCGCTAAAAAAAGAAAAGTGATACTTTTTATGGATAAATGCATAGCGCATAGTGATCTACCTAATTTAAAAGCAGCAAACCTGCAGTTTCTCCCGCCAAACACAACAGCAAAGTTGCAACCGATGGACCAGGATATCATAAAGTGCTTGAAACAGTCTTATCGTAAATGGTTTGTCAAAAAATGATCTTAAATACTGTAAGCATTTAGAAGATTTGTAATTAATAAGCATTAATTAAATAATCCGACAATATTTTGAAAGACCGAAACTAACGGTAAGTCGAACTTCCAATATGTCGAAGTTCTTTGTCAGTCCTATCAGATTCGAGTTATCGCGAATTCACTGTATTTCAACTGTTTGGCGATACATTTCCGTTTAAAAAAAGGTGGGTATAATGGATGAAATAATTTAAATTAAGAAAATTAGTAAATAATTTAAATTGGTGAAATTAAAAAAATGATCAAAGAAAAAATTTCCAGCTTTTCTTTATAATTCCCTGATTTTTCCAGGTTTATATCCAAATTTCCCTGATATTTGCAGGTTTTTTCCAGTTTAAAAAAAATTCCCCGATAATTCCAGGTTTTAAAGGTGGGTGGCCACCCTGATAAACTATTAGATTTTGACACCTAGTAAGTTCATCTATGCAATTCTATGGACTAATATAGAAATCTAAGTAGTTCCAAGTACTCCTTGGAGACTTTTTTTTTATTTCCAAGGAGTTTCTAAGCAGTATAAGCAGTCTGTACGCACCCTGAATAAAGCCTTAATCTCATTAAAAATTAAAAAGTACTGTCCAAATTTCATTATTTACCGTTCCCATAACAGTCAAGATAAGACTCATTGTATAAAATATTTCACGCAAACTACTACCCAATATATAAAAATAACGCAGACATTTCAATGATTAAATTTTTAAAATATAACCATAAACCTTTTTACTATACCAAAAAATTTATAAAACAAAATTTAGTTCCTTAAAAGGCTACGAATGTGACTAAAACAAATTCAAAATGCACTTACCACTTAAAACCCAATCTCGTTCCGGTTGGGACTTATTACCATGGATACACAATGCGGAATATCTGCAAGCAAGATTTAAAGTAAGATTTTTTCGGACAAAATGTTTCAGTAGAAAAAGTGAATCAATTAAGTAGAAAAGTTACCCTTGTTTCCTCATATAACGTGTCAGCTCGTCTACACGACGTTTTGTTTCAGCAAAAATTATAGTCTGAAGAAAAAAAATTATCAATTTTATTTATTTTAAATAATGATTGTGAGAATTAATAAAATATATATAATAAAAAGAATATCAGAATAAAAACTAATTTTTTTAAATTTCAACACACCTTGTTTTCCTTTTCATTCATTATTTCTTGAAGGAGATTAGTAAGCCTGAAATAATAGAAACATATGTAATTTTTAAAAAAAAAAATAATTGCATTAATTTGAATTCTGTTTTAAGATACTTCAAAAATTACCTGTCATCTTTTTCTGTTTCATCCATGACATCCACAATTTGCATGATATTGTGATTCGCAGATAATTCAAGTGCACCAACATTTATTTGAATGTAATCAATCAAAAAATCTTCAGCCAGCTTCTGAACTTCTTTTGGCCATGTTGCGCTGAACATTACAGTTTGTCTATCAGGCTGGAAGGATATAATAAACAGTCAATTCAAATCATTCAAAGACAGTAAAATTTTCTGTAAGGGTACTCTTATATACACATAATATTTTTTCTAATAATATGGATTGAAAAGTTTTTAATTCGGAAACTCTAACATACCGAAGAAAATAAAAGTTCGCAAATTATTACAGATATACCTTCAGTGATTCTGCTTAAGTCAACAAAGGACTTTCAATTTTTTTTTTAAAGAAATTATCAAGGGATTTGTTTGAAATTCTCAGTATACATTTATATTGTTAAAAAAACTTATATAAAAAATTTTGAAAAATTCTTTTAAAATTTAAGAAATTAAAATTTCAAATTTATATTGTTTTTTTTTTTTTAAATATTTTGCCTTGTATCCAAAATTTTGTTGAAACGACAATTATTTTAAAATATTACATATTAGGTAACAAAAAAAATTTTGGAAACTTTTTTTACTTTTAATTATTGAAACAAAAAGTAAACAAGCAACAAAGCAGCATTTTTAGGAAAAAATCATCATGCCACTATAAAATAGCATGTATATAAATAATAATCTTGTTATAAAGACTTTTGGAGGACTCTAATCTTTGGACTAGCATTGTATGCATAGACATAACAACAATACTATTTACTTAATTCAAAAAACTATTCCAACAACATGTTAATAATATTCATAAATATAGCATCAAATTCTCAGGTTAATAGAATGAAAATTAATTTTGCTGGAACAGTTTGAAATTTGTCATTGAGAAGACACTGACATTGCCTTCTGAAAGACACTGGGAAAAATTACTTTCATTGCAGGGCGTCAATGGCACGTGGTCAAATCAGAAATGGCCATAATTTCGTTAATTTTGCTCTGATTCAAGAATTTAATTTTTAAAAAATGTTCAGTTAAATGTCTAGAATTCAAAAATATATATATAAAAAATAAAATATTTTTATGGGCAAATGTTTGCTTATTTGGAAGTCCCTTGTCACCTTAAATGATCAACAAAGGATGAGAATCAAATTACATTGGAACCTCTTCTGGATGCACAACTGGATTTAAAAGCTTCGGATTCCTCATAAACATAACTTCTTGTTTCTAAATATCAATGTCATAAATGAGCATAATAACAGATGGATGAAGTGGAAAAATTTATCTGCCAGATTGTTTCTTTTCCCAGATTTCTATGCAGGGGACATTTTTCTTTCCTATGTTTAATTCCAATATTTTAAACATTATGTGAAGTGCGAGCTAAATTTATTTCTCACAGAATTTTTATACTGTAACCAAGAACTAAGTTAATCATTTAAAATTTCTTAAGTCATTCAATTTTCTATACAATTTCTTTTTCACTAATAAACTATGCTGACTGATAAGTTAAAAAAAAACTCATTTCCTAATAAAATAACTAAACTACAAAAATAACAGATGAAACAGTTGTTGCCGTAATTAAGATTTGAATCTCTGTTGAGTGGTCCCCTGTTCACAACCCTACATAAATCAAATAAGTTGATAAAAAGTTTCCAAACAAATATTTCTTGCTTCTAGCACGTTAGTCATAACATTTGCAAAATTTTAATTGGAGTTCCGGTAAAAGACCGGAAAAAATTTTCCAGCTAAAAATGATAACATAGTTGATTCAGTTCTTGCTTTTCTACAGTGCAAACAGGGTTGCCGCATAAATCTTTCAAAAAAAATTCCATGTGTTTTCCCTGTGCGTATTACACAAAATATATTACGAGGAAACACACAATCACTGTGCTCTTGTCAGAGTTACATTATGCTAACTATGCTATGTTTAATTGCTGAAAAAACTTAAAAGAAATAAGGAACAGCCTAACCTACTTAAAACAAATAATGCTATAGTAAATTAAATCGTTTAGTATAGCAGAAATATCGTTCTTAAATATCCCATAGAATGCACTTTGAGAGGTTACCACTTCTTACAAAACGACAAGATATAAAATTCCCTGTATTTTCCCACTTTGTAAGGAAAAAATAAAAATTCTTTGTGTTTTCTCTGTGGAGTGGCAAACCTGACAAAACAGTTGATGTGTCAATGATGGTAGGTTCAGCACAAAAAGAAAAGATGAGAAACATAGTATCTCCTAACGGTTCCTTCTCTTAGATTTGGAATGATTTTTCAAAGTTTAGGGTCAACCATAAGCCTGTATAAATAGAATTTTTTTCTTTTGCAGAGAAAACTCTGGGGGGATAATTCTCAGAGAGAACTCTGTATACATATTTGGGGGAAGGTACCGTAACTTGCAGCACAATACCCAGAAGCATAACTGCCAGCTTAATTGCAATTTATGTTTTTCATTGTAGAAACAATTTAAGGTTTTAATATAATACTCTGGGTTTGAAAAATTTGACTCCAATACTTAAACTTAAAAAAAAAAAAAAAACATCTCAAACATCCAACAGGAAGCTTAAAAATCCTGCCTTACAAAGCAAGACAATTTTTTTCTTTTTTAAAAACTAACTTTTATCCAGTTTTCCAACAATCATTGTGAAAAATCTTAAGGGAGCTACACTGTAGATACATGCCAAAAATCAGGATATTTACAGATGTGTGTTAATTTACGCGTTAAGTGTAAACACAATTTCAAGGGATCGCAGTACCATTGCAAAATTTTTTTAAAAAATAAAGGTATAATAATTCATTTTGTGGATGCTTAACACTTTGATTTAACTTATAATCAATAATTTATCTTCAAAAAAATAGTTAAACTATTAAATTTTTTTTAAAAATTTAACAAAAATCTCAATTTTTTTATTTTAACATTTAAAATTTTTTTTTCTTAATGCTTATAATATTCATCAACAATTTTGTGTATTCATTTGTTGATATATCAATTAGAATATTTTTTATAGATTATTTTGTAAAAAAGTAGAAAAAAGTTAAAATTTCCTGTTAGGTATATATAACATGCTGTAAAAATTTTAACATCTCAAAATGCTTACTCCAGGCACAGAGTAAATAAGTGCATTATACTTAAAATAAAAAAGTTTACTTCAAAGCTTTAATAGAAAAAATTCCTTAGGGATTCAATTAAGATTAAAGCACAAAACTACCATCTATGAGAAAAAGCATTTAAAAGTCAATCAGTTGATCAAGTTTCTGTTTTAGGGCAATCTAAAATTGTTCATAACTTTTTAAAAATGTAGATAGTTTTTCTCCCTCAGTGCATTTAAAATAACTTGAAGTTTATTATGAGCAATAAAAAAATATCGCTATTTTGGTCATTTTTTGGGTACTGTCACCCCTTGACATAATTATTTAAGAACTAAATCGGGAATCTTGCTCAGTTACTGAATTGCTAGAAGACTAATAGATTAGTTTATATCTATGTACTATAAATGCTATTTAAAGACTAATAAATTCCAAGCTTATCTTACTCTTATTTGATTTATGATTTTTCTTATTTGAGGTTCAAAACCCATGTCCAACATTCTATCAGCTTCATCTAAAACTAGATAAGTGCACTGCTTAAGTGAAACTTTATTGCATTCCAGAAAATCTATAAGACGACCAGGAGTAGCGATACAAATTTGTGCACCTAGAATTAAAAAACAGGAATTATAGTGTTTTACTTAAAACCAATGAATATGTAACAATGAATATGTAACTAAAATATCTACCACGTTCAACGTCTCTCAATTGTGGACCCTTCGGAGCACCACCAAAAATGCAGCTATTACGCACATAAGAAAACCTCCCAAAATCATTGCAAACCACCTGAATTTGCTGAGCTAATTCTCGAGTAGGAGCCAACACCAAAACCTGAAAATAAAATATTTATTCATAACATGTAGTAAATAATACAACACAACTATAAGTCCGAAAAAATGAATATATAATATAAGTATGATATCAATAGATTCAAACTTGAAGTAAAAGAAACTTAAGCAAAATATAATGCATACTTGCTAACTTATAAATAAAAACTGGCACCAACATGAAGAATTTAAAGACACATATCCAAATTAATAAAAATGGAATGTAAATTAATAAAGTGGTATTAATAAAATGAAAAATAAAAAGTATAACAAATTAAAAGTAACATACATCTCATCATTGCAATGTTATTAAAATAAGAAGCAAATTCTCTTTAATTTTTAAGAAGCATTTTAATAACATTTTTTTTCATTGCCTAGTAAAATCTATTTTACTAAAAATAATTAGCAGATAACTAATCTTATTCAATAGTAGAAATTTGCTGTATCATGTTTAAATAATAAATAAAAGTACTAACAATCCTTTTTTTTTAAATTTTATTATGATGCTATTTAAAAAACACTATATACAAAATAAAATAATGTTTAATTAAAAGTTTAAAATCAGCAGCACAGCTAAATTTAAAGATATTGCACAAATGAAATAAAATGCTACATATAAAAAAAAATTCTTCTAAAAGTTTTCTCCTGAATCACCTAAGGAATTATGACAGATCTAGTCTTTATTTAAACCAGCTTTCTAAAGTTTTGTTTTAAATAGATTTAGTAAAATTCTTTCCCAATAAACTAAAAATTCTATCACATCAAATGGAGCAGAATTATATCTGCCAATTTATATTTAATCATTCCATCAGCACCTTTCATTTGTCTTATCACTACACATCAATTGGTTTATTTGGAACACTGAAATCTTTGTTGGCAAAATTGCTTAAGACGCGTTGCCACTCAAATCTGTAGTGCAATAAATTAAGAGAAAATACACAATCACCATGCTCTAGTGTGAGCTACATTGTGCTAGTTTTGATTAAGTGGTAGATATAATTAGAGAAATAGGGAATAGGTGAACATGCTTAATTCAGGGTTCATACAGAGATCAGAAGAAGAAATCCAAGGAGTATCCAAGGAGTCCAAACTTTTAAGGACTTATCAAAAATTTAAAAACTTTGTGTAAAATATAGTTTTTTTTTAAAATTGGGACTCTCTTAACTCACAGTGACCTGTCGAAAAATGATCGAATATTTTGCTTATTTATTTAGGATTTACTCCTAAAAGGCATGTAGGATTAACAGTTTTGCTTTGGAGTAGGTACAAGGTAGGATCTTATCCCCCTCATTAGAAACGGCTTTTCTCATTTCTATGGCAGCTAACACAGTTTTGTAAGAAGAAAACAAACTATTTAAGTTGCAGACAACTTTTAAACTATAAAAATAAACTTATCAAATAAAAATCAACTCACAAGACGGTTGCACAACCCGGGTTTTTCCATGTTTTATTGGGGTTTTTTTCTTCTTCCAAAAGAGTGAAGGGATAAATACCTCATTTTAAAAAAAGTTTATTTTACTATTAATTAAGTTTAATTTTATGAATTACCTTAACATATAGGTAATTAATAATTAATACAAATAAATTGGTGCAAAAGTCTAAAAAAAGTTTCTTCCGACATCATGATACAAAATGTTATATGTACTCGCATACATCACACATTTGAAACTTAATTTAACACAAGATTACTTTTTATTTATATTCTTACTTATCAAAACCCACTTTAGGGTGGATTTTATCCAGTAAAAGCTGCCTGTGTTTAACTGGGTAGGTGGGTTTTTTGCACCCCTGTGCACAACTATTTTAAAGACTAAGTTTATGGAAAGGATAAAACTATTAACAAAGGCAGAAACAACACTTAACAAATTATACATCACTCTACTAAGAACACAACTTCCAGGAAGTCACAGAACAGGAGAAAAAACAGTGGCATCCATTTGTAAACAGTTCGGACAGTGAAATATTTTACAACAGGGATGAGTTTCTTGAAAGTCGAATGCCTAAATTGTACAATGTAAATAAAATAAAAAAGGGAAAGGAAATTTTAAAATCCATGCAAATTTCAGATCTATCAGTAGGTCCGTAAAATTACGGATAATTCATTATTGTTGCCAAATACGTATAATGGAAATTTTTGTACTCTCATTTTCACTGTGTACATTATTGAGTTTTGGAGGTGGAGAAACATTTAACATTGAAAACAAACTTTTGTTTTGCTTCACAATCATAAATTTACAAAATTGTTCTCCCATGAATTTGATTTCCAAACATCCATCATACAGTTTTGGACTAAGGGCATAAGAAACTAAGTTTTCCCAGTATTCAAGGTTTGGGAAAACCAGATACAGAGTTTTGTTTAGGCAAAGATGTAGCCAACCACTGTTTAGGTTTTTACTGGTACTTTAACAGCTTTTGTTCTTTAATGGTCCCTATATCGGTGATATTTCATTTAATGTCAATAAAAAAAAAACAATTTTTTAAATACATCATTAATTACACAAAACTTTTTTTTTAAAAAAAAGAGAAAAATCATTACTTTTAAAAATTCTTATGTTACAATAAAATTATGCTTAATTATCAAAAAATGTAAAGAATTAATGGAATCCTTTTTTTCCCCCAATTACCTATACAACAGCATAATTTTATAATATACAATTCTGGAACAATCATAATTTTATTTGCTGCAATATAAAATTTAGTTCAAAAAATGAAATTAAAATGAAGAAAGAACTAAAACAGAACCAGCTATTTGTCTAAAAATATTATAAAATTACAGAAACATATAATTTACAGGATGTAATATGGTAAATTAAATGTATAAAAAAACTTGTACATACTGTAGGTCCAGATCCTCTTACTATTTCTTGATTTGCAATATGAACAATTGCTGGCAAAATATACTGAAAAAATAAACAAGAGTTATAATGGATTCAATGAGGATAATTTATTTTAAAAGATATTTTTATCTACTCTATATCACACATGGAAAATAGAAAATTCTCCTAAATAAATTAGTCGGGTGTGTTTTCCTGCTTTGTATTTGAAATAAAAATTTCAAATGTTAAAGAGGTTTTTTAACTCTAAGCAGGATATTATGAACAGTTAGAAATACAAAATTAAGTCCCATATCTGGACCTCCCTTTCTCGGAAGAATCTATTTCCCAGCCACTACTTAACAATCAAAATAAACATATCTTCCCTTTTCTATACAAAAAAATAAATAAATAAAATAAAAAAATTTATATACTTGCAGTTTTAAAAGAACAAGCTTTCTTTTTTCAAGCTTCTGGCATAGCTGCCAGTATGAATAGGAAAAAAATTCAGTTATTTTTCTACAGGGTTTCCACTCTTTTAACAAATCAAAAATTAAGGACATTTTTTGAAAAAATTAAAGATTTTAAACATAGTATAATAATTTTTTATCCTCAAGTATACATATACTCTTGTTACAATGCCAATTATTTACCCTTTTTTAAAAAAATAAATAAAATAAAAAAACAATTTCATTGTAATGCAAGTAATGATATACAGTCGGACTTCTATTTAACGAACTTCCATTTTCCGAATTTTTTTGAGGAACCAAGAACATTTTGGAAATTTATTCGTAAAATAACTTCCAAATAGCGAAGTGAATTTTCTATTTAACGAACTTTTCTTTGAGGTCCGCTTTCCCTATTTCCCAAAATATTTCAGAACATTTCAAACTTGTTAACGCATTTTATGAGGGAAATGACCTTGAATTGATTTTCGAAGCCACTTAACTTTTAGAGAAAGCAGTGAAATCCCTTTCCCCTTTTGTTTGCATTTCAAAGGAAAAACTCGATAAAATTAACGAATTTTATCAGTAGCAATTAAACTTATGAACGCGTGAGGTAATGTATGTTTTAAATTACTACTATAATAAATGTAGATATAATTTTATACATAAATTTAGCTTTTTTTAGTTTAAAATGTATGTAGCATGATAGTGTAACACTGGATAATGTTTTACTCTATTCTTGCTTTTCATGCAGATTTCTTTTATGGTTAAGATTTAAGAGAAAATAAATGGTAGATACTAGTTTACTAGATAAAGGTGTATCAATTACCATTTTAATCATGTCTAGTGTTTATGAATTTAAAACCTGTTTTGCGTCGTTTAAGTATTTCAAAAGGTGATTTTCTATTTAACGACTTTTCCATACAACGAACTTATTATCGGAACTTAGCGACTTCGTTAAATAGAGGTCAGACTGTAATTGTATATATTTCCAGGCTGACAAAGTGGGCCCAGGCAAATTTCACGAACCCAGGCGGGTTTTTTCCAAACTTATTAAACTAGATCAATAGGTTTTGCTTTAAAAGCAAAATAATTTCACCTTAGAACAAGACTTTCAAGTAATTAAAGATAAATTAACTTGATACATAAACTGAAATTTATTCAAATTATTTTAAGAGATTACTAATGTGCCTTTAATTATAATGGAAAAGTGAAGTAACAGATCTTTATAGAACTATGGGGCTCCTTCAACCTTACAAATATATTTTTATTTATATAGTACTATCCCAAGTAAACACAAGGCCCTACTAATATTCAAACATCTTAAATTGTTAATTTTTTTTTTCTTCAGAAGGCTTAATTGAACATTTTTTTAAATTCATTGCAATAATTATGAAAATTTTTATAGGATAAAAATACAAAAAAAAAACTTTGAAACATTTTAAGAAAGACATATTAAAAATGGTTTGCAACTTTACCATTTTGAAATTATTACTAAACAGCCAATGTGTTATGTTTACTTTGATAATCAGCTTTAAATAAATTATTTCCAGCTAAAACTGTTATCAGGAATAACTTCACATTATGTAACTAAATCTGTCGAAAAACATCATCTAATTTTAAAGTAACCAAAAGTTGAATAGAAATTTTTTAAAAAAAAAACAGTATATTGATATGCAATGTTAACAAAACAAAAAGATTAATTATAAAATCTATGTCTACATTTTATTTTCATAGGCTTATAATTAAAAAATATGGTATCTTTTAATTGAGTTAGATTTAATTCTTTATTTAACAATCTAAAACCTCAAAAAAAAATGGTTAAATTACTACAAAATAAGTTATAAATAGTAACCAAATATTTAACTTTCTTGTTAGAGGGAAGATATACATTCTTATTAGGTAATCAGAAATAAAAATTTAAAGTATTTCTGAAAAAAAGCTAGGGTTTTCAGCAGCAACCTGATAAACCCCAGGTTGTTTGTAATATTTTTGTAAGACTGAAAAATTGTTCCTATCAATTAGTGACACTGAAAACTAAGTACTTTTAAAAACCTTGTACTAAAATTAAGTACTTACAAGGGTCCTTATTTTCAAATTAAAAATTAAGTTTTTAAGGACCCGGGGAACCCTCTATTATAAATTAATTTATACAGTCGAACCCCTCTATAGTGAACCGTCTGCGGACTCAGTAATGTGTCCACTATAACCGATGGTTCACTATATCCAAATTTTTTGAAGAATATTTTTTGCATAAGACAGTTGAATGATTGAAAATTGACTTTGCAATTTTGCATAAGTTATTTAAAAAATTATTAACTAATTAACAGATAAAGCAAAAATTGATGGAAAAAGTAATTACGTCGCTAAATATTAGTTTTATTTTCACTTTTTATGAAAAAAATTTGTGATTTTTGATTGAACACAATTTGATTTTAAATTGAGTTCATCAATTTTCTTATCTACAATGCGCAAAGAATGCAAGATTTTTACATTTTGAACAAGATTTCGAACCCGGCATAACAACATATAACCCGGAATATAAGACATATAAGACATATAAGAAATGCCGGCATAACCCGGCATTTCTTAACAAAGCATCTTCTACGTTTTCTCTTTCAGCTCCAAGCAGTTTTTTCGATGAAACCATGTTTTTGTTGTATGCCGCAAGAATTGCACTTCGATTTTTCTAAATGTTTGAAACTGTAGATTTTGACAAGGAAAATTCCTTACACAGTGTCGATTGATTGGTTCCATCATCAATACGCTTTACAATTTTAACTTTGTCGTCCATCGAAAACACTTTTCTCTTTAGAGAATTTGCCATTTTCACTGCTTTTGAAATAAAAATCTTGTCTCAAATAGATAATGTAAGAATATGAAGAGAGCAGCTGTAGAATGAGTTAAATTGTTCCCCTTTTTGATTGTCAAGGGGTGATTTGTAAAGAATATGGTTTGAACAGATAAGAAAATTCCAAAAATTCAGCAGGTGGCCAAGTTAACTAGTTGTAGAGCAAGCTTGGGGAAAAGAGATAAAGCGAGGCTTGTCAGGGAGGGGGGAGTATAAGATAAATGATCTGTTTGACATTTATTACAGTATAGTTAAAAGTGATAAGCATAAAGGTGAGTAATATGACACATTTTATAGGAATGCATTCATTTTCAGTCCCAACACCTACAAGTTTAAAGATGGAGGACTGAAAAAGATATTTAAAGAAATGAAATTTGAGTCCACTATAACCGAGTTTCTAAGTTCTAAGCTGTTCACTATAAGCGTTAAAAATAACATTATTTCAATAGGAATACGGACGGGACCGCTAAAAAAGTTCACCACATCCGAGTGTTCACTATATCCCAGGTTCGACTGTATATACAGCGAAACTTCAGTTAAAGGGATACTCCTTGGACCGAAAAAATTCTCCGATTGCAAGTTTGTCCGTTTAAGGGGAAAACACTAACAACGGAATTTAATGCCTTAAATTGTTTTTAGAATAATTGCAATGATATAGAAATATTTAGAACCTTATACTTAGAATCTGACAGAAAAATAAAAATCTAAACTCATACGCAGTAGGTAAAAGAAAATTAAATTATGATTAATAATAAAGATAGATTTGGTTTAAACAAAAATGCTTCAGCATACAGTATTAGAAATTGCAGATAAATCAATAACACAGATAATTTTAACTTACTGACAAAGTCTTCCCCGAACCAGTTTGAGCAACACCCACTAAATCTCTTCCACTTAAAGCAATCGGCCAAACTTGTGACTGGATTGCAGTAGGCTTTTCAAATTTCTGGTCACAAATGGCTTGCATAATATAATCTAAATTGAAATACAAATAAACACATGTAAATAATCTTAAAACTTAACTTTTTTGGTCACAAACTACAAGGTAATGATCAAAGTATTTGAATAAAATATTTCATAACTAAAAAGTCTCTTTTTTTTCCTTTGTATAAGGAGAACACTTTTTTAAATTATTTAGATAGAGTTCAGACTCAATTCCAAGAAGAAAAACTTACTAGCTTTTGAACCAGAGTAATCTAGTAAATAAAAAGAGAGAGAGAGAGAAAGCCAGATTTGTTACTTTCATGGGTGCCACTTTAAAAAAAATGTCATGGCCGAACTTACTTTTTGACTCATTAACACTGTCTAGCATTGCTTGACAGAATTTTCCAAAATGTATTGCACAATGACTGCAAAGAACACCTTTCTGTGAGAATGGCCCATATACTATAACTATATAAATGACTTGCTTATTTTTTTTCAGCAAACAAAACGAAAACTACATAATTTCTTTTTTAACACCATTTGCTGAATTATTCTTATTTTTTCTTGAAGACATTCACATATCTCTACTTCTTTTTCACTTCATCATTATCAATTTTTAGTCCTAGATCTATAATTTTTTTTTTTTTTAATGACCTCAATTTGAGCATTCTACTTTAATTTTCTAAGCATTTCTAAATATCAGGGAGGTGGGAACTCAAGCAGATTCAGATTAACATGAGGAAATGTTGAAATTCTATCATTCCAATTTTTATCAATAGTTTGCAATAATTACGAAGAATAATGCAACAAGTAATTATTTTTACTAACTATTGTTACCCCCCCCCCCAATTTTTTTTTTTAAATTAATTTTTTTAGCAGTTCAAAAAACAAATTGGAAGGAGTACTTTTAACGTGGAATTTAGTGCATTGATTTTTCTCAAGACTGCCATTTATTGCATTTTAACAAGAAAAAAAAATTTTCTTTGCAAAGTGACATTAAACTAAATATATATATTTTTTTTGACCGAAAATTTTCCTTCGACGCCCTGGATTTTCCTTAAAACCTCGTTCGCATGAATAAACATACTCTGCTAAATAATATAAGTAATAATAACAAACATTAAAAATAATTTTATTTTATAAGTTGAAATCAAACAATTATTGGCTACCACTTTAGTTTTACTTAATCTAAAAATCTGCCTAAATTGCAGCATAAAATATATAAAAATAATATTAATAATAAAAGCTAAACATTTTTGTCGGAAGAAAATTATTACAGGTTCCCTACATTCACAATATTCAATTAATCTGAGATAATTGAATATTATGCATGAATTTTTTATTCTATTGTTTGTAAATAAAACCATTAAGAGATGAACGACAAGTTTGAATTTTTCTTCATAACTAAGCATAAGATTTTTTACCGCATATAAAATATTAAAAGACCTTCACTTCATACGTTTCTGATTCTTGTAAGACAACTTTACTAAAATTTTTAAAAGTTCAATATACAAATATTATATATATATACATTAATATTTTATTATATATATTTAATATACATATAATTAAATATATAGATATTTCAATATACACATTAAATTAAAAATACAGTACACAACAATAACTAAAAAGAAACAAGCAAAAAAAAAGTAATTAAGTACAACAAAAGTTTGCAAAAATTCTATGCAAAATATTACTTAAAATTCTCAATTTTAATGAATAAAAATTAGATGGAAATTTTGAGGCGAGGAAATTAAGTCACCAACATTAAAATTACCAAGAAAAATAAGATTTTCTATCGCTATTAGGGAGGGGGGAATAACAATGTCTAGTTGGTCCCCGTAATCAACGAAAATGGGAGATTTCTCTGTTTCAGACGGAGGAAATGAAGTCGGAAATCGAGAAGCAAGAAAGGATTTTTGCACATGAGAGTGCAAAAATCCTTTCCACTGCATCGGCAGGCATTTCATTAAGTATGTCAAATAAATAGAGGTTTCCTACGCTACAGACCATAATTTATATTTTGGTTAAACATACAGATATGGAAGTTGAAAAATCACGATACAATTTCAGTAAACAAACTTATCTGCATCAGTTTTGGCAGTCACTTGAGGTAAAATTCGAAACATTTTCCGATCAATTCGGGTGGACGGGAGAACGCTAAATGCGGTAGAGTTGACACAGCTGTAGTTTAGCATAAACTTAGCAATTTATTTTTATGTGTCATACTAATTTTCCAATTAACACTTTCAGGGGAAAAGTGTAATGTAATAATCAGAAGGGTTCACTTATTACCTTTTTTTAATTGGTAGTTGCATAACAAATAACTAAAGTTAAATATTACCAGGAAAGTTTCCTTCATAAAAGTCAACAATTGGTCTGGGTACATTCTGGCCATAACATGTTATTTGAAGTGATCTTTGCCAGTCATCTACTTCTCTCTAAATATAAAAGCAATTTGGAAAACATTAGTTATTCAATGAATTTAGTGACTGTCTTAAAACAACTAATTCTGCTGAATTCATAACATAAAAATAATAAGCCTATGTGCAACAGATGAACTACACCATTGATAAAAATTCTCACTATTAGTTTAGAATTTTTGGTAACGGTAACAGACCTTTATGCAACCTTGTGACTATTTATAGTCATGGAGAAGGCCAGCCTACTAATTGAGTTTAAACTAAATATTATCATGTTTTTAGGGCATGAATCTGAATAGAACAACCTGATAATGCTCACTCTGGTTATTGTTTCCGTTTTTTAAAGCGCTATACGTTGAGCCAGTTTAAATTAAATATTATCATGTTTTTAGGGCATGAATCTGAATTGAACAACCTGATAATGCTCACTCTGGTTATTGTTTCAGTTTTTAAAAGCGCTATATGTTGAGCCACCTGAGCTAGATTTGGCATGTGCAAATTTATTGCAATTAATATCTTTACTATAAAATATTTTATTTTTATCAAAGTTTTTCTTCCACCTAAAGGGAAACAAAAATCTTAGTCTTCACTTCATTAGTCACAACACGGGCTGATTATAATCTATATACAGTCAATTCGCTATAACTCGAAGTACGATAACTCGAATATTACTATAACTCGATTTTTTTTATGAGGTCCCGACCCTTTTATCTTCAATTTCATGTTAATTATTCTCGATTACTCGAACTTTACTCCCTTTAACTCGATTTTTTTGGGATCTTTTAAAGCAAAAAAAAAAAGAGAAAAAAAAACCTAGGAGCTGATATCTTGCCCCTTTCTTTGCAACACACACACAATGTCTTTCGCACTCTTCATGGAGAAGCTAAAGCTGTCCCTCTTGAAGTATGTGAACAATGGTTAAATGAAACGTTACCAAATTTACTTAAAGGATACAGTTAAAATGAGGTTTTCAATATTGATGAAATGGGTTTATTTTTTAAATGTCTTCCAAATAAGACTATGATGTTTAAGGATGAAAACTGCTCAGGGGGTAAAATGAGCAAAGAAAGTTTGACTGTCCTAGTTGGAGGAAATGCGTCTGGGACAGAGAAATTGCCCTTAGTTGTTATCGGAAAATACCGAAATCCCCGATGTTTCAAGAATGTAAAAACGTATCCTTTGGATTACAAGTTTTGGATGACATCAGTTTTATTTGAAGACTATTTAAGAAAATTGGGTCGGAAATTCTTTGCTAAATAAAGAAAAGTGATACTCTTTATGGATAAATGCACAACGCATAGTGATCTACCTAATTTGAAAGCAGTAAACTTGCAGTTTCTCCCGCCAAACACAACAGCAAAGTTGCAGCCGATGGACCAGGGTATCATAAAGTGCTTCAAACAGTCTTATCTTAAATGGCTTGTCAGAAAAATGGTCTTAAATATTGTAAGCATTTAGAAGATTTGTAATTAATAAATAAGCATTAATTAAATAATCCAGCAATATTTTGAAAGTCCAAAACCGAAACTGACGGTAAGTCGAACTTCCGATATGTCGAAGTTTTTCGTCAGTCCTATCAGATTCGAGTTATCGCGAATTCACTGTATATGTAGCGTTTAAATAATTCTTTGCAATTATTACCTTGTATTTACATTTAGTTCTTTAAATCTCCAATATTTTATTATTGCTCATTTACGAATATTGATAGTCTTATGATTTTTTTTTAAAAAATATCGATATTGCACATTTAATTTACTTGCACTAATCTAATTGCACATTTAATTTACTTACAATGTGGCAATTCCATGGTTTTTTGACATTTCGGCAATTATTGCCACTGATTGACATACTTTTGGAAATCTCTCAATTGATATTTTGTCTTCCGAAGTTAAAATTGCATATTTAAAACATTTCTGACACAGTCAACTTCTGTCCATCGTTTCACAAATCCATGTTGTGTTCTGATTTTTTTTTTTTTTTACAGTTTTGGATATTAATTTATTCACGATTTGTAATGATCCCGATATATTTTAGTCAATATGAGGAATTTAGCACTTAAGCACATTTACTTTGTGATGCAATGAAACCATTGATTTTTTTTAGCAGTCACTGTTAGATTTCCACAAGTTTTTAAAATCAGATATTTGTGACTATAACAAGCAAGCTGCGAAATGAAGCATGCTTTCAAGTTACTCTTATTTGCATGATCATTGATTATTTTAATAGTTACCTGTCATGAATTTCACTAATTTTTTTAATGAGATGATGGTTTACAAAACGTGAAAAAGGAAATTAGCTCATTTTTTAGTCACAAAGAGAGAATAACGCCCACAATGAAAGAGGATGTATTTTTTCGTACATAAATGAAAAAATCATTACATTAACTGGAAAACTTTTATAATTTAATTCTATGAACAGAAAACTTTAAAAGAAATGTCTTTTCTACATATGTCACTAAAATCATATGCATTGGCATACTTCCTTACATTTAAAAATAGCTGCACTAATTTTATTGTTTAACTGTATGGAATTCTAATGAGTTTCATTCAAAGGAATTGAACTGAAAGCATCTGGTTCAAAAAATTATAACTTATATATCATGAAATTTCAAACTAACACGTTGTGCTATGCTTTGCATTCATGTACAGACAGCATAATTTTTCCTCTTTTAGAACTGACTTGATATAAAATTTTATACTTTTAGATAATTTATTCTTAATGCAATATTTTGTTATTTCTTACTTTCTCTATTTTCCAAATTTATTTATTTGGTCTTAGCTTTTTAATCTATGTTGAATCTATTTACGAATATTAGTTTAGTTTTTTTTTTTAAATGTAATTTCATTATATACTATCATAGGATAAATAAGCTAATTGGTTTTTAAGTGTTATTGATGATAATTAATAATTTTCTTATGCGTAGCATAACATTAATTATGTAATAGAATAGTTCACTTTTATATAAAATTTGTCAACTATATTAAGTTTTCGAGCTACCTATTTTGTGAAAATGTAGATACAATTAGACATCATTTCAAAAAATACAAAAATAACATTTTAAGAAGTACTTTGTGAAACTAACATTTTTCCTTAAGTTGAATTTTTGAAGTTATCACTAAAACGTAGTAAATTTGGCCTGGACATACCCCTGAAGATGCACCCTTCATTTATATTAAACACACACATGCACACCTTTATTAATATATGAAAGCGTATGTAAAAGAAAAATGCATCTCTCATTAGCTTTGGAAAAGCACCAGATTTTGAGCCGTAAATAGGTAGGTAAATGCTATTATTGCTAATTAAATTTTAATTTATGGCTGTAAAATGTTCATTTGGTGTAAAGCTTGAATAAAGGGATTAATATTATAAATTAGGATCCTTTTCAGCAACAAAATAAGCTTTGAAAGATCTAAATCCTATATCTCGTGGAATCACGGAGGCAGCAAAATTGTTGATGCCTGTCAGCGTTTAATATACAAATTTAAATAGATTACAAGAAAATTACTCGTATAATGAAAAAGTAAACAAAGATGACTTACTTGATTTTTATGTGAAATATTAGGATGTTCTTGATATAAGTTCTTCTGTATAACGGGAAGAGAATCTAAATCAAATGTAGCTTTGCGCATACCTTCTCCGTACTGTTTTTTTTGGCCATAGCTACCATTCCGGTTAAACCTGTCACCTCCATTTCTGAAGTTGCCAGAATTTCCATCATTACTTCTATTATATCCTCCTCCTTCACTGTTTCTAAAGCCTCCATTACTACTTCCTCTTCCCCTGTTAAATCCCCCACCTCTATTTTTGTAATCACCACTATAAATCAATAAAAAAATATTACAAAAATATAGAATTTTTAAAAAATTACAAAACAAATTATAAAGACAAAAGAGAAATGTCATAGACATCATAATACACCACTCTACCTTACATCATAACATCAGTAATTTGATTAGTTTTTTATTCAATGATAAAGAAAGTTTAAACAATTTAGTTTTATACTTCAATTCTTGTCTGATCACATATTGAAATTTAAGTAACACAAGAAAGGAACCATTAGAAAAGCTCTTTAAAATATGCTCAGTCATAATAAAAAAATTTGATTAAAAGAATAGTTGATAAAAGAAAAACAGAAAAAATCGTTATAAGTAATTAAAATATACAGTTGAAAATCAATTGCCTATGTTACAAGTCATCAATCTTAACATACTAGTAAAAAAAGAGAATAAAAAAATTTCTATCAAAAATGCTTTTATATGCTACACTACAATAAAAGCAGAAAACAGCAAAAAGTAAATTTTTTAAACATAATGTGCCAAAAAAACTACGTTATAAAAAATTATATAACAGGGCTGCCATTGGATGAAAACAAGAAAAATAGTAGCTTTAGTAGCATCATATATGAAAAAAAGTCTCCCAAATAGTCTCCAAGATATATAAAATAGATGCCAATATCATATTCTCCTCTAACATAATTTTAATCATTTGTGCTATAAAAGTATAAAATTCAAATAATATGCAGTTAGATACTCATATTTTATAAAAAATGTACATTTATTTGTGGATTTACCAACAATATATAGATAGAGGAATGCTGAAGGAACTGCTGTAGAAATTTTTGAACATTTTAAAAATATCTATTTTCAGTTTTATTCTTTATGAGGCATAAGACTTCAGATATCATATAAAAAACAATAGTTGTAATTAAAAAAAATATGGAAAAAAAAGCTAGAGACTAAAAATTTTAGGCATCATAAAAAATGAAGTAAAAATGACCTTTACTTTCATATATGAATTTTTTTAACCTTACTATGAAATAAAAATTTAGTATATAATAAACAAAATCTGCATTCTAAAAGTACTTAAATAATTTTCAACAATAATATGAAAGGAAAATTATTATATAGGTACAAATAAATTAAAAATTTTATGATTGAAAATGAAGTGGGAAAAAAACACACAATGTTGTATAAAATGTGAAATTTATTATTTTCTTAACATTTTCTAGGGGCTTTTAGTACAGATATCAATTAAATTTGTTTTCCTTTTATGAACAAGTTTATCAATTCTAACCGATTCAATTTCATGTTCTCTCTCTGTTACTCATAATTTTTCAGCTGCTTCATGAGTTAAACATGAATTGGCAAGCAGACACAGAAGCTGACGTACTAATAAGAATTCATGTTCTACCGTATTCTGCTCCTCACACCCCCTGTCAAAATGAATGAATTGAAAAACAAGTGCAGTTGCAATACTTGACCTTGAGTCATTATTTCGTTTTGTTGGCTGTCACTACGCATTTTAAAAGAGGAATAGCAGAAATGAGAGGATTTTAAAGAAATAGGATATAACAGGGGGGAAAAAAGGAAGAGTGCAGAAATAATGGAAAAAGTAAAGAAAATGTGACGTCTGTGGTCCCTGCAAACTTCAACACTCCAAATCGAACCGAACATCAAAACTAACCGATCCAAAATTGTAATTACTTATGGACCCTAATTCTGTCACACTACGTATAAAAACTGGGAGTTTTATTTTTATCTGCTACAGAACAGGTGAATTTGAAACTCAAATTTCCTTTCTCGGCTCTAATTTGCAGCTGCTTAGTTTAGACATTTGAAGAAAAGAAATATTGCAATTTAATTCATCTATCAAGTTTTTATTTTGTTTATTTTTCCTAACTGAAGCATTTCCAAATTTAAAGCTTTTAAAAAAAATTACGATGACAATTCCACAAAACGAATATCACCATCACCTTTTTTCTATTGTAAATAGCTCTAAAAAAATTAACTACCCATTTTGTGTAACTAAAGAAATTTTTTTTTTTTTTTTGCTACTTCGTTCAAATTAAAAGAGGGGGAAAAAAACGTAATCCTCAGAGATATTACATGAGCAGGAGGAGCATTCACGCAGTGTGAATTCCAATTCCATTAGTCTGATTGGTTAAACATGTCTGTCTTGCTTTTGACATCAGTGAGGAAGAATAAAGTTTGGATAAAACGAAAACGCGCGGGGAAAAACGTGGGGGAAGAGGGAAACTCAAGAAGTTATTCTTAATTTTAGTCGCTAATTGGCTTTAAAAAGTTGCCGATTTTACGCAACTCATTGCAAATTAGTTGTTTTTACTCATATTTCTACTAAAATAGTCGCCCTAGTAGCTATTTCTTGAAAATAGTCGCTTTAGTAGCCTTTTTAGTCGCCAATGGCAGCCCTGTATAATGATGTGACTTTTAAACAAATCAGCAGTTCAACATTCATGGTTCAGTATAAAGCATAAGAAGTGATGGAATAGCTCAGTATAATCTTATTTCATTAACCTTCTGAAATATAAATTAGCAAGCCATGTGCAAGTCTTAATGTAGAAACTTAATGCAAGTCTAAATGCAGTAGACTTAATGAAACCATTTCTAGTAACGTATAGCAAAAAAAAATTTTAGTTTATCCTTTATTAAATCTATTATTTTATTCAGGGATAAAAGTACCAGTTAGCAAAAAAAGCTGAATTCTACATAATTGCAATCAAACATTATGAAATTAATAAATGTATGGAGCTTAAAAAGCAGAGTAAAAGCTGAAAACTTTCATGCCTGTATATTACTCTACATTATATCTCTTCCAATTCTAAAAGAAAACTCTTCAGAATATAAATTTTCGTAAAAAATATAATGTTCTGTAAACAGACCAATCCCGGATAGTAACAAATTATTCATCACATTCCAACTCACAGGGTTCACACTAAATTTTAACAATTTCGAAACAAATATGGATATCGCCTGGACAATTTGATGAGAATCACTGGATAAATTTTTTTAGAAAATCTGTCAAACAATACTCCCAATAATCAAAATTTTTTACGAACTTAGACTGAATCTAATCCATAAATTATGGTTTTTTAAACAATTTTTTGTTAGAATCACTACTACAGTAAACAAATTATTTTCTGAAATTTAGAAAACGCAGATTACATTACAATTAATAAACTATACATAAAACAAAAAGTAAATGCGATTTGATAAAGTTTATTATTTCCGTATAATTGAGTTCGAAATGAGATTTCATGACATGAATTAATCAGATTCGAATAATTCTACCTCTGTTTTCGAATAACTGTAATATCTTATTAATTTAAATAATAGAGAGGACATCTTTTTCAAATTAATAAGAATTTTAATAAATTATGAAAAAATTTAAACGTGTTAGGGCTATTCATATTAACACTAGACATACAAATTAACTAAAATCTATACAGAAAATTTAATTTACTTACTTTCCTCGATTAAATGAACGTCCACGATTCATAATATTAGTTTATTAACTTACTTTGACCTTAAAATAATTCTTAAAAATGGCTTAATTTTAACACTACAATAAATTTAGTGCGAGCCGCAGAAATGAAAAGACACAAAAGGAACAATTTTTATCGTGTTGTTGCCAAACTCATAATAAAAATTTGCAAAACTTTTTACAACTGTGTAGTCAGATTTTTTTTCCCAGACGGTGCAGGTGGCGTAGAGCAGAAATCTCTCACTATGGCAATACTGAAGCATTTTTGATCAGCCTGCCTAAGGGATGTTGACCACTTTGATCAGTCTACGTATTGACCGAGTGTGTGCGGTATCGGTGCACTTCTTACCCTGTTAACAATATACCAGCTTCGAAATTTAAACCTAAATAATAATTTGCTTAATGCTGATTTACGGTGCTTGTTGTAATTCATTTACGTCGCACTAGAGCTGCACAATGGGCTATTGGCGAGGGTCTGGGAAACTTCCCTAAGGATGATCCGAAGACATGCCATCACAATTTTGATCCTCTGCTGAGGGGATGGCACCTCCGCTTCGGTAGCCCGACGACCTGCACGCGAAGTCGAGCACTTTACGGTAGCACAGTTTAACGAGGACCCATACCGCACACCCTCGGTCCCTACGCAGACTGATCCAAGTGGTCACTCACCCGCACACTGACCGCAGCCAGTGCTGCTTGACTTCGGTGATCTTGTGGGAGCCGTGTCTTAACGATCAGTTCACTGCGGTACTTACGCTGCTTAAAAAATATGCTTAAACTAATCTATGATGGTGAGAAAAAAAAAACAGTAATAAACAAGTAAAATAATGGGACAAATCAGAACTGTAAAAAAGAGAGTTATTTTTTCGAAATCAAGCAGCCATGTCACCTTTTTAACAATTGGTAATCGCAACACTCGAATACGCCATCTGGGGAGAGAGTGGTTTCATGCCTTTTAGCCCTTCTCCCTTCCCTTTCCTCCTCTTTTCAGTTGTATAGGAATGTTCTTCTCTTTTCTTAATATTTTTCCTTTTTATATAATAAAAATATTTTTTAAAATTTCCGTGATACTTCTCTTTTTTAATGTAGTTTTCATGTCTACGCCACCTGCAGCCCATTTCGATCGCCAATACATTTCCAAAAGAAACAGCAAATTAAATTGGAAGAATCCGCAAGCTTGCTGTAATGCTAACCCAAAATAAAGCAAACTGCAATATTTTACACAAATATAGCAACAAAAAAAAACTTAATACACTCAAAACATGACAAATCTTACACTTTATTTATGCTGTGGTCCCGCAGTGAACTGATCGTTAAGACATGGTTCCCAGCAGATCACCGAAGTTAAGCATCACTGGCTGCGGTCAGTGTGCGGGTGGGTGACCACTTGGATCAGTCTGATTAGGGACCGAGGGTGTGCGGTATTGGTCCTCGTTAAACTGTTCTACCGTAAAGTGCTCAACTTCGCGTGCAGGTCGTCGGGCTACCGAAGCGGGGGTGCTATCCCTTCTGCGGAGGATAAAAATTGTGATGGCAGGTCTTCGGATCATCCTCAGGAATGTTTCTCAGACAGTCGCCAATTGCCCATAGTGCAGCTATAGTGCGACGTAAATTAACAAATCAAATCAATTTATGCTGTGATATTAATTTTAGTAAATTTGTTTTAGAATCATGACCTGTAAGAATTTATAAATTGCAGTAAACTCTTATGAATTGTAAAATTACGCTTAAATTTAAATACCAATCACAGCAGTACTTCATAGAATATTAATCCTGTTCAAATATCGCTCGTAAGTATGAATGTTGTTTTCAATTGCCAATCAAAACGGGCTACGCATGCTTTCACCCATAGCGTGTGGAGAGTCATAGAAGAAGGAAGTACGCTAGTTTATGTCTTGATTTTCAAATAGATCAAAATATTTTAAGTTAAGAAACTATGTGGAACTGAAAACTACATAAAGCATAGTTCTAAAAGAAAGTGTCCTGGAAATTTTAAAAAACATTTTACGACAGAAAGGAGGAGGGGAGTGAAGGATCTAAGGCAGGAAATCAGTTTTCATCCCAGATGGCCATAGCGTATTGTTTTAGTTATTTAGAGATGTATTGTTAAAAAAATTTACATAGTTTGCTAGATTTCGAATGAACTCGTTTCTTCGGCAGTTCTGATATTTGGTCTCTTTTCACTTGGTTATTACTTCTTGTTCAGGGTACAAAACGTGCGCCATCATACGTTAGTGTTAGCATATTGTTCAAGAAGCAAGATTAAGTTCATTTCACAAATTATCATTTAGGCTTATATTTGGAAGTTCGTATAATGTTCACAAGGTACGAAATGTTTTATAACAATTCTTTTTTTCAAATGACGATTCCCATAACGATTCTTCTTTTAAACACAAATAATGTATCAGGTAATAAATGCGCGTAAACAAGAAATACTACTCAAGAGAGTCTCAAAGCACAATGATCACGTTGTGAGCCTAATGGCTTCAAAACAAGCAAGCAATAATCCGGAAATACAGGCAGTCAAAAGCTCGCAGCTCTTCCAAGTGTAGAAAACAACATCCATAACATAATTCTGAATCTTTTCTGGTTAAGGAAAACTTGTCATTGCTTATATTCAGTCAACCATCAATTGAAAACATCATCAATAGAACACCGTAGTCAAGCATCACTGGCTGCTGTCAGTAAGTGGGTGAGTGACCACTTTGATTAGTTTGCGTAGGGACCGAGGGTGCGTGATATCTTTCCTCGTTAATCTGTTTTACAGCAAAGTGCTCTACTTCGTACGTAGGTTGTTAGGCTACCAAAGCAGGGGAGTCATCCCTTCTGTAGAAAATCGAAATTGTGATGTCATGTCTTCGGATTATCCTCAGGGATGTTTCCCAGACCGTCGCCAAAAGCCCATTGTGTAGTTCTGAGAGATGTAAATAAAATACCTACCTACCATTTAAAACACTATACAATTTCAAAATTTTTTTAACATTTATTTCCGTTAATCTTTACAAGGAAATAGTAAAAATATTTTTATTGCAGCAGTATCAAACAACTACCACTGAAAAAACGACGAAAATTCTCTTCTGACTGAATTTCACGTTTTCCGCTGTAACTGTAGTTCTTTTACGATTAAGTGGAAGTGGATGTTGTTTACAATTTAACAATTCGCAAACACGAAATAGTAATTGCTCTGTTCAGGATAATAATTTTAAATACATTACTTTAATAAAAATCAGCTATGGCTAAAAAATTAAGAGGATGTGGTACGGAACGGGTTATGAAAAAATTGCAAATAAATATGGAATTAGGACAATATTATGAAGCCCATCAAATGTATCGAACTCTTTATTTTAGGTAAGAAGGAGCCAATTTAGTTTGATAACCAAAGTTTTGTGTGTCAAGATTTCGGTGTTTTTCAATATTTTTAATTATTCGAAACGAAAAGTTGTCATTTAGTTTTCTTTGCCGAAACTAATTCTAACTTGAAATATTTTTTGGAAGTTATAGGATAGCAATAAATTACAAGTGTTGTTTCCAAGTTATTACTAGTATATTTGATTTAAACAGAGATTTAAGAAAATAAATCACTTTGATGTGCAGCTATCTATATTACATCTAAACAAGATACAAAGAATTATTGAGATACGAAAAATAAATAGTTTTGTTATCGCCCTATATTTGCAAAACACATCAATAATTTTGATTACATGTGTAGATTTTCTTATGTAGTTATTCTACGTTTCTCATTTAACCAATAGTTTTCTAATTCGAATAGCTCAACCCAAGTGGAAGAAACTCTTCTCTATAAAGAAATATCAAGTTTTAAATTACTATTTTAAACATTTTATAAATTCAATCTAGTTAAAATAATTGTTGCAAATGTTTTAATAAACTATTTTTAAATAAGTGATAATAATATATCAATAAGTGGAAGGAGAAATACATTTTAAGAATTTTTTGAGAAAATAAAAACAAACTTTCTCTCACTGTATTACTTAAAGGAGCATAGAACTTTATTTAATAATTTTAAAGAGTTTTTAAAATTCCATAATCAAAGCAGTGGAACACCGACTTTAAGTTGTCCATTTTGTAATTTATTCTGCTTTTTACATCATTTTCTGCTGACTCAAATGTCCACTGGTTTTTGTTGGTTCAGTTATTGTTTTGTTCAGGTATTGCTTTTTTCGATTGCTGTAGATTCCAAGGTTTTTTAAATTTATATATTTTTTGTTGCAATGATGGCTTGCAAAGTGTGAAAAAGGAGGAATATGTAATTTTTTTCAATATTTATATATTTTTAATGTGTTGATGAGAAAAGAAATTTATTAAATAAAAATTTCTCACTTTAAATTTTTATGCAAGTTACTTTTGTGGCCGAAAATGACAATCTTTGACTTATGTGCAAAAAAAAATAAGTACAAAAAAAAAAACTGAACTTTGAGAATTTTTTTTTTCTTCTTCCACCTGTCTGTTAAAACTCTGCGATTAGACAAACGTATGAAAGTCTAAATAGATTTTAAAAAAATATCCAAATCATAAAAAAAAATATCAGTGTAGTTAATTTCGGTCCAAATTTATATCTTAACTTAAACTTAAGGTAAATACGGATAACGACTTTGCATGTGCTTATCACTTCAAATTTAACGTGAAAATTCACTGCTAACTATCTTCCTCCTCTCCTGATCACGTTAATGTGTGCACACAAGTTCAATCCAAACCCCACATCTGCAGTTATTATTGTTTCTCGAAAAACAGATGAAAATGTGTAATTTTTTTAAGTCTTTTTTTAGAACAGATAGTAAATAAAACTAATTGAAAATAATCTATTGTTTAGTTATAGTTCTTTAAGAGAACATTTCATATTATTCATTCTCATAATAGCGAATATCTCAGTTTAGATATCTCCATGGATTTATCTGCTTCATTTAGATATTTGTTTTTATTAATTTGTGTCTGCTAAGCTAAAATGAATCTGTAGTGCCACATTAATTAAGCCCAGGGTTAGGTTTTTGGACGTCCTAAACTGGTTTTGGACAGGACACGTGGGTTTTACTGTCTTAAACTGGATAAAACTGTCCTAAACTGGGTAAAACTGTCCTAAACTGTCTTAAAGTGTCCAAAACCTTGGAACTTTGGTAAATGATAAAAATTCTATTGGTGTAACCATTGTACACATAATAATTACATGTATCAATAAATATTTGATATTTTTTATACAATTTACTCTAATTTATTAGAAGAAAATAATATAATATAATAGGAAAAGGTTTATAATTTTTGTAAGTATTTGTAGCTCCACAATTCATTGAACAACAAAAGTGAATACCTAATCATTTAAATATAAGTATGCTTTTAATATTAATAAATAATATTTTTGCATAAGGATAAATATGTCAATATTAAAAAATAATAATTTTTCTTTAAAAAAATACTTAATTTGTTCAAAAATTAACCTTTTATTTTTCACAATATTTTTTTAAAAAAATGTTATAATTTCTGCATTACAGGATGATAAAAAAGACGTCTATTTTTTAAAAGAATTGTTTTTAAATATAAATTTATTAGTTTAAATTGAAAATACAAAATAACTGAAAAATGTATTAACAGTTTTGAAGGGCAAAACATCAGTTTCAGTTACTGACACTGGTGATGTATCACCACTATGCTAAAAGAATTGAACATGAATGAAATAAAAGTATTCTTGAATAGTACTATAGATAAATAAACCTGTTTATGACGAACCAAGCACTTAGTCCCTAATATTTTAACCTGTCTGGCAAGGCCAAACTTCAGTTATATGCTATTGAATGAGAGGACCAATTGAACTTGATTACTGATTAATCTTCCTTTGTTTAAATTGAAGAGTCAAACAATATTAATAAAACATTATACTTTTAAAAACAAATATTCTCTAGTATATTTAATTATCAAAAAAATAAATATTCTCTAGTACAGTAGGGAACCGATTATCCGGAACGATCGTGACCATGGCTATTCTGGATAACTGATTTTTCCGGTTTTCTTAATCACTACAAAAAGTAATTTTTTTATTGTTAAACCCAACTAAAAAAAATTATATATTTGGAAGTAATCTTAAAAAGAAGAAAAAATGATGAAGTAATACACTAATGAGTATTTCCAAAATGATGGTAAGATAAAAATCTTTCAAAAAAGAAAGAAAAATCCTGAAATCTTATGAGGGAAATTTTTTTTTTTAAAAATAGCGGGAAAATGTATCGAATTTCGTTCCGGTTTTTGTGGTTTTCTGTTTTCCGGATAACGGGTTCTGTACTGTATGTTTAATTATCAATATGTTATTAGTTCTATGTTTATTTTACCTCTTAAATATTGTTTAGATAAAATTGTGACATAATTTGAGTAAAGGGGTTTTTGGACTGTTTAAGACAGTTTTGGACAAAGGGGTTTTGGAGAGGACGGTTTAAATAAGGGTTTAAACCGTGGATTAATCCATTCTGTCCTAAACCTTGCCAACCCTGAAAGCCTGCTACCTACTGCCTTTGTTGTTAATCTAAATTTGTGCTAAGGCTGCCTGTTGTAATTTGCTCATTTTTTAAATTGTTTTTTGTCAGAGTTGGCATTTGATTTCGCCGGGTTGCCACTCCACAGGCTGAATAGGGAAAACATGGAAAATACAGGGAATTTAAAAATCACCTAAAATAACAGAGAATTTTGAGTTTTTTTTCTTCAGAAACTGGGAAAATACAGGGAATTTTGTTTGTTTCTGATTTTTGTCGTATGAAAAACGGTAACCACTCCAAGTGCAATCTATGGGATATTTAAGGATGATATTTCAGCTATATTAAACTAGTCACATGGATATAGCATTTTCTATAGCATTATTTGTTTTAAGTAATGTTCAGCTATCTTTTTTTTTCTTAAGGTTTTTCAGCAATTATAACTAGTATCAGGATTGGCATTTTGCCGGCAGAAACTGGTTTTTGCCATGCCAGTGGTAGAAACTGGTTATAACCGTTAAAAACCGGCAAAAATTGGCAGAAACTAAAAAAACTTCTATATTAGTTCCAGTAATTGCTTAATGACATTTTGAAGTAAACTGAAAAATTTTAACTCCATGTAACTGTAACAAACTTTTTAATTCATTATTTGTAAATATATATTATTTTGTTCATATTAAATATAAAGAGTGCAGAATATCAAATATTTATATAAAATGAAGAATAAAGTAATGTAATAATAAATATAAGTGCTAGAATTAGGGTTTCCGCTACGGTAGCTTTTTTCGCAAAATGCGAAAAGACCCCTCAAAAATGCTAAAATTCAACAAAGCATTTTCGCATTTTTGCTAAAGGATTTTACTAAATTCCATTTAAAAAAAAGCTTCCGCGAAAAGCCATGACACTAACATCCATGAAAAAAACTTGATCAAACAAGGAGAAAAAATCTAAATATCTTTCGCAAGAAGAACCATGACGCTAGCGTTCACGAAAAAAATGTGATCAAACGAGATGAAGCATAGCGATCAACAAAAATGGCTAGATTATTAATGATTAATATTGAGGGCCCTGAAAGTGCATATAACTTTCAAGAAGCATTTGTAAAATGGGCAAACATGAAAGAAAGGAAGATTGTTAATTATAAACCAAAATGTTTTGATAAATAATAAATGTGTTTTTTTTTTGTTATAGGTATTCTTTTTGATATTCTTGTACATTAAGCTATTCTTTGTCAGATAACTTACAGTACTTGTTTGATATAAAGTAATTTTATAAGCCTAATGGCATTTTAGCATTTTGCTAAAACTTTTTTTCAAATTTTAGCTTTTTTGCTAATGAATTTTTAGACTCAGCTTAAACCCTGACTAGAATTTTCGTTTTAAATTTTGAAATTCAGTAATTATCATTTAACTCTTAACATAACTGAATAGAGCTATTTTTCAAATAGTTTTTTTCTTTTCAAGACATAATTTGCATGGCAACAATCCAACTATTATAACAGTCACAGTTTGAATCTTTTGTGGATGGCAATGCCTACTGGTTCTGCTGGATTTGAGAGAATCTTCTCAAATTTCTCGTCCGTGCATAGCGAATTGAGAAATTGTTTAGGTTTAGAAGCGGCATCAGAACTTGTCTTTTGTTATATATTACTGCAGAGTGCAAACAATGTAATATTTGATTTTGAATGGTGATAATTTTGTAAATAAATTGTACTTTGTTTAACATTTAATTGTTTTTTCTATGAATCTCAATGTCTTCTATGAGAGCAGACTCTTCTATGTCAATCTCAGTACTTACTTTTGTCATTTTCTAAATTTCTGCCAGTTTCTGCCACAAATGTGGCAGAAAAGGGTTTTTGCCATGTTGGTTTTAACCGGTTTCTACCAGTGTTTTTAACCACCTCGGCAGAAACTTGCTAACCGTGACTTGTATAGTAAGCTGAATGTAACTCCTGCAAGAGCACAGTGATTGTATTTTTCCTCTTAATATATTGTATATTATATGCACAGGGAATTTTTTTTCCGGATTTGAGTTGCAATCCTGCCATGTGATAATCCCTGTGGCAGAATCATTGTGACATTGTCGCATAATGTTACAGAGTTCTTGCTGAAATATTTTTCCATTGGAAAGTGAAAAAAAATTTGCTTTTCTTTTCTACAGAAATTTTCGCAAGATTTAATCTTTTCTTCTTGCACATTGGAAAGGAAAAAAAAAAAAAATTGTGATTTTTTTTATTCTTATTTGAGAATAATGAAAAATAAAGAATAAATGAAGTAATAAAAATTTGCTTTCCTTTTTTACAGAAATTTTCGAATGATTTTATCTTTGCTTCTTGCACATTGGAGAAAAAAGTGCTTGTGATTTTTCTATTGTCATTTGAGAATAATGAAAAATATTAATAAAGGAAGTAAAAGAATTAGGTTTTCTTTTTTGTAGAAATTTTCGTTCTATTTTTTTCATGCAGTTATTACAACGACTTCCACACAGCTTTTTAAATCCGATATTTTGAATACTATCTTATTTGTTACAATTGAATTTCGACCCTAGAATTCCGCAGTTACTGCTGCAGATTACACGATTTTTAAAATACTTTTTTAATGTTATGATGAATTATAAAATGCGAAAAGGGAAATAAGTAGTGTGTTATCTTCCAACAAAATTTGAGAATATCGCCCATAATATTAGAATGAAAGAAAATTACATATTCAATTCAAGAAAAATATTTTATTTGATCCGATTTATTTCTTTTTATTAAGTTAACGCTTCTGTTACTTTAAATGAGTAACTTGTATATTTGTTATTTTTAAGTGTCTTGTTGAAAGATATTGGTATTAAAAAAGTATGTTGCAGAAATCCCAAAAAATTCCACAGGGCTTTCATATACTAAGTATCTGCTCCAATCCTTCATTGCTATTATTTTGTTGTTGCTAATTATTATTTATTTTCTGTAGATATCTTTCTCAGAAGAAATATGAAGAACTTACAACACTTTTGTATGAAGGTTCTGTTTTGTTCTTCACACACAGACAGGTATATTTATTTAAATCAAAGTGAGGTTATATATATCAGTAATATTTACACTATATGTACATTGCACAAACACTTTTGAACTAGAGCTGTATATTTAAAATTCAATTTCTCAGAAACTATTAAAGTGATTTTGGTCAAATTATGAATTTTGCCCTATAAAGTGACATTCTTTAAAATAGTGTAAATATTTTTATATCTTACTATGTGTGTGTTTTTAACAGGAGTTAAACATCGTGTGTACCATTTTTAAAAAGTGCTTAAAGATGCTTAATTTCGTTTTTTAAAAGCCTTTAAAGGTGCTTTTTTCATTGAGTGTTTTTAAAAAGTGCTTATTCTTCCCTTTTTGAAAATGAGATTTTTCTTTACCTTGTCGATTTTCGCTAGGTATTATGCAAAAGCGTGGTTTTCTCATTGTTCTATTCAATGTTTTCACAATTCATTTCGGCATACTGCTGTTCTGAAGTGTATGATAGGGCCAATCATTTCACATGTTAATGAAATACTTGCAGGTCCGCATGTGTGTATAGTGAGCTGGATTAAGTGAGAATTATTCTTGCATTATCATGTGCAACTCTGCTGCATTTTACAAGATATTCTCAAATTCAGACTTCATTTTCTACCCTCTGAAATCGAACCGTAAAATCTCTGAATAAAATAAAGGATGAAAGGAACAATTTTAGACCCCTCCTCATCCTAAATGTTGTTCAAACATTTAAATTAATCATTCAGTAGAGACATTTATTTTAAAAATTAAATTTTTTCATCGGTTTAGAGCTAGCCTTGTTGGTATGAATTAAACTGCAGATGATTTTAAAGATTGCATTTGTGATATTTGCTTGTTTATGGTTCTTAGTAATCAAAAAGGGAGTTTATTGCTCTTTCTTAGATATTTAGTTATTTTTCTATTTGTTATGTCAGATCAGGATTGGTAAGTTTTTAACAATTGACAGTCATGTAAAAAAAAAAACCTTTTTGATGATTGTCAAAAACATAAAATTTAGGTGATAATAATTAGCTCTTATAGATATGAATTATTTGTTAATAAAAACGCATAAAATTATGAGTGATCAATTATTTTAATATTAAACTCTCTTTTTATTACGGTTAACAACCAAAATTTTGATGTAGAAAATATAAAATTATTATGAACAAAAAAGTGTAAAATTGAAATTTATTAAATCTGTTAATTCGCTTAATTGTTGAAAATGAAAATACAAAAATGATCATCTTATACAAAAAACACTTAGCAATCATCTTATCATTTTAACTCTTCCTTTCCTCGTGGCATGCGATTACAAAAAAGTAGTTTTGAATCTCTCTGTACTCCAAGTTCATTTTTCTGTTTTGTATGAATAAGATCTTAACTATTCTTTTGCTTGATGCTCAGCTGCATAGACTAGAATGTTGATGTACTAAAGCTGTCATAGCATAATAAAATAACATGTAATTAGGAAACTTTATTCGAATAAATGTACAAAATAATGATAGTATTTTAATTAACCCTTGAATTGATTGATTGACAAAATTATTAACTCATTTAAACAATATTTTTATGTAAATTGTAATTACAGTTAACTCTCGCTACTACGATATCTGAAACAACTACTCCCTCTATTACGATAATGTTTCGCAGTCCCGATGAACTTTCATATAAGTTAATGTTATTCTCCTCTCAATATTGCGATATTCTCTGAAGCAACAAACCCCTGTAAAACGATTTTTTCTCCATTTATTATTAGTTTTCAAACAATGTAAGAAATCTTATTTTATCATCTTTTGCCATTTTTTTATTTATTTTTTCCTGACACGAGAAGACTTACTGCTGACCTCCCCAAGAGTTTTCTTTCTCAGAATTGCCTTCCTTATCTCTTAAGTCACAGATGTAACATTCATGTCTGATTTCATTTCCTTCATATTGAAGGCTGATCATGAGTCATAAATGACCACAAGCATCACATTAACACCTGAGAGAGAATTCTTTCCGCAAAGGGTGGGTGGAGCACCATTCACAAACAAATATCATTTTCGTACTTTGAACTCAATGCATACTTGGTTGGTTGACTTAGCAGTCAGAAGAATGAACAAATAAACAAAAATATCGGATTATTTTCAATAAAAACAGTTTTCAGGTGTGTTTTCGATCTTATTTTATTTCAATATTTCTTAATATTTAACCATAATTGACCTATCTGCAAATTAACATATACATTTAATTAACATACTCAACCCTTCTTTATTTTAATTAATAGTTAATGCACATATGACATTAAAATTAAAAGAAAATCTTATTGTGTCCTCAAAGTTCGCATGCCCTCGGTATAACAATATATCCCTCTACAACAATATATTTATTTGGTCCCCAAAATATTGTTGTAGCTAGGTTTTACTGTAGTTTACTTATCAGATAATATATTATCGTCATGATTTATTGGGAATTTTCCTCGAGGCCGTAACATGAAAGCAGGAGTGGAGAAAATTCTCTGAGTATAATATTTCCTCCGAACAGAGTTTTCTTTGGATAAAAATTTTTTAAAAATTCTATCTTTTATTCAATGTACAATAATACTTTTTAAAAAAATATTTTTGGAAAGTATATAGTTGAAAGAAAATGTAAAAATAGAAAGTATATGTAAAAATTAATTTTGCATATAATTCTAGAATTAACGAGCTAATGTGCTAAAAATAATGGAAATCAAAATAAAGTGAAGTAGTAATAACTTATTAAATTAAATGTAAGGTGTTTAGTCTTTTCAGGGTAGTCCCTTCCGAGTGATACGTCTTTTTTGACGTACGTGTCCCTTTCAATGTCCGAAACTTTTTATCTTGAAGATGCAAAAAATGTTTGAATGCTGAGATCACTGTGTACTTTTGAAGAATAGAAAAGTATTTTGATCATAAAAGTTGTTGCTTATTTTCACCTTCATTAAATTGGATTACGAATTTTAAAATATTGGTATTTTTAATTAATTGTTTCTATGGAGATTCATTTGAGGATTTGGAAATTATTCGTTACATTGAAATTTTCACTATTTCGGATTTCGCTGAAGGGGGATTTGTCTGTACATTCTTTTTTTATTTTTCCAATGAATAGCAAAAGCAGGGGTCGCATTCCCCCTAAAATTCATAAAATTCCTAAAACTATGTGCAAACCCTAAAATTCCTAAAAATCTGATAAAATTTTGTTGGTGTTCCTGAAAAATTAGAGTTATAGGCTAAATATAGATAAAAAAAGCAATAATCTAACTACATTAATTAAAATTGTTTTAATTTTGCCACATGGGAATTCTAATCCTGAGAGAGGTTTTTCGATAAATAAAGCAATGCTTAATGTGAGTCACCATGAGAATACTATTATGTCTCTTAGACTAATCAAAGATACCATTCGAAATTATGGAGGAGTGTTGAAGATCACCACAACATTATTGAGGGCAGTAAAAGAATCTCACAAATCATATCAAGAATATATTAGAAAAATGATCATGATTAATTTGTTTTTCTCTAACTTCTAATATAAATTGCTGATTTGAAATCTAATAATATCGCACAATAGTTTTTCTTAACCCACTGGCGGTTAAGGAAATGGGCAAAATTGGGAGAATGTTTCTCCCCTACACACAGTTCCCCTATCAGTTATCATGGGAAAACCGGTTTTGCTATGCAGAGAAGACTGCAGGTTAAAATGCGACTTTTTACGTGCAGAACCGTCAGTGGGTTAATAAAGTAAGGTAAAGGGTAATAATAAAGTTTTGATTAAGAAGGTAAAAATTAAATAAAAATCCAAGTTGGTGTTAATTTATTTTTTCTCTTGATTTATTCTCACTTTTGCCTGTTCCTGAATTATGCACTTAATTTCTGATAGGTAATATGTAAAGTTGAAATTTCATTTTTACACCTTAGAGATTTCATTCTTGACTTAATAAATTTCAGAGCTTTATTTTATGGCTTACAATTATTTACGATATGTGTGGATGAATTGTAATAATCTTCTGTTATGTATTAAACTACCGTGTGATATGTTTTTATCCTAGCAAAATCATATATTACCCCTAAAATTTACCTAAACTTTTTTGAAAAAAGTTCCTAAAATTACCCTAAAATTTTAAAAAACTTTGATGCTACCCCTGCAAAAGGTTTCTCTTTTATGCAAAAGTTTAGTATATTTTTAGTAAAGTTAAAAAAGAAAACCTGGTAAAATTGAAAAGTCAAATTGCTTTTCATTGTTTTATTTTTCGGTTTACTCGTTTTCTCTATTCTGAAATAAATAAAGAATGTGTTGAGCTTTTTACTTGTAGATGCGAGCTTTCTGTACCTCCCAACTCTGAGCCACCTAATTTTACCCTGATTTGCACCACAGTTTTCTTGTTACGTTTTTTACTTTTTATTTTCTCTGGACTACTAAGGTATTTCTTGTTTTGTTTCTCACCTTTATTTTTTGTTGTTGTCTTTAGGTGTTATATTTCAAATCACTTTTGTTTCTTCTCATTCACGTCTGGGAAGTCTTGAAAATGAGTGCCTATTTTTTAATCATTTGAAACAAGTCAACTGTTATTTTGAATCTATTATATTTTTGGAGCAAATGAAGTTTTTTAATAGAGTAATACATGATATCTTGATTCATGCTAAAATAGCAAATTGTAGTTATATTTCAATTGTTTGAGCCCCAAGTTTTTTGTTTCTACGTTTTGATGTACGCTTCCTTAATATTCCAGAAATTCAGTTTTTTGCTTTATAATGAAAAGATATTTCATAACAGAAAATTTTCATTTTCATGGTAGGATTGATACAGAAGTAGAAAACCTATAGTGTGTTGGCCAAGTTAAAATATTTATCCTTTCTCAAATACATATTATTTGTGAGAGAATATTTAAACACACATAAAAAATATGTAGACTTAATTGTGTTATTCGTCAAAACTAACTTTGAAGAATTTGTTGCTTGGAAAGGCAAACCAGAATGAATGACAGAATTGTTTTTTTTTTTTTTTAAACGTTTAATCAGTCCTTCAATTTTTTTTCTTCTGGTTTATTATTTTTAAATTTTTAGGGCTAAAAAAATTACTTTAAATTTAGTCTAAAGAATAAGCAAAATTATATACTTTTTATATCATTATGCTATCCCGTGGTCACAGAAATTCTCAGGAGTTTTGAATTTCTGAGGTCTGTAATGCTTTTCTCTCGTGATTTTCCATGGAAAATGTAAGTTTGATAATGCATTTTAAGTGAGGGGGGATAGTTACTAGAATATAAAGCACTTTAATGGAAAACCTTTTAAAATAGTATGCATTGTAATACAAATTGAATTTTGCTGTTATAGAAATATATTCTTATATTTCAGCACAATAGTGGAGCTGATTTAGCAATCCTTTTAATCAATGTATTAAATGAATCTGAAGTAGCTGTTTGTGATGAATATATGGGTAAGAGGAATTATTGATTTTGTAGGATATCATTATTAAACTTAATTATAATCTTTTTTTCCTTCCATCATTAGAAAAATTAGCCACTCTGTTTTCAATGATGTTGCCAGACTCTCCTGAAAGATCTAACTTCTTAACAACAGCTTTGAAGTGGTCCAGCAAAAATAGTTGTACAGATTCTTTTGGGCATCCCAACTTACACAAGTTAATTGCTAATGCATTATGGAAAGGTGAATTAATATTTTAATAAGATTTTGTGTGGTTTTTCTTGGTAGTAAACTAATTTGTTACAAATGTAGTTAACTGTAGTTTGTCTATGGTAAGAACTCCCCCCACCACAAAGTATGCTGCTATGGAAACAGTAATGACGCATTTCAAGGAGGGGAGCATTTCTTCATTCTGTGGCTAACAGAAGGAAATAGACAGAATGAAAAACTCCTCTCTCGAATCTGATCCACAACCTGTTCTAAGCAATGACCCCACACCCCTACTTGAAATAGTTATACCTCGTTTCCATAGTCACTGCCAGGGGTCCAGATGAATGGCTAGGGGAGTTCTTACTTTAGACAAATTATACATAATTAAGTGATTATTCGTGATCATTGATTGATCGCTTTGGTACATACACAAGTTAGTTACAAATACTTAATAGAAATGAAAGTTTTATGAATGGAAATCTTTTGTAATTATATAACTGATTATGTTGCTGATATAATATGGAAATATTTTATATCAATTGAAGAACTTAAATAAAAGATTTGGGACTATAAAAAGTAGACCTCAGAGTATACTACTGCTATGATGAAGATATGTATTGCTCTGTTCATTAATTGAATATAAATGGTAATAATAATGGTTTGGAGATCTTTTTATGATTTGCGGAAACTGAAAGATTCTTAGTAACTATTTTGAAAAAGCTAAGATTCCTTAGCGAAATATTTTATTATTTAACTATGTTTTCCCATTCATTTAACCACAATAATTTTATTAGGATCTGCACACTAATAAAAAATTTTCCTTCCTATTTTTGAAAGTTCATATACATATATACAGACACACACACGCATACATACATATGTGTTTGTGTTGCATATATATATTGTTACATATATATAGGTAACATAGAGAGCTTCTATTAATCTTTTTATGTTATCCTAATTAATTATTATAATCGAAATACTTTCTCCCACTTTTAAATTCACATCCTGTCCTTAAATCTATTTTTGGCTCAACTATGCATTACGACCTATTTCATAAACCAATAGTAATTTCTAAGATTTCCCTTTTTTCCCTAAATAGAGACATTTACGGATTTTACTTTGCAAGATTTTTCCTAACATATTACAGAGGAATGCAATTTTTTGTACACACTTTCATGACTGCCTCTGTCTAATAATTAATAAATAAATTTTGTACCCTCCTTCCTGGCCTAAGACCTGTTTTTATCCTGCCACTCGGCAATGACGTTATATATATACACACAGAGATGCCAACTTGCTCCGGACAGCAAATATACATTTTAAAGTGGTAGTCTATCAATTGTGATTCTTGGTTTAATAAATTCAATTTAATAGATTTTTATCCACCACTATTTCTACATAATTCGTAGGCTTATATAATTCACCATCTTCAAGTACTTACGTCATGCTGCACCTTTAAAAAAGCAAGCAAAAATAGTCAAACATTTACAAAATTTACTTTGTAGTTATTTACCGTTATTTTAATTATTTTGGCGTGTCCGGAGCAGTTGCCATTTCTGTATACATATGAACTTTCAAGGATAGTAAGAAAATTGTTTTATTAGTGGTGCATATCCTAATTATATTTGGGGAGATTTCCGTATCGCGATCTGTGGCAGAATGCCATGTCTTGGCAACTTCCGGGCAGCGGCCTGCAAGAAAAAAAAACAAACAAAAACATCACAGAGAGGGACCAACTTGAAAGTTATAACTCGTAGCCACCCTCAGACAAGCATCTACATGTTTTTATTTATTTTTAAATTTGCAAGTTTAAAGTCTATTTGGCACCTTGGTTATTGTAGCTGGCGCGACAGAGCACAATACGGAAATGTCCTCTTATATTTTTTCTTAAAAATAAAAAGGTTAAGAATAGTTTTTGAGTACTTAAAAAATGCTTAAGAGGTGCTTATTTTTTAAAAATTTTTTTAATCAAAAATTTGGCTACGCAACCTGTATATGGCATTAATTTATTTTATTAATAGAACATAATCTCTTAATTTCTGATATCTCAGTGAATGAAGGTATTGACTAGTATTGCTTTTTTGCCATGACTGGTTTAAATGGCATATTTTAGAAAATTGAAAAATTCCTGAAAAATTATCTCTGCAATCTATTTGATGCTAAAATTATCTATCATTTGCTATTCATATTGTTTTGATTTATGAAACATATATTATATTTCGAATTACTAAACATATGTTTTGCGATCTTCGAGGCTTGCTTCACATTTCACGTCCATTTGATTTACTCGTAACTCATAGTGATTTGTATACATGCAATTTAAAAATTAAGCATGGTGAATCTATTCACAAAATTTAAAAAATCACGCTTTGCGATTTTCGATCTATTTCAAAGCAAATAAAGTTTGGTAAATCTTAGTTTGTTATCGCCCAAAATATTGTACTACAAAAGATTTAATTATGTTTAAAATACATTCACTGATATTCTGTGGTAAGAAAAAGAAATTGTGTTTTTAAAAACTAAACAGAGAAGCTAAATATTATTTTTCAATTAATTCTAATGTGCTTCATTAAAATTTTCATGTAAAGTTTTACTGGTGCCAGTCTTAAAAAATTGGCGAGTATGCTAATGCCAAATAATTTTTTCTTCTTAATCTTCAGACTGATTTGAACCACAAAGTAGCTCTATGTTTCATTGGTGACTGTGGGCTACCATATTAAAAAATTGCCACAACTTTTAAACAATGTAAAACTTATAAACTTAATATATGCTTCAATGTAATAAAATGTGTATTTTAGCATACTAACTATTATTGAGTAGGTTCTTGAAAGTTATTGAAAAGTACTTGTTTTTTCCCATAAAAATTAAGTAGGAACACTGCAGACCTGCCAACTCTCCTGCTTTTGCCTCAAATCTTCGCACTCAGGCCTTCAGGGTGTTTTCTCCTGCTTTTTCTATTTAGTTCAGGATAGAGGGGGAAAAAAAAACAATTTATGCAATTTCCATCCCAACTTGTGCTTCAGATCATGCTGGGCATTTATTTAGAAAAATTTCCCCAGTAGCATCATCGCTAAAAATTACGGTGTGTGCGAACCAAAACAACAGCAATAACCGATGAAATGGCAAAATCGGAGAGGAAATATATGTTGGATACCATTAGGCAAAATGTTTTTTCACTTTCTATAGATGGCAGTTTTTTTTAAATATTGCTAAATCAGCAACATCTGCAGTTTTAAAACAGTAGCAGTTAAAAAAAAAAAATAAGAAGAAATACATTTATGAAGTATTGTATTCATTATTGACATATTTTGCTAATTTTGAACCTCTTCCTAAATTTTAAAAAATCAAAAGATGTGTTTTAATATAATTCTAAAGAACCTTATATTTTATAGTAAGAACACATATCTTTATTAGTCAGTGTCAGAATCTTATTGTGGTCTATTTTATGTAATGTAAGTAATATATTTTGAAATAAACTTCTAGTAGGAAATGTTAATCAGGTTTAATTTTCAATATTGCGCTATGTTGTGATACAGAAAGAGTCTCCTGCTTTTTTATTTTCTAAGGTTGGCAGGTCTGTAAAAGATCTTTTTTAAACTGTAGTGGTTATTTTAGGATTATTGTAGTGGTTAAACATTTATAAAGCCAAATCACCTCTGATTTGCTTGGTACTAAATTAGCTATTAATTAATCACTTTAAATTCAAAATGTGTTTTTAAAACGTCTATTTTTTTAAATCAAGCAATTACAGCTAACCTTTTATTCTTGATTTGCAATAGTTAAATTTTTATATGAATGTTATTTGCAGTTGTAGAAATAATAAATAAAAATAGAATTGATAGAAACAGTTTAATGGATTATATTTAATGAAAAGAATGTTTAATGTAACACATCAATTTAATTTTTGAACTATATTAAATATATTTTTTGCATTATATATTTTATGCTATTCAAGATTCTTTCTAAAATGAATTTTAATGAGTTCTAGAAAAGAATTATCAACAGTCTCGGTACCACTTCATCCATTCTTCTGATGGTCAGGGCTGTGCTACTATGTTGATTGAATATCATATTACAAAAGGTTATCCCAATGAAGTTGATTTGTTTATTGCTCAGACTGTTTTCCAGTGAGTTTATTTTTTATCTCTGTCTTATTTTTTGTTTTCTTGCTGAGCACTTGCCACCTCGCCAAATGCCATAAAATAGTAAATTTGAGAAGAAAAAAAATTGTGTCTTGGTGAAAGTATTTGTGAATGTTTTTTTTTACTGAAAAGAAAAATATATATTCCCCTTATACCTGAAAAAAAAATAGAAGAAAAGATCAAAGCGAATTTTTTTGGAACAAATCATGTATTTTTTATTCAAATAAAGTAATTTTAAATAAATTAGAAGTTGGAGAGAAAGAAATATTGTGTGCAACTTAATACTCTAATGAGTTATTTTTCTAACTGTGAGCAATTCTAACTGTTTATTTCCTGTTATTTGCTAGTTGAATAATTTAATTCCTTTTTTCACATTCAATTTAGAAATATAGCATGTCTTAACTTTAATCAAAAGACAGCTAAAATTTTAGTATTTACATTAAAATTATTTAAATCTTATTTTATAGTTTGGTAAATGAAATAAGCAGAGAGAAAAAAAATATTGAGTGCAGCTTAATATTTGCTCTAATGAGTTATTTTTCTAACTGTGAGTTCACAGTTAAGCTTAATACATGGTAAAAATATTAACATTTTGTTTTTATAATTTCATGACTGAACAAGTAGTAATTATTGTTTAAAAATTATCATTAATAGCTCAGTTAAATCTCTTACTTTTCTGTTTTCTATTCTAATTTAATTATTGATTATTTTAATATTACAGTTTATTGTTCCATATTTTTAATCAAATTTGCAGCATTAAAATCCAATTAACTATTTATTTAAATGAAAATACATTGTGATTTATTAACGCAAATACACCTTGTAATGGTTAGTATGAAACAGTTCTTGATTTTTCAGAGATATGTTTCTAAAAAAAGGGTTAATTTGTGAAGTTACTGAAATTATTATTCTTTAATGTTTATATTTAAATATACTGAAATAAAAATTAATTCTTTAATGTCAATTCGAGTTAAAAACTAAACTAGAACATTTTTTGAACACTAAAGTAATATTTTAGAGTTATACTAAAAGGCAACCTCCTTTTTTCTGCCAGTCATTAACACCGATGATTGCTTTGCAATGATTTCATAGCATGAAACAATTTTTTCTATGAAAGAGTAAATTATTTATTTAAAAATGTACTGTAAATGAGGGTTCTCTCTAACCCATTCTTTAAAATTAAAGAATGGACAATGGTATGATTCTATTAGGATTTATTAGTGAAATTAAATAATTTTACTTTGTAATATTTTTTTGAATACCATTTAAAATTAAAGGCTTCTAGTTATAACAAATGTGGTGAGTTAAAAATTATGGTCTAATATTTTTGCTTACCAAGCAGGCTGATATATTAAATGCAATTTGTACATGGTCATTCGACATTTTGCTGAAATTTTCTGCTCTCAAATCTTCTGCATTTTGAAAATATATGTATAAGAACTCTAAAACTATTTATGTACAGTTCGCAAAATAAAAAGCGGATTACCCTGAATAACTTTTGATCTAATGATTGGATCTTCATATTCTAGGACTCAATTTTATTGATTCAAGGAGTTTACTTCAAATATGCTTCTTAATAAGTACCGACGATATTTTAAGTTACGAAATCAGGCGCAAAAATGTACCCTGTCTGAACAAACAAAACTTATTTTTGTTGTTAAAATATAACGGGCAATCTGCAGGAATGATTGTGCTCCGAAAAAGTTTTCCCTATCTGCAATCTGGAAGTCTCTGGAAATCCAAGGTCCAGAAGTTCCAAGAAGTCACATTTATATATAAAAAATCTTGTATATTTTATTTAAAAATATCCGAATTTATACTTGGCATCTCTTTCATTTGTAAATATTTTTTCTGGGAGAATGTGATTAAAGATTATACATCCATTTAAATTATGCTGCATATAATTTATTTAGAATTTCATGTTTTGAAAATATCAATGATTTAAATTTTTATAGACATTAATTTTTTGAAATGCTTCATTAATGATTTTACTCCAGAAATTTTCAAGATTTTTGAGTTAGGCTTGCAATCAACCCTGCAATCTGGGAAATATGGTCCCAACAGTCTGGTCAAGAAAGCAGTCCAAAGTTTGAACCCCTTAATGTTAATTTTACTTTTTGCTATATCTTGAGAAATTTTTAATCAAATTGAAACATTTTTACAAACAATTATAAAATTCCTATATCCAAACATAATTCTACTCAAAAAATAACATTTAATAAATATTTATCATTTTATAGTATTTTATTTAATATTTGCTGAGAAGTTTTGAATGGTGGTATATAATTTTTTACATCATTTTAAAAATATATAATTTTACATGGGAAAATGCAGAATTTGAGTGAAATTGGTCAAATAGTCCTGAGAAATCAAATTTTAATAAATTGTTATTTTAATTTCTGAGAAACTATTAGCATATTTGAGGTTAACCCCTCAAATCATTAAGGTTGTGTCCTAGAAGGTGAATATTCAATCATCAGATCAAAAGTTATGAAGGGTGGTCTATATTTTCTTTTTATTTTGTGCACTGTATATACACCAGAATAGGTTCACCTGCCTTCCTCACTTGCTTTGAATTTTTGCTGTAAAATGTGCTTTTCCATGTTGTAGGCCATCAATTAATGCAAGATGTTAAGTATTCGATTGTACAAACCCTGTAGCAGAATTTTTTTTCCGACAGTGCACTGTGTGTATTTATATATATATATAAAAAATTAAAAAAAGCTTTCATGTACAGAATAGAACAGTATATAATTTTTTTAAATTTTAAGTGTAAGAATTTTTGTTTTTAATATACACATTCTGATATTACTGTAATTTCGCGGAGAAACGCCGCCCTGGTATATACACCGCTCCCTCAAAAATCGACTGACAGAAAAAAACTTTTCACCGGACACGCCGCACCATAGCTATATAGTTATTTTATCATTATACACAAAATTTATTACAATAGTTTGCGATATGATTGATAAGAACAACTTAATTATTATAATTAATTTATCCGCAATTTAAAATAATTTACTCTTAGTAAAAATATAATAAAGAATCATAATTAAATTTTTAAAAATAAAAACAAATATTACTCACTTTAGAATTATTTGCAACTTCAAAATCTCTTGGCATGGCGGCAAGCCATTTCTTACGTATTGGGAAATCCAAAATCTGATCCTTTGTACCATCAACTTTGTAATTTCCTCTGCAGTTTGGTACACAGCACTCATATGCAATTATTCATAACACTAAGAATTAAATTAATGCTGACATTTATAACATTTGTAGAATAAATATAAATTTTATGAAGAACATTGACATCAGAACACCGACGGTTGTTTACAAATTCAAATCAAAAATATTCGCCAATTGGCTGAATGCCGACACAGGTTATAATACTTCAGAATATCGCCAATGGCTAGTTTGATCAGATTCGGAGTTTTTCGTAAAAATAGCTACCCTGACTGGTTTTCCTCTGGGCCTAACTCTACTACGTCACCATCGCCTATAGTAACCCGTTGTGGGGCTTGATTCCTCTCTAGGAGGTATTGGCCTAGGACGGTCTTTCTTTTATCCCAGTCTAAAATTCTCACACACTTTGCTTTTTTCCCTCTGCAGACCCTCAGTGGAAAGTTTGAAATTCTTTTTGAACATTTTAATTGTAAGAGTATTGAAGGTCATTCCAAGCTCATCAGCATGCTTTATTTACCAAACATTCACATGTTTTTAACAACCAGCTGAAGAAAAAAAGGGAGTGGAGAGAGGCATCCATGACAAGTAGAAGAGTCATATTTCCTGGAAAGAACAGGGGGTGGGGGAGCATTTGTTTTACAGTTACCTTATCACTGGCCCCACCCTGATTTTCTTCATTCATTCCTTTCTGATTTATGCTTCTCCACTCCACGCCCATTTCCTACACTCAACAGCTGTCCATATGGCAGAAGGGAAAGAGAGACTTTGTTCTCTTGTGGATAGTGGTCTCCAGAAAATGATTCCAAGAAAGGATTAGGGAGGGGAAAATTCCAGGTGCGCTGACCATTCCTTGGAGTGACATTAAGCATGAAAAAATAAATAAAAAGTACAATAACAGGTGGAAAAAATGAAGATGACATTTCCAGTGCGGTTTCTAAAAAGCAAAATTTTTGAAGAAAATAAAAGTTATACTATATAGGCCGCCCCGTCAGATACTCCTTCCTACTAAATTTTCAAGTTTTTAATTAATAACGTCGCAGCCTATCTCCGCGAAATTACGGTATTAGCAATATTCTCCTGTTCTAAAAATTTTTTTGTGTAGTTTACTTTTTAAAATTTTATTTGTTTAGAAATTACTTTTTATAATATCAATGTCATTGTGGAATTTTTTATTTGTTCTCAAAGCAAAGTAAAAAAAAAAAAGAAATCATGAGTGTTTCTTCCATCTCTGAAATGTGGGAAAGTCATTTTTTGAAAATAGTTCTGCCCAAAAAGGGAAAAAAAAAGCTCTGCAGAAAAAGAATCTTTCCAAAACTTCTGCGGATAAAGAAATCAAGCTTTTTTGCTTTCCAAGTAAAAAATCTTTCTGCTGAAACTCTGTAATTGTTCTGCGACAATGTCGTCACAATTCTGCCACTATACAAAGGATCATATTTCATTCTATATCTGATTTAATTTAATTGATTGTGATTTAACACAATCAGTTAAAGTAAACAGAACTTGTGTATAAACCACTATATTCCTTTTGTTAAGCACTACTCTCCAATAACTGTATTGTCTATTCTTTGAATAAGAAATGGAAAGTGAAATCAGGTAAAACCTTCCTTATTTTAAGTAATTTCTCTCTTCTGCAAGTAAGTTTTCAAATTCTCCATACTCAGCATTCATGACTAGCAAATCTTGTGAAAAGGTGCTTATATTTGAATGCTCATTATCACCAGCGAAGGAAGTTTCATATTATGAACTTAAAGCTAACCATGTTATTTTCTTTTATTGAATATGCACCAGTTTTCAATTATTAAACGCATGGCCACACACCATATTTTGAATAACTTGTGTATAAAAGTTTATTAATGTATAGACTAAAAATCAGTGTGTTATTGTGTTTCTTTTGACAGATATCTGTGCCTTAAAAACAAAACTACTGCATCAACAGCATTTCAGGCATATACAGGAATGCACCCTGCTGTAACATCAGGCTTCCCATTTCTACTACCACTTCTCAATTTTCTTAGTTTTCTGCTTCAAGCAATAGAAAGGTTTGCATATTTTATTCCTAATTAAAGCTCTTTGCCTGACTTTTGGTGGATTGTAATAAATCTGGAGTGGCGGTGTAATTTTTCAAATATTAAACATTTTGCATAGTTTACATTTTTTACATGAAATAAAAAAAATTAAATCTAATAGTATTAAATGACTGTTTCAAATTTACAACTGTTATAAAAATAGGATATCATTCTTATTTCACGAGACAAAAAAAGCATTAAAAAAAAGAAAACAGTCTCAAGTGTTTATTTTTTTTTACTGTTTATTAGCAATCAGTACTCTTTATAAAATATTTACTTCTAATTGTTTAATGTAAATTTCCAAATTATTAACGAAGTGATTTAACTGTTATTAAATTAAATTATTTTTATTTTTGATAAAAAAAAATTACTATTGAAATTAGTACATTTTATTATCATTCCTTTAAAAAAGAAATGTTGCCGTACCTAATAACTTCAAACCCAATACATAGAAATAGTTTATTTGCTTCAAGTTAGAAAAACAACTAGACCGCCGTGCAATAGAAAAATTAATGTAAGTGACTAAAAATTCAAAATTAAGATTTTATATGTTATTCAATTTTGTATGATAAGCTACATATTGCAATAAAAACATTTTTCAAGAATTATTATTTATTTAAATTTTTTTTAACCAATTATCTGAAATTCTATTTCTGAGTTTATAATGTCGGCAAGAGAAAGAAAAAAGTTGTCAAGCTGATTTTCTTGAAATCTTTCCTGAAGTTCTTATATTGTTTTTTCAATTGCACGGCAGTATATTTTATATACAATATCAGTCTTTTTAAAGCAAATAGAAATATTTTTATAGCAATATAAACCCAGGAAGAGTTACAAATCCTACATTTTTCTAATTTAAACTGCAAATTGTTTTCCCCCCTATAGTTATTGTTGATAATCATTTTTCATAACTGCGAAACTTAGTTCTGAAGAACTTGTTAAACCTATTAAAAGATGTTCTTTCTTGATCAAAAGATTTAATAAGGGCAAATTGTTAATTTAGCATTTTGAATTGATATCAAATCTGTTGTTTTAATTCACAGGGTGTTTGGCTGCACTTAGTCAAACAGTGAGGTTCTGATTAAGAAGTATTGAATCCTTCTTACCTTGCATCAGTCCACATGCCAGAAGTAATGAGGGCTTAGTTCCAATAACACATCAAGCCATGATAGGGGGGAAAAATAGATAAGAGGCCTAGTATTTTTTTTCTTCCATCTTTCTTAAAAGTTTTTCATGACCTGCAGATACCATTTTAAATGGCAACAATGATAGCTATTGCACACACTCAAAGTTTGCATCATATGTAAGGAGGTCACTGAGCATGTTAAAAATGGAAGCTGTGAAGCCAAAGAGAGTTCACATGGGATTTTGAGTAAACTTCACGAGCTGAATGGCAATTCAACTGCAACAGCAAAATACTTTTCTATACTGAGTGATTTTTATAAAACAAAAAGAAAAAATGTTCCTCTGAAAGATCCACTGAAATGAGGAAAACGAGAGAGCCATGCTAAGTTCCCTAAAATAGAAAACATTTTGGTAGACTAGATTTAAAAAGGAAAAAAAAGCAGGGACGCTCCTTTAGAATAAAAATGCGAGCAGAATAGATTTTAAAAAGTTTGCATTGTTATTATAACAATGATATTGAAGGAATTGATTTTAAAGCATGCAATGATTGGGGGGTGGTAAGGGTTTTAAAACAACATATTACTTCTAGATATGTGAACTGAATCTGAATTGAACACAAATATTACTTTAATAAAAAATAAAGCCAACAGAAGAGTATCCTTCACTAGTATGACCCATATTCTTATTTTTTCTTTTGCAAGCAACATATTTTTATAAATTCAGTTTGGCACCCATATAACATTCCCTATCAGCAGAATTTTAGAAGAGTTGGCATTCCTGAAAATGATTTTACCCTTCATTAATTATAAATTTATTTAATCTGTTGTTATCTTGATTAATTATTTATAGTGCTGTCATTTTTAATAAAGTTGCTTGATACTTTAATTCTAGGGGGAAATTAGTTTACTTCCGTACTCTTTGCGAACAGTATCAGCCATCCTTAAAAAGGGATCCCACTTACAGTGAGGTAAGATTCTTTAAAAATATTGTCTGAGCTGCTTATTTTCTTCTTTTTTGAATGAACCTTTTAAATGTGTTGTTTCATTCCAATACAATGGCAAAGTATTGCTTCTCAGAGAAGTATTTGTTAAATGGTCGTTGTGCTGCTAGCAATTCAGTACTAGTATATAAATAAAACTAGTATTTCCTAGTTAAGAAAACTAGACTTGTTTGAAATTGTCAATTTTAATAATTTTCTTCTTGTGCAGAATTTAAAATATAAAATAGAACAATATAGTCTTTCAAATTTTAAATAAAACAACTCTTACTAAATGAGAATCAGTTTGTTACTGAGTAGCTAGCATTTAGATAAAACTATAATTCTCTAGTTAAGAAAGCTAGACTTGTTTAATGGTGTTTAAATGATAAGGGGTCCATCCAGGGTAAATTTACGACCGTTTAGTCGTACCTTCACAAATTCAACGTCACAAAATAGTTTAAAAAAAGCAAGTTCTCAGCCTCTTAAAATTTTGTTTTTTTATCCCAGAGTTTTGTAAAATGAAACAGCAAGGATCTCACTCTCTATACACGAAGTCAAAATTGGAGCATCATTCTAAACATTTGAACATTGCCTTTAACATTATTGTAAATTTATTCTAACAGACCTTTATTTTTTTTTTTAATAAAAAATTTTTTCCTTCTGAAAATTTTTTCTGTATGACCTAATCGAAAATGTTCTCATAATGCATATAACTTTTAGTCCTAGTACTGTTAAATGCAAGAAATTTAAATAACATTTTAGGCTCGAAATTTTACAATAGTAAAATCATATTTTAATATATGAGGAAACTATAGAAGAGGAATTGTATTACTGAGGAACTATAGAAATTTACCACTCATAAATAATTTTTATTTTTAGTGAAAATTTTTAAAAATAATTTCTTATTTTACCATATTTTGGTGTTGATTTTTTAATTTAACTTTTAATTTTCACAAATTATGTCTAAATTTTAACAAAATAGTTACCTTCCAAAAAAACCTCGACAGACCCCTGATGTTTTTAGTGACATTTTTTAAACATAATTTCGAGTACAGAATAAATTATAATTCAATTCTTTTAGTCTTTCATGTTTTAAATGAAGCAGCTTTTACTAAAGGATATTTTTGAATCCAAGAGTTGTTAACTTTATAAGAATTTAAATTTTAATTAATTTTTATCTAAAGTTTTTTTTTAAGGAAAAAAAAACTTCTGAATAGAATGAATTATAATTTTCATCCACAGTTTTTGTACAATTTGTCTACAATTCGAACAAATATTTCATTAAATATTGAAAAGTTCTTTTTTATGTTGATAGTTTCAGGTATTAATTTTTGTGAAAAAAAATTTAAATTTTATTTTAGTATGGCCATGAAAAACATAAAAATCATTAAATCTCATTGTTATAGTGATCCAGATTAATGTGCCCTTTGAACATTTCTAAATTAGGTTAAATTTAGCAGATTATCTTAACTATATTTATGTTATCATATGTGATAGGCATTTCTGTCAAATATTTCAAAACAAATTGAAACATGTATGTGAAATGAAACATATTTTAGTTTATGCAACATATTTTAACTGGAAAAATTTAATTATTTTTATTTTAAGCTTACTTTAATTAATGTGTAAGTATTAAAATAATCGAATGTGTTTTCATATTCCAAAGGGAGTAAGCTTTTTAGAAAATAACTTTTAAGTGCTCTGCCCTTTTAATTTTAGCTTTATTACAAACAAAAAATAAATGAATTTCTTCTTGCCTAACTTTTGTTATTAATTTTATTTTGCCTGATTTGTTCAAAAAGTAAAAATTTAAACTTTATTAGTTAGAAACTCTATATACAATACTTAAATTTTATCTAAACATACTTGGTGAGAATAATTTTAAAAAAGAACCTTGTTGTCTTTACCATAACATCTTGTGAGAAATGCTTTACGCTAAGAATATCAATAGTTTCTTTTAATAGTTTAGTGTTTGGAAGTATTTTGGAAGATACCAGACATTTTAAAACTATAACTTGGTTTATTTCCTTCATAAACAACTAAAATACTAAAAAGAGTTGTACAAAATAAAGTCTATCATCAGAGTAAGTGGGAAGACATCAGTAATTCGGGACAAGGTGTCTTAGGTCCAGCACACATCTCCGGGTGAGAGCTGAATTCGAAGTGGCATCCTGATCGTCGGTGAGCTGGTTTTTATCCTTCTTGAGTGCAGGCGCGCGCAGTCCGGGAAAAGCTGATTTGCATCTTGAGAGATCGGTTTCTTCCAACAGCGTTGCATTTTAATGAAGATGACGTTCTGTGTGACGTTCGATGTGATGAGTCTTTGATGACGCCACAGGACTCCCCCACCAGTCCAGAACGCTGAGGTACGGGAATCCGGAAACGGACGTGTCGACCGGACCGAGTTGTTGTGGACGTCTTAAGAGCAGACTTCACGGGATGTATCGGCGGCGGGATGACTGGAGCCTCTTGAATCTGTGAAAAAGAATGGGCAGGCTTAAGTCTATCAGTGGAGATCCATCTCTTCTTAGTTGCGATCTGGACTTGAAAAAACTTCGGCTTGCGTTCGATCACAGGATAAGGACCAAGGTAAGGAGACTGGAATGGACGACGGACAGCATCGTCACGGATGAACACATGCGAAGTTTCTTTCAGGGAAGCATGGACAAACATCTCCGTTGATCCATGACGTGAGGTAGGTGTTGGTCGAATCTGCCGGAAGTGCTCCTTCAAGGATAGTAGCAGTTGCTGTGGAGATTTCGTACCTGAAATAGAAGAAAAAAATTTGCCAGGCAGGCGAAGATTACAGCCGTATACCAGTTCTGCTGTCGAGGTGTTAAGATCTTCCTTTAAGGCAGTTCGTATTCCCAGGAGGACGATCGGCAATTTTTCCATCCATCTTTCAGTGCCGGCGAGACTACACCTGAGGGCTCCCTTTAACTGCCAGTGAAAGCGTTCTATCAAGCCATTTGCAGAAGGGTGGTAAGCTGTGGTTCTATTACGTTTGGTACCCAGAGACTTCGAAAGAGCTAAAAATAAATTACTTTCAAAGTTACGACCCTGGTCAGTCGTAATAATCTCTGGCACACCGAACCGAGCAACCCATCCTGAAAAGAAAGCGTTAGCAACACTTTCAGCCGACTGATCTTTCAGGGGAATAGCTTCAGGCCATCGAGTGAAGCGATCGATACACGTGAGGATGTAAGTGTATCCTTGCGATGGAGGAAGTGGTCCCACTATGTCCAAGTGGACGTGTCGAAATCTGTCGACTGCAGTTGGAAATTGCCCAAGAGGAGTTTTGGTGTGTCGTGAAATTTTTGATCGCTGACAATCTAAACATTTCTTGCACCATTCCGCACAGTCTTTCTTCAGAGATCGCCAAATGTATCGCTGTTTAACAGCGTGAGTAGTCGGTCTGGGGCCTGAATGAGACAAGCTGTGTATTGACTGGAACACTAGGTGTCTGAAGCTCTCTGGAACATACGGGCGTATGTTACCCGTAGAGGTATCGCAAAATAGTGGTAGATCACTTGAGCTAAAAACGATTGGCTTGATCGTCAAGGAAGGGTTAGATTGCAATTCCTTCAGCTCAGCGTCTTTTGATTGCTCCTCCGCCATTGCTGCGTAATCTATCGTACTAGGTAAATCTATCACCTCTATACGAGAGAATGCATCTGCGACAACGTTATCGCTGCCTGAAATAAATCTAATGTCAGTAGTATATTGACTAATAAAATCTAAGTGTCTGAGTTGACGAGGAGAGATTTTTTCGTGCTTCTGTCTAAAAGCAAAAATTAACGGCTTATGGTCTGTAAAAACTGTGAAGGATCTACCTTCCAGTGTATAATGGAAATTTTTAATAGCACTATAAATCGCAAGCAATTCTCGGTCGTAAGTACTGTATTTACTTTCAGCAGGTGTTAAACGACGAGAAAAAAACGCAAGTGGTTCGGTCCCATCAGCTATATGCTGTTGTAATACAGCTCCTATGCCAAGGTCTGAAGCATCAACTGAAAGAGAGATTTTAGCATTAGGGTATGGATGTGCTAAAAGTGCAGCGTTTGCGATTGATTCCTTGGAAATATTGAAAGCTTTATTAGATTCATCAGTCCATTGTAAAGGGGTGGAGTCATTCTTCTTCCTTCCCTTAGTTAGATCGTAAAGTGCCATTTGTTGAATTGCAGCTTTGGGAATAAATCTGCGATAGAAATTGACCATTGCTAGAAACCGTCGTAAGGCACGTACTTTGTTTGGTTTTGGATAGTTGCTAAGTACCGTAACTTTGTCGGGATCTGGTTTGATTCCCTCTTTCGAAACTAGACATCCCAAAAAAGTAAGTTCTTTTACACCAAATATACATTTATCCAAATTTAAAACCAGTCCTTTAGCATTTAAACGCGTGAAAATAGCCTCCAAGTCCGATAAATGTGTTTCAAAATCCGTTGACGCGATAAGTAAGTCGTCAAGGTATGCGAAACATTTTAAACCTCTTAATGTTTCGTCAATAAACCGTTGAAAGGTTTGGGCTGCATTCCTTAATCCGAAAGTCATGTACTTAAATTCAAACAACCCTATTGGGGTGATTAAAGCAGTTTTTGGAATGTCACTAGGTTCAACAGGTATCTGGTGATACGCGCGTTTTAGATCTAGTTTTGTAAAAATTGTTTTTCCATGTAATTCAGAGGCAAAATCCTGAATGTGTGGTATTGGATATCTGTCCGGCTCCGTGGCGCTGTTGAGCCGGCGGTAATCCCCACAAATACGCCAATTATTCTTCCCCTTTGGGACGAGATGTATGGGGCTGCTCCAAGGACTGCTGGAAGTACGGCAAATTCCCTGGTCGACCATCTCCTGAAATTGCTCTTTAACGGCAGCCAATTTATGAGGCGGCAACCTACGAGCTCGGGAACAGAGAGGAGGACCTCTCGTTATAATACAGTGCGTAGTTCTGTGATCCTTGACTACGACATTAACTGAAGGATTTGTCAAATTCGGAAATTTAAATAAAAGTTCATGATATACCGAATTTTTACCTATTGCGGTAATGCTATTACTCGGCTGAGAGGTGTAAAAACCACGAATGTACTTTGCAGATGTGTTATCGATTAGTTGACGATTTTTAATATCCAGAATGAGTTCGAATCGTTCAAGGAAATCAGCACCTAAAATCGGCCGTGACACATCAGCCAGAATGAAGGTCCACCGAAAAGTTCGTCGAAATCCTAAATCTAATATAAGCACCTTTTTCCCATAAGTGGAAATTTTCGAACCGTTAGCAGCAAGTAATTGGATATTTTTATCAAGATGTTTTGCTGGACGCTGAACGGGATAAACCGAAACTGTTGATCCGCTATCTACCAGAAATTTCGTACCGGAATTTTGGTCTTTAATAAATAAGCGACTATGATCATAACTCGCAGAAGCCGTCGCCGAAACTTGCGAGCAAGCTAGTTTTCCTGAAAACTGCATGGTTGCTTGCATTTCAGCGCTTTATTTCCGAATTTAAAATGGTACCAGCACGTAGAATACTGTTTTCTTGCTGGAGACTTGCTTCGCAGTCTATTTCTGGGAGATTTTGACCGAAATGATGAAAGTCTCTTTATGGTTTTATTCAGTTCGGCAACAGTTGCTTCTAGTCTACTAATTCTATCAGAGTCATCTTGTATTGCAGAAACGTTAGGGGTTATATTAGTAATTTCAGAGATTTTGTCGGCTATTGTAGCCAAACTTTCTAACTTATCCGAACTGACTGATAAAATTTGTTGAATGTTTAATGGTAAACGTTGAAGCCAGAGCATTTTAAGTACCTCATCTGAAACTTTAGTAGCGGACAATTGAGTCATTTTGTGTAAAAGTTGAGACGGTCTCAGATCACCCAACGACATATCAGATAATAAAGTCCTAATACGAGCACTTTCAGAATCGGAAAACTGATCGATTAGACGTTTTTTGAGCGCTACGTAGGAATCTTCTGCCGGAGGATTTTTTATTATGTCAGAGACAAAAGACGAAAGTTCACTGTCCAATGCAGAAACAACGTAGTGAAATTTGGTACCGTCCGCAGTAATGTTCGCAATTTCGAATTGGGACTCAATGTTACTAAACCACAACTCTATATTATCCCTCCAAACGGGAGGTGTTTTAACAGCCACACGCATGACTTCACTATCTGTAGGCATTGTAGAAAATAATGCAAAAAAGGCACAGAATATTCCTTGTACGGCAGAGGGCAATCAAAAAGATCTTTTATGAGCAAAAATAAGGAACTTACGTGCGGAAATTTCTTGAATCTTGCAAGACTCCATTCAAATGAGTTCTAGTCCTGGGGTCACCATCTTTAGTGTTTGGAAGTATTTTGGAAGATACCAGACATTTTAAAACTATAACTTGGTTTATTTCCTTCATAAACAACTAAAATACTAAAAAGAGTTGTACAAAATAAAGTCTATCATCAGAGTAAGTGGGAAGACATCAGTAATTCGGGACAAGGTGTCTTAGGTCCAGCACACATCTCCGGGTGAGAGCTGAATTCGAAGTGGCATCCTGATCGTCGGTGAGCTGGTTTTTATCCTTCTTGAGTGCAGGCGCGCGCAGTCCGGGAAAAGCTGATTTGCATCTTGAGAGATCGGTTTCTTCCAACAGCGTTGCATTTTAATGAAGATGACGTTCTGTGTGACGTTCGATGTGATGAGTCTTTGATGACGCCACAATAGTATAAAAATTTCAGTTTTTGAAAAAGTGGTCACTCTTTAAAATCCTACTGCTGCCCAGTAGAAAAGTTTCCTAATTTTGTCCTTTTTTTTGTAATTTTGCCTAAATGAATCCACATTCTGTGTTTCTACAGTAAAGAAGATTCTTGTAGCCTGTTTTTTTTTGCTTTTATTTGTTTTATTTATGCATAAAGTTTACCCTATCTTAATAAAGATATTTTTTAGACCCTATTCTTACGAACCATTTTAATACAAGACATATTCTTATATTAAAATTAATATTCTTTTTTACTTTAAGACATATTCTTATATTAAAATTTTAGTTTATTAATTCCCCTGTGGCAGAATCGTGGTGACATTGTTGTAGAACATTACTGAGTTCTTGCAGAAAGAACTTCCCTTTGGGAAGTAAAGTTTTCTTTTCTGCAGAAATTTTCGAAAGATTTTTTCTTTTCTTCAAAATTATATTCAAACGAGGCTTTTCTCACTCATTGGAGAGATTTTTCTGTTCTCATTTCAGAACATTGAAAAATAAAGAGTAATGAAGTAAAAAGTATTAGTTTTCTTTTCTACAGAAATTTTCGTCCTATTTTTTTAATGCAATTATTACTATTCCGCATTGCTTAAAATCAAATATTTTTAATACTCTATTATTTCTTACAACGACTGAATCTCAAAATGAAAACACGCATTTAGTACCCCCTTTTTGAAGAGAGCGATTTACGTGATTTTGCCGTTGGATCTTTTTTTTTTTTCGGTAGTTACTGCTATGGATTTCTCTACTTTTTTTTTTTAATGTGATGATGATTTACAGAAGACAAAAAGAAAAAAAAAAAAATTAGTGTTGCAAGAATATTGACATAATATTAGTATTAAAAAAAATATTACATATTCAATTAAAAAAGTTTTTTTCTTCTTTGACGCTTCTGTTTTTTTAAATTAGTAACATGTATATTTGTTATTTTTGAAAGTATCTTGCAAAAAGATATTAGTACAGGGGTTCCCACGGTACTTGAAAAACCTTGAAAGTTCTGGAATTTTGTTGAAAAAATCAGGGCCCTGAAAAGTTTTTGAATTTTGCCTTAGGGTACTTGAAAAGTACTTGATTTTTTAGGAATTAGAATAATACTAATCTTTCTTACAAAAAAGCAGTAAAAAAAATAATAAATAAATTCAAAGGAAAATTATAGAAATTCTGATAAATACAATTTTTAATGCTTGAAGTAAAAGGGGGTTAAAGAAGATGTAAAACTTTTCTCTCCTAGATTTTTCACAACCGATTGTTGTTCCTCTCTCTGATGTTTTGAAAGCTGAAATTTCCAGCAAATTTTAGGTTTTGTAGTCATAGTTTTCGAATGATATATAGTGTTTAATCGATTTAGAAATATGTCCAATGTGTTAAGTTCGTTATTACAACAGGTTAATATTGTTATCCTATTTTTCCTTTTAATTTACGCATAAAGGGTAATTAATTTTTTATCATTTATAACCAAATTTTTACATTTAATTTTTACTGTTAATAAATAAAACTTAGTTCTACTGGTTTCATTGATTATGAATAAACATTGTGATTCACATTAAACTGATTCTTGATTTACGGATCGAAATTCATATAAAATGTTCTATGACTTTGCGATTTATAAAATGTGATTTATGAATCATATATTGAATATTACTTTAAAGTGATTTGCAAATTACTCATCAGGATTTACACATCATGATTCCAATTAAAGTTATTTCTGAATCATATACCGTGATACGTATTTAAATAATTTTAGAATCTGCTTAATAATTTTCATTCTAGTTGTTTATTGTCACATTGCGATTCACAAAAGAGAGATTTGAGAATTATCATTTGCAATTCTCATCAAAATGATTAAGAATCACTCGTAGCTGTTCTATATAAAGCACCTTTCGATTCACAAATTTGCAATTTGCATCATAATGATCACAATTCACATGAAAACTATTAGCTAATCACTCAACAGAATTCATATTGAAATGATTTATGTATCACACATTGTGATTTACTTCTTGTCAGTTCGTGCGTTTTGTATAATTTGCTATTTATATTTTTCCGACTTAAGAAACAAACCGCAATTCAATTTCAATTTACAAATCACACACTGTGATACCTGATTTACGCAATCTTTGAGACTTACTTCACTTTTCTTATAATTTTGATTTACATTTAGTATATATAGATTCATTTAAATGTGATTTAAAAATTACGCTTAGTGCAAATTTCGCATATTCACCAAATTTTGAAAATCACGCTTCACATTTTATGGATATATTTTAAAGAACTTAAAGCTTTTTAAGTCTTAGTTAGTTTTCTGTAAAATATTGTTCTACAATTGTTTTTATTAATGTATTATGAGTAATCAAAATGCATTACTCATTTTCTGAAGTAACAAAATAGATAATTTGCTATTAAAATTGAAACAGATATGCTAAATATATATATTTTGATATTTTATTTAATTATATACATTTCCTGCAACCTAAAATTTGATCTAATATATTAAATAAAAGTATTTATATTTTAATAACCGTGCAATTACACGAACTTTATCAATTATTTATTATGCTTGTTTAATGTAATATGCATTATTCATTCACTCAATTTCATTAATTCTAATTCACTTCATCAAGTTTTTCAAGAAAAGTTTCACTGATGCTAGTTTTTAAATGTTGGCTAGTATCCTATGTCAATTGGAGTTTTTTAAATTTTTTTTTTATTTTTAGTCAATCGGAATATTTTAAAGTGATTGAAAACAGCAATGTAACTATCAACCATTATTATTAGATGATACATTTAATAAATAATTTTTTGTTTTGTCAAATACGCATTGTACTTTAAAAATATACAATTTCTGCTTCTACGTTATTGTAAAATCTAGTTGACATGTAAGTTAGCATATAACTGTAATGCCGAATAGGTCATTGAAAAATTTGATTTTAGTTCCTTGAAAGTCATTGAAAAGTCCTTGAATTTTTTTTTAAAAATTGAGTCGGAACCCTGTAGTATTAGAGAGGTACGTTGTGGAAAGTAGAAAAAATTCTGCCACAGGGATTAATTCTATTACAACTCCCTTGGGGTCAGATAATTTGATTGAGTCAACTTAGTCAGGTAATATTAAGTTTAAATTTTACCCCCAAGAAAACTAGAAACTTAATCAGTGTCAATACAATAAAAAAAAATTGAGATATTTTAATTGAATAATTTTTAATTTTAATTAAATTATATATATATACACACACAGTGCACTGCACACGCACAAACATATATATTTGCATTTATATTTTTTACGGCATATTCTTATTTTATTGAATAGATAATAAAGTTTTATATTTATGTGACAACTTGATTTTATTTTCATTGTGTTGTTTATTGCAGTATGTTGATCGAATCGGGCAATTATTTTTTGGTCTCTCTCCTCCACCAAAGCAACAAGGAATCTTTGGTAAATATTCTTGTTCATTGTATTTTACTTTTGCTTACTACATTAATTCATTCTTATTAACGTGGATCAAGTTTTAACCAGTTGAAAATCGGCACTTATAAAACTATGGTTGACTTCAACAACTTTTATAAAATAAAATAATAGTAACATAAGAGCCTTGATAACTCTGGGGATAGAGTGTTCACCTTCGAATAGAGCGTTCGCCTAACAAATTCCGCATCCGACTAGCACCAACCACAGTGCTGACGTAAATTATTCTCAGTGGTAGACAAATCATGAGTTAGAGTTGCTTTGCCATCGGGTTAACCGTGGGTCCAAGTTTTTGTGGTCCATGTAACGCAAAAGCAGGTCAGTTCCATCAAAAAGTCCTCTGCAAAGGCTAATTTCCCCCAATACTTCATCCAGAAATTCCTTGTCTTCTAGATTGGGTTCAAAATTACAAATCTACGGAGTTGAACATTAGTAGTCGTAAACCATAAAAAAAATTGGATCAACTGTTCAACGACGGATATAATTATAAATAAATATAAATTAGAAAACTATGATGGAAAGATCAATTTGATTATTAAAATAAATTGTTTTCGATAATCATTTCCAATACCATACTTGCCAAGAAGAGAAGTGTGATAATTTAGATGTGTCTAAAATATTTTAGTTATCAGTTTAGTAATTTACATGAAATTTAGGTTATTTCACAAAGTGAACTAGATTTCTTTTTAAGTTAAAGTGTTTCTTTTTAGTTGTATATATTTAAAACACATAATATTATTCATTTTTAACTTGCAGGTAACTTAATACAGTCGCTGTTTGAAGGTTTTGATGATTCAATCAATGAAGAAACGGAACCCACTGCTGGGTCTTCAAAGGAATCCTCATTTAGAATTCAGCAAGATGAACTAGATTAGTTCTCAAAATTGTATATATATATATATTATTATTATATAATAGCCTATTCTATATGGTAGCTGGTTTTGTATAATTGGGCTACTTTCTTTAATTCTAGACCAATCAATCTTAATAGCACATTATGATTTTCTTAATATTAATTTTCAAAACTGGCTATAAATAAACTATTTGTTTATTCAAAGTATTTCAAATTCTTGAATTTACATTTTAGACATGCTTTGTTGTTTTATAGCATGCCAAAGAAGTGTGATTTTTAACATATTAATGCCAGCTTGCTATGATGGTTAAATCTTGGTGAAATTTTTTTTGCTCTTAATTATTTTATTAACTGACAACAGAGTTGTTCACATATTTAAATCTAAGTGTTATTAAAATTATGTTCTAACGAAGATTATTAATATTTTAAAATTAAGTTATATTTTTTTATTTATAGTGTGTTTTTAATATTACGAAGAATAACAAAAATGCTTAGGCACACTATGTATGAAAACTATATAAACCTTAATTTATTTAATAAAAATTGTAACTTGAATAAAGTGCATTATATTTTATAGCATTTTTGTGACCTTTGTTTATTGGTTGTTAATGTGTTAACGCAGTGGACTGGTTGTAAAGACACAGTTCCTGGTAGAACACCGAAGTCAAGCATCCCTGGCTGCGAGTGGGTGGGTGACCACTTTGACCAAGGGTGCGCAGTATCGATCCTCGTTAAACTGTTCTACCGTAAAGCGCTTGACTTTGCTCGCAGGCCGTAGGGCTACGAAAGCAGATGAGCCATCCCTCTGCAGAGGATCGAAATTGCAATGGCATGTCTACAGATCATCCTCGGGGATCTTTCCCTGACCATCGCCAATAACCCATTGTGCATCTGTAGTGCGACGTAAATAAGATCTTTTAGTTAATGTGGCACATGCTTTATAGATCTTTATCATACTTTTTATGCCATTTAAAACTGGTTGCATGTGAAAATATGGCTATATATACACACATACATTTAGAGTATATTTTAAGTAATTTTTTTTATTTAGACCAAAACTTGCCCCGTCCTACGAAAAAGGTGCCACCATTCTTCACCAAGTGAATAATGCTATAGTGTCTCTAGCTTCACTACCAGATGACAGTCTTTGACTTTTTGCTATATGGTGCAGAGCTCCTACCCATTCACTATTTCCCCTATAAGTCTTTTTTTTCTCTCCGTCAGTTATTAAAGTCACTTTTGACTGAGAAAGGTTACTTAAAAAGGCTAAAATATAACTATTTGTTCACTTTTTAAAAAAATTAGTCAAATATAAAAATTATAAAATATCTTTTCACATAATATTTAATTTTTAAAAACTTGCAAAAATTTAAAAAATAGTTCAGTTTTTGCCCTAAAATGGTGCCATCAAAGCAAGTGCTTGGTTCCAGTTAAAATGTTGAACTAGATCTTTTCTTAATTGAAATCATATTAAAAATGGTGCAGTATTTGAAGTTGCTGTTGGCCAGTCAAATATCAAATGGGTTAGTCAGTTTCTCGCTATAGTGCAGATATTGATAGGGATTTTCCCCCCCCCATTCAGGCAATGTTAAAATAAAGCATATCTAAGAGACCTTAACAAACAAAAATGTATGTTTTTCATGCATTACCATTATAGAGGAAACTTAGTAATGAAAGGCCCTCTAATAATGGCTAGTTTGAACAGAATTGAAAGGGTATTAGAGATTTTGAAGCAGTTTAGTGAAAATCAAAGACAGAATATAATTAAGCTGTTTACAGAAGCAAATAAAAGATTAACACAAAATTACAAAGTAAATATTAAAGGGAGACATGGGGTATTATATATATTCAGAACATGAGCAATATTTTTCTAAAATCATACGATTCTATTTTAAATATACGTAAAAAAAAAACGTAATATTGCAATTAGATTACCATATAAAAATTTTTTTTGTTTGTTCTGAAATAGAACTTACTATGGTTGACAGCACCGGAAATTGAATCACGCACTGCAGGATTAGCAATATGGTGCTACGTACTACGGCCACCCGGTTGTCGAATGCAATTCCAACTTATTAAGTCATTTCAGCGGTCCATCTTATATTTCACGTAGTATGTTATAATATCTGTTTGAGTTTCATATTAAGGGGAAATATGGGACATTTATATATAAGCTGTAAATGAGCAACAATTTTCTAATTTATGCCTTAATTATTTTGAACAAAAGCAAGATATTATAATTAATTATTTCTTTTATTTTAGTTTTTATTTTCTGTTTATTTTTGGAAACTGTGACAGACAAAATTAGCTGGGTTGCCACAGGCAACTAAAATGCAACTATTTTTGGCATGAGGCGACTATGGCAACTTTTTTTGCCTGAAAAGGCTAAAAAAGCAACTATTTTCAAGAAAAGGAGACTATTGGGAGACTTTTCTGTACTCCTAGAGATTTTTTTTTTCAAGCATAAATTAGTGAAAAATCTGCCCCCCCCCCCGCTAGATAGTTCCAGAACACACTGAACTTTTTTTTCTTAAAAAATAAAAAATTTTGAATTGCAAATTTGAGTCTTCACTTTTTAATTCTTTCAATCTGCACAAATTCCATTGTCTGTTTCGTTTCTCGATCACCTTTTCAATGCTACAAAATTCTGCATAATTTTTTTTATTTTAAAAAAAAGCAAACTATTTTTTAACGGAATGACAATGCATGAATTTCGAATTTTAGTAATCATTTTTCATATATATATATATATATATATATATATATATATATATATATATAAACATTTATATGAAAATTATCATATTTACCACCAACTTGACTGAATGGATCATGGTATATGACAAGACATTAACAAAATTTCAGTCATATTTTTGATGAATTTTTGTTCTTATTAGGCAACTATTTTCCTAGTTTTTGGCTGCTATTTTCAGGCTACTAAAAGCAACTATTTTGTTGATTTTTTTCTGTGGCAACCCTGAATTAGGCACTGAATAAATGTAATGTATATGTGCATATACCACTTTTATTATTAACACACTTATATTTTATAAACCTTACCTTATTGTGAATAGAAAAAGAAAATTTTCTTCTATTCAAATTTTTAAAAAAACAACCGTGTTCTGAATTTGAAAAAAGAACAAGCGGTGCCAACAATTTGATGCTTCAAATCATTTGTCCCTCTAAGTTCAACTGTATGTCAAGCTTTTTAAGTAATTTCTGCAGTTTGTCGAGGCAACCATATTATGCTACACCCTCTCTATAATAACTTCACTTGGTAAGGTAGCATATAATAGTATAATATTAGAATGATAGGTTAGTAAAATAATAGGAAGTAGCGGGAGTTATACTTATGCAGTGTGTGAACAAACTTTCCTAATTTTAACGCTTTTATTACACACAAGAAAATTGACTATGCTCAGTAAATTATTATACTATATATAGCTCTGCTATAGATGTTATAGCAATTTACTATTAAATTATGTAGAGCTTCATTTTAAAAAATTATATTTAAGAAAAATAAATATTATTTTATTTACAATATTGTATCGTAAATTTCTATTATAAAATTTTTTTTTTTGTAAGTGCGTATATCATAAAAGTGTTTATGTAAGAAAAATTTAGTTCATATATTATATATATACATACATACATATATATATATTGTTTATTTATAACTCGACCTGCCCTTTTTAAGGGCATACGAATGTAGATTCATAAAACATATATTATACACACATAAAACATCAGAAATTATATAAAATCACAGAAATTTAAAAATCACAGATGTCAGTGGCAACAGCCCGACAGAAAAAATACAACATTACAAGTAACAACACAAAAAAAGCACTCACTCAAAGGATCACTTTGTTATATATATATATAACAAATGTTAAAATTTCAAATGTTATTAGGTACATGATTTTTTAAGTTTCCTGAAAAATAATTGCGATGAGAAAATAATTTTGTGTATATTAACTAATATTCATATTATGTTCAACAACTTGTGCCAACTAATGAGAAATGTTTTCCTTTGTATTCATTAATCGATAAATTTTTCTTTTGAATGGTTAGATTAAGGAACATATCATCAGTTGTTGATATTGTTTTTTTGTTCTCCAAGTCACAGAAGTATTACTCACTCACAATTTTTATTATATTTAGTTTCAATAACCCTTCTACTTATAATTTAGAAGGAAAAAAAAAGAATTTTTTTCATTTGATTTATAAAGACATCTTTGCTTCGTATTTTTAAATTACATTTGTTTAATATTTATCAAACTTTCTTCAAATTCTGGAATACGCTTCCATAACACAGGATTTCGTAATCTTTCTTATATATTTTTATTTTATTTCAGATTGCCATTTTATTCATTTAAATAAAAAATGATTTTAAATAATTACTATTTCTTAAATTTTATAAGTCTCTTACAATATATATCCCTTAAATTACAATTATATCACTAAATATCATATTACTTGAAAAAAATTGTTATACCGTTATTAAAAGGATTCATAAAGTCTCCTGTATTTAAATATATTATATTTGTTTCTTCTAATTAAAGTAAAATAGTAACAAAACAATATTAAGGCTTTAATATGTAGTTTATAACCAACCATTACCACAGTTTAGTTTCTCAAAAATAGTTGTATCATTAAAGGGACAATAACATAAGGGACAATTTTCTTTAAATAATTATCTGTATTTTAAGAATATAAAAATAACATTAAGCATCTTATGTATAGAAAAATTAGAGCTTGTTTAATTATGAAGCATACGCATTCTTATAATGTATCTTCATAAGGATACAAAAATCCCTCTTTTCCCCAAATATTCCAATGATTTATATTTCTCTTTTTCTTTAAAAACAACGCTTAAAACTAATAAAATTTATAATTAGTTTCAAAAGTTTTTTATAAAAAAGAAGAAAAAAAACTGGCATTATAGTTTTTATACCGTTGACTTTACAATTAATTCGATAACGACATCGTTTTTTTTTCTTCTCGAATATTAACTGGTCGCCTATACAACGTATTAGATGTGATTACAAAACACCCTGTATGATACACAGACGTATTTTAAGTGATCATTAATTAGGTAATTTTGACAATTAAAAGCAAAAAATTTACTAAGATTTATCGTCTTTTTTTTCATTTAGAAGAATGACGATTCTTCTTTTAAAAACAAATAATAAATCAGGTAACAAATACACGTATGGATGGGTGATCGTGTAAAGCTAAGGGTGGTGGCGCTAGTGGTTAAATTGCTCTCGCAAGACTTCCGGGCTACTGCTTCCGATATATTTTTACGTCGCAGATTGAAAAAACGCGCCATCACATTATTGCATTATATCTTTTACAGTATTTCACATGTACCGAGTTCTTTCTTTCAGCCTTTAAACTTCAGCATTATCATATTAATATTATAATCATTAGAATATTTTCTAATTAGGCTAACTTAAAAAGATATTTTTGGCGACATTTTATTCAAATGTAGCCAAATAAGGGATAAAATACAAAACATGGCAAACCTTAAGAATTATTCACAATGAGATACTAACTTTCCAAATTTTTTTTTGGCCTTGCGACCACTGAGAATCAACACATTTCTGAAAGCTCTTATGAATGGTACAATTATGTTTAGATTTGAACCCAAATTGCAATAACAAAACTGCATAGAATATTAGGCTTGTTCACACATCGCCTCGTAGTCATAACATAAGCGGAGGGATACACCGGAAATTTTCTAAATTTCTTCCGGTTTAAGGACGCTTGTTATTGTTTACATTAGGCCACCCATTCATACAAGAAATACTACTCAAAATAACTTCTATGGCTTCAAAATGCCCCTGAAATAGTAATCCGGAAGTATAGGCAGTCAAAAGCTTGCAGCGCTCTCTAGTGTAGAAATCATCATACATAAAGATAGAGACCCCCAAGAACTTGAAAGACAGTGAAGACGCATCCCGGGTGACGGCGGGATTCGAACCCGATACCTCCACGCTTTGCACAGCGTTTGGAGGGTGATAATGCTCAGCCTAACTCCAATAAATAGAGTTTTTCACGATGTTCGCACTGACCAGCTTTTTAGTAACCCTATTTTTCGGTGATCAGCTGAAATAGATGATCACCAACCTATTTCTTCCTTTTTCAGCTATTATTCGCTCTTTAACCGAATCTTTCAAGGCCTGTAAAGTCTTGTACCACAACTGGAGACCATAATATTTTAAACATAACTCTAGCTTATTTGTTTATAAATAACGATTTAATGAGCTACAATGGTAAGCTATCAGAGACTCTTGAATGATGACCTTAAATGGTGTTAGAGCATACACACAATAAACTACTAAAATTTAGATCGGTAGGCAGATCAGGATAACAATCTTTGACTTTTTAGGATCTAAAAATTACGGACACCTTACATTAGAATGGATTCTAAACCAAATGATTGGATAAATTTAGTTTTATCCATCACTCAGCAGTTAGCACGGAAAATCGAACTCTAGCCTATGCCGTGGTTGGCGAAGATTAAACTCACCATATCCCCAGGGCAATGAACAAACTGAAAAAATGTTTCTAGAGCAGATTACAACTGAATAGTATGTGATTATTACACATAAAATTCATAGATTTCACTTATTGTTTCATACACACATCAATTTCTGCGGCCAAGTATAATTTGTAAGCTCTTGTCCATCGGAAGAGCCACTGTTACAGATGGAAAGTATAAAGATGCATTCACTATTATGGTGAAACCTTCACGTTTAAGAGCGTTTGATGATTCCGAGGTGTTAAATAAATTTCATCAAGACATTCACTATTCAAGGAACATTACCAAATTCATCTGCTTTAGTCAGACATCGCTAAATGAGTTTCAATTACATCCGAATGAGATACAAAGCGCTTCATGAAAATTATGAGGGGGGCTTCCCCTAAGACTGAAGCATGCAGATAGCAGGTTCGAATCCCCTCTCTTAATTCTAAAAATATCTTTGCAGATCATTCGCTAATTTGTGCTATTTGTTCGCCAACTTGAAGGATTGCAGACTAATTTGTAATGGGCACACAAGCCTTCATACGCATGCGTAGAAAAATAATTTATGTCTCTCTGACTGAGTGGTCTCACAGAAGTGCTTAGACACGTAAAAATAGAGAGTTCGAATCCTAACATATTTGTGCTATCCTTCTCTAACTTATATTTTCTCTCCGACTTGTTAATGGCTAATGAGTTTTACTTAGTAATGGGCATATTATTTAGTTTTTGATAAATATATATGGGCACACGGTGGTTAAAAAAACGGACTTCGTCTCGGTAGAACCTGGGCACGATTCTTAACTCCACTAAGACCCACCGAGTTCATGCGATATACGTGCTTGTAAAATCAGCAGTGCCATGAGTACAGGTGCCATGTCTACTTTTATGTTACTGATATGCATACTCTGAATAAAGTATGTTCGAACTAAACAAGCTCTCAAATTTTTTATTAATATATCTTGACATATAGATTGTTTTATAACAAACTGATGCTCAACTCTTGTTTTAAAACCTGTTTCGTACAAATTTCGCATTGCAAATTGACCAGCTTTACCTTAGCGATATGTATAGTCTGATTTTAGCGTGAATGGAAAGACAAGTTATTTTTTAAAATTTTCTATTAATATATTTTGAAACAGTGTTCAAAAACACTGACAAGAAAATGTTGAAGAGTCACGGTAACATCTGATCGATATTATTAAGGAAGGTCTGGGTTAAATATAATATAATATATATATAATGTCTTTACAAAGCACGATAATCAACCCAAATTGAATAAAAATAAGATAAAAATAAAATAGATTTATACAGTAGGAAAATAATCAATGAGAGAAAACACCCCATGCGTGCTAGAATATCCAAAATGTTACATAAGAAGTCGAAAAAGAGCAAATAAACTGATTTTCCTGGATTTTTCCAGTTTTTTCCCATTTCCCCCCAAAAAAAATTATTTCCTACATGCAAGACCCTCCAGAATATGGAAAAACACATAAAAAAAATAATACAATTTAAAATAAAAAAAACAAAAAAAAGGAAATTTTTTGAAAATTTGTCCGTCCCTGGGATTCGAACCCAGGACCCATCCCTCCAGCAGCGAGTTTGCTTGTCTGGTGGCCTACCTTCCAGTCCACGGTGATACGCGAAGCCTACCACAGTTTCGCTTCAAAAGCTCTCTCCTCTCATCTTCGCAATATACCTTTAGGGACCAACTGTGACCCCCCTAATTGACCTATAAAAATTCTCTTCTGCAGCCTTGTTTGGACCATAGACCCCAACTTAGGGTACGAGTTTGAAAATTATACCTTGATATTAAAGTGAGCTAAAGGGTCTTGAAATTTGAACCTTTCTCGAGCCATTTATTTTTTTATTCTTTTTTTTTATTATTCCATTACGCTTTCTTTGCTGGATTTCACACACAGAAAACACCCCATGCGTGCTAGAATATCCAAAATGTTACAAAGGAAGTCGAAAAAGAGCAAATAAACTGATTTTCCGGGACTTTTCCAGTTTTTTCCCATTTTCCCTATAAAAAAAATTATTTCCTACATGCAGGACCATCCAGAATATCGAAAAACACATAAAAAAATAATATAATTTAAAGAAAAAGAAAGCAAAGGGAATTTTTATACACTAATTAGGGGGCGCATAAACGGCCAAAATAGATTTTATTAATTTACCGGAAGGAAGTTCTTTAAGCTATATATTCGTGAAAGCAGCGTGTGAGTCGTAGTGTGGTTGTTAGCGCTATGGGAAAAGAAGTTTTTAGACTCGATGATCAGGGGTTCGGTCCTTGTCACGGATTAATTTTAAATTTTTTTTTCTACTTAATTGATTTAATTTTTAAAATTTTTTTTCGATATTTTAACGTGAATAAAGTGTTATATATATAAAAATAATTATTTTTCCTTGGGAGAGAGGGAATAATAGCTGAAAAACGGATGAATTTCGATTCCGGAGCTACGTACACGACTCACTCCGTAACTCCCTTTAATATTAACATATAATTTTCAAACTCTGCCAGAAACTAGAGTTTTATATACCATACAATCGTACCAAAGGGAATTTTTATACACTAATTAGGGGGCGCATAAAGGACCAAAATAGATTTTGTTAATTAACCGGAAGGAAGTTCTTTAAGCTATATATTCGAGGAAGCAACGTGTGAGTCGTGGTGTGGTTGTTAGCACTATGGGTAAAGAAGTTTGTAGACTCGGTGATCAGGAATTCGGTCCTGGTCACGGATTAATTTTAAATTTTTTTTTCTACTTAATTGATTTTATTTTTTAAATATTTTTTTCGATATTTAAACGTGAATAAAGTGTTATATATATAAAAATAATTATTTTTCCTTGGGAGAGGGGGAATAATAGCTGAAAAACGGATGAATTTCGACTCCGGAGCTACGCACACGACTCACTCCGTAACTCCCTTTAATATTAACATATAATTTTCAAACTCTGCCAGAAATTAGAGTTTTATATACCATACAATCGTACCAAAGGGAATTTTTATACACTAATTACGGGGTGCATAAACGGCCAAAATAGATTTTGTTAATTAGCCGGAAGGAAGTTCTTTAAGCTATATATTCGAGGAAGCAACGTGTGAGTCGTGGTGTGGTTGTTAGCGCTATGGGTAAAGAAGTTTGTAGACTCGGTGATCAGGAATTCGGTCCTGGTCACGGATTAATTTTAAATTTTTTTTCTACTTAATTGATTTTATTTTTTAAACATTTTTTTCGATATTTAAACGTGAATAAAGTGTTATATATATAAAAATAATTATTTTTCTTTGGGAGAGAGGGAATAATAGCTGAAAAACGGATGAATTTCGACTCCGGAGCTACGCACACGACTCACTCCGTAACTCCCTTTAATATTAACATATAATTTTCAAACTCTGCCAGAAATTAGAGTTTTATATACCATACAATCGTACCAAAGGGAATTTTTATACACTAATTACGGGGCGCATAAACGGCCAAAATAGATATTGTTAATTAACCGGATGGAAGTTCTTTAAGCTATATATTCGAGGAAGCAACGTGTGAGTCGTGGTGTGGTTGTTAGCGCTATGGGTAAAGAAGTTTGTAGACTCGGTGATCAGGGGTTCGGTCCTGGTCACGGATTAAATTTTAATTTTTTTTTCTACTTAATTGATTTTATTTTTTAAAATTTTTTTTCGATATTTAAACGTGAATAAAGTGTTATATAAAAATAATTATTTTTCCTTGGGAGAGAGGGAATAATAGCTGAAAAACGGATGAATTTCGACTCCGGAGCTACGCACACGACTCAATCCGTAACTCCCTTTAATATTAACATATAATTTTCAAACTCTGCCAGAAACTAGAGTTTTATATACCATACAATCGTACCAAAGGGAATTTTTATACACTAATTAGGGGGCGCATAAAGGACCAAAATAGATTTTGTTAATTAACCGGAAGGAAGTTCTTTAAGCTATATATTCGAGGAAGCAACGTGTGAGTCGTGGTGTGGTTGTTAGCACTATGGGTAAAGAAGTTTGTAGACTCGGTGATCAGGAATTCGGTCCTGGTCACGGATTAATTTTAAATTTTTTTTTCTACTTAATTGATTTTATTTTTTAAATATTTTTTTCGATATTTAAACGTGAATAAAGTGTTATATATATAAAAATAATTATTTTTCCTTGGGAGAGAGGGAATAATAGCTGAAAAACGGATGAATTTCGACTCCGGAGCTACGCACACGACTCACTCCGTAACTCCCTTTAATATTAACATATAATTTTCAAACTCTGCCAGAAATTAGAGTTTTATATACCATACAATCGTACCAAAGGGAATTTTTATACACTAATTACGGGGTGCATAAACGGCCAAAATAGATTTTGTTAATTAGCCGGAAGGAAGTTCTTTAAGCTATATATTCGAGGAAGCAACGTGTGAGTCGTGGTGTGGTTGTTAGCGCTATGGGTAAAGAAGTTTGTAGACTCGGTGATCAGGAATTCGGTCCTGGTCACGGATTAATTTTAAATTTTTTTTCTACTTAATTGATTTTATTTTTTAAACATTTTTTTCGATATTTAAACGTGAATAAAGTGTTATATATATAAAAATAATTATTTTTCTTTGGGAGAGAGGGAATAATAGCTGAAAAACGGATGAATTTCGACTCCGGAGCTACGCACACGACTCACTCCGTAACTCCCTTTAATATTAACATATAATTTTCAAACTCTGCCAGAAATTAGAGTTTTATATACCATACAATCGTACCAAAGGGAATTTTTATACACTAATTACGGGGCGCATAAACGGCCAAAATAGATATTGTTAATTAACCGGATGGAAGTTCTTTAAGCTATATATTCGAGGAAGCAACGTGTGAGTCGTGGTGTGGTTGTTAGCGCTATGGGTAAAGAAGTTTGTAGACTCGGTGATCAGGGGTTCGGTCCTGGTCACGGATTAAATTTTAATTTTTTTTTTCTACTTAATTGATTTTATTTTTTAAAATTTTTTTTCGATATTTAAACGTGAATAAAGTGTTATATAAAAATAATTATTTTTCCTTGGGAGAGAGGGAATCATAGCTTAAAAACGGATGAATTTCGACTCCGGAGCTACGCACACGTTTCACTCCGTAACTCCCTTTAATATTAACATATAATTTTCAAACTCTGCCAGAAATTAGAGTTTTATATACCATACAATCGTACCAAAGGGAATTTTTATACACTAATTAGGGGGCGCATAAAGGACCAAAATAGATTTTGTTAATTAACCGGAAGGAAGTTCTTTAAGCTATATATTCGAGGAAGCAACGTGTGAATCGTGGTGTGGTTGTTATCGCTATGGGTAAAGAAGTTTGTAGACTCGGTGATCAGGGGTTCGGTCCTGGTCACGGATTAAATTTTAATTTTTTTTTCTACTTAATTGATTTTATTTTTTTAAACTTTTTTTCGATATTTATACGTGAATAAAGTGTTATATATATAAAAATAATTATTTTTCTTTGGGAGAGAGGGAATAATAGCTGAAAAACGGATGAATTTCGACTCCGGAGCTACGCACACGAATCACTCCGTAACTCCCTTTAATATTAACATATAATTTTCAAACTCTGCCAGAAATTAGAGTTTTATATACCATACAATCGTACCAAAGGGAATTTTTATACACTAATTACGGGGCGCATAAACGGCCAAAATAGATATTGTTAATTAACCGGATGGAAGTTCTTTAAGCTATATATTCGAGGAAGCAACGTGTGAGTCGTGGTGTGGTTGTTAGCGCTATGGGTAAAGAAGTTTGTAGACTCGTTGATCAGGGGTTCGGTCCTGGTCACGGATTAAATTTTAATTTTTTTTTCTACTTAATTGATTTTATTTTTTAAATTTTTTTTTCGATATTTAAACGTGAATAAAGTGTTATATAAAAATAATTATTTTTCCTTGGGAGAGAGGGAATAATAGCTTAAAAACGGATGAATTTCGACTCCGGAGCTACGCACACGACTCAATCCGTAACTCCCTTTAATATTAACATATAATTTTCAAACTCTGCCAGAAATTAGAGTTTTATATACCATACAATCGTACCAAAGTGAATTTTTATACACTAATTAGGGGGCGCATAAACGGCCAAAATAGATTTTGCTAATTAACCGGAAGGAAGTTCTTTTAGCTATATATTCGTGGAAACAACGTGTGAGTCGTGGTGCGGTTGTTAGCGCTATGGGGAATGAAGTTTGTACACTCGGTGATCAGGGGTTCGGTCCTGGTCACGGATTAATTTTTAATTTTTTTTTCTACTTAATTGATTTTATTTTTTAAAATTTTTTTTCGGTATTTAAACGTGAATAAAGTGTTATATATATAAAAATAATTATTTTTCCTTGGGAGAGAGGGAATAATAGCTGAAAAACGGATGAATTTCGACTCCGGAGCTACGCACACGACTCACTCCGTAACTCCCTTTAATATTAACAAATAATTTTCAAACTCTGCCAGAAATTAGAGTTTTATATACCATACTATCGTACCAAAGGGAATTTTCATACACTAATTAGTGGGAGCATAAACGGCCAAAATAGATTTTCTTAATTAACCGGAAGGAAGTTCTTTAAGCTATATATTCGTGGAAGCAACGTGTGAGTCGTGGTGTGGTTGTTAGCACTATGGGTAAAGAAGTTTGTTCACTCGGTGATCAGGGGTTCAGTCCTGGTCACGGATTAATTTTTAATTTTTTTTTCTACTTAATTGATTTTATTTTTTTAAATTTTTTTTCGATATTTAAACGTGAATAAAGTGTTATATATATAAAAATAATTATTTTTCTTTGGGAGAGAGGGAATAATAGCTGAAAAACGGATGAATTTCGACTCCGGAGCTACGCACACGACTCACTCCGTAACTCCCTTTAATATTAACATATAATTTTCAAACTCTGCCAGAAATTAGAGTTTTATATACCATACAATCGTACCAAAGGGAATTTTTATACACTAATTACGGGGTGCATAAACGGCCAAAATAGATTTTGTTAATTAGCCGGAAGGAAGTTCTTTAAGCTATATATTCGTGGAAGACACGTGTGAGTCGTGGTGTCGTTTTTAGCACTATGGGTAAAGAAGTTTGTAGACTCGGTGATCAGGGGTTCGGTCCTGGTCACGGATTAAATTTTAATTTTTTTTTCTACTTAATTGATTTAATTTTTAAAATTTTTTTTCGATATTTAAACGTGAATAAAGTGTTATATATATAAAAATAATTATTTTTCCTTGGGAGAGAGGGAATAATAGCTGAAAAACGGATGAATTTCGATTCCGGAGCTACGTACACGACTCACTCCGTAACTCCCTTTAATATTAACATATAATTTTCAAACTCTGCCAGAAACTAGAGTTTTATATACCATACAATCGTACCAAAGGGAATTTTTATACACTAATTACGGGGTGCATAAACGGCCAAAATAGATTTTGTTAATTAGCCGGAAGGAAGTTCTTTAAGCTATATATTCGAGGAAGCAACGTGTGAGTCGTGGTGTGGTTGTTAGCGCTATGGGTAAAGAAGTTTGTAGACTCGGTGATCAGGAATTCGGTCCTGGTCACGGATTAATTTTAAATTTTTTTTCTACTTAATTGATTTTATTTTTTAAACATTTTTTTCGATATTTAAACGTGAATAAAGTGTTATATATATAAAAATAATTATTTTTCTTTGGGAGAGAGGGAATAATAGCTGAAAAACGGATGAATTTCGACTCCGGAGCTACGCACACGACTCACTCCGTAACTCCCTTTAATATTAACATATAATTTTCAAACTCTGCCAGAAATTAGAGTTTTATATACCATACAATCGTACCAAAGGGAATTTTTATACACTAATTACGGGGCGCATAAACGGCCAAAATAGATATTGTTAATTAACCGGATGGAAGTTCTTTAAGCTATATATTCGAGGAAGCAACGTGTGAGTCGTGGTGTGGTTGTTAGCGCTATGGGTAAAGAAGTTTGTAGACTCGGTGATCAGGGGTTCGGTCCTGGTCACGGATTAAATTTTAATTTTTTTTTTCTACTTAATTGATTTTATTTTTTAAAATTTTTTTTCGATATTTAAACGTGAATAAAGTGTTATATAAAAATAATTATTTTTCCTTGGGAGAGAGGGAATCATAGCTTAAAAACGGATGAATTTCGACTCCGGAGCTACGCACACGACTCACTCCGTAACTCCCTTTAATATTAACATATAATTTTCAAACTCTGCCAGAAATTAGAGTTTTATATACCATACAATCGTACCAAAGGGAATTTTTATACACTAATTAGGGGGCGCATAAAGGACCAAAATAGATTTTGTTAATTAACCGGAAGGAAGTTCTTTAAGCTATATATTCGAGGAAGCAACGTGTGAATCGTGGTGTGGTTGTTATCGCTATGGGTAAAGAAGTTTGTAGACTCGGTGATCAGGGGTTCGGTCCTGGTCACGGATTAAATTTTAATTTTTTTTTCTACTTAATTGATTTTATTTTTTTAAACTTTTTTTCGATATTTATACGTGAATAAAGTGTTATATATATAAAAATAATTATTTTTCTTTGGGAGAGAGGGAATAATAGCTGAAAAACGGATGAATTTCGACTCCGGAGCTACGCACACGAATCACTCCGTAACTCCCTTTAATATTAACATATAATTTTCAAACTCTGCCAGAAATTAGAGTTTTATATACCATACAATCGTACCAAAGGGAATTTTTATACACTAATTACGGGGCGCATAAACGGCCAAAATAGATATTGTTAATTAACCGGATGGAAGTTCTTTAAGCTATATATTCGAGGAAGCAACGTGTGAGTCGTGGTGTGGTTGTTAGCGCTATGGGTAAAGAAGTTTGTAGACTCGTTGATCAGGGGTTCGGTCCTGGTCACGGATTAAATTTTAATTTTTTTTTCTACTTAATTGATTTTATTTTTTAAATTTTTTTTTCGATATTTAAACGTGAATAAAGTGTTATATAAAAATAATTATTTTTCCTTGGGAGAGAGGGAATAATAGCTTAAAAACGGATGAATTTCGACTCCGGAGCTACGCACACGACTCAATCCGTAACTCCCTTTAATATTAACATATAATTTTCAAACTCTGCCAGAAATTAGAGTTTTATATACCATACAATCGTACCAAAGTGAATTTTTATACACTAATTAGGGGGCGCATAAACGGCCAAAATAGATTTTGCTAATTAACCGGAAGGAAGTTCTTTTAGCTATATATTCGTGGAAACAACGTGTGAGTCGTGGTGCGGTTGTTAGCGCTATGGGGAATGAAGTTTGTACACTCGGTGATCAGGGGTTCGGTCCTGGTCACGGATTAATTTTTAATTTTTTTTTCTACTTAATTGATTTTATTTTTTAAAATTTTTTTTCGGTATTTAAACGTGAATAAAGTGTTATATATATAAAAATAATTATTTTTCCTTGGGAGAGAGGGAATAATAGCTGAAAAACGGATGAATTTCGACTCCGGAGCTACGCACACGACTCACTCCGTAACTCCCTTTAATATTAACAAATAATTTTCAAACTCTGCCAGAAATTAGAGTTTTATATACCATACTATCGTACCAAAGGGAATTTTCATACACTAATTAGTGGGAGCATAAACGGCCAAAATAGATTTTCTTAATTAACCGGAAGGAAGTTCTTTAAGCTATATATTCGTGGAAGCAACGTGTGAGTCGTGGTGTGGTTGTTAGCACTATGGGTAAAGAAGTTTGTTCACTCGGTGATCAGGGGTTCAGTCCTGGTCACGGATTAATTTTTAATTTTTTTTTCTACTTAATTGATTTTATTTTTTTAAATTTTTTTTCGATATTTAAACGTGAATAAAGTGTTATATATATAAAAATAATTATTTTTCTTTGGGAGAGAGGGAATAATAGCTGAAAAACGGATGAATTTCGACTCCGGAGCTACGCACACGACTCACTCCGTAACTCCCTTTAATATTAACATATAATTTTCAAACTCTGCCAGAAATTAGAGTTTTATATACCATACAATCGTACCAAAGGGAATTTTTATACACTAATTACGGGGTGCATAAACGGCCAAAATAGATTTTGTTAATTAGCCGGAAGGAAGTTCTTTAAGCTATATATTCGTGGAAGACACGTGTGAGTCGTGGTGTCGTTTTTAGCACTATGGGTAAAGAAGTTTGTAGACTCGGTGATCAGGGGTTCGGTCCTGGTCACGGATTAAATTTTAATTTTTTTTTCTACTTAATTGATTTAATTTTTAAAATTTTTTTTCGATATTTAAACGTGAATAAAGTGTTATATATATAAAAATAATTATTTTTCCTTGGGAGAGAGGGAATAATAGCTGAAAAACGGATGAATTTCGATTCCGGAGCTACGTACACGACTCACTCCGTAACTCCCTTTAATATTAACATATAATTTTCAAACTCTGCCAGAAACTAGAGTTTTATATACCATACAATCGTACCAAAGATAATTTTTATACACTAATTAGGGGGCGCATAAAGGACCAAAATAGATTTTGTTAATTAACCGGAAGGAAGTTCTTTAAGCTATATATTCGAGGAAGCAACGTGTGAGTCGTGGTGTGGTTGTTAGCACTATGGGTAAAGAAGTTTGTAGACTCGGTAATCAGGAATTCGGTCCTGGTCACGGATTAATTTTAAATTTTTTTTTCTACTTAATTGATTTTATTTTTTAAATATTTTTTTCGATATTTAAACGTGAATAAAGTGTTATATATATAAAAATAATTATTTTTCCTTGGGAGAGAGGGAATAATAGCTGAAAAACGGATGAATTTCGACTCCGGAGCTACGCACACGACTCACTCCGTAACTCCCTTTAATATTAACATATAATTTTCAAACTCTGCCAGAAATTAGAGTTTTATATACCATACAATCGTACCAAAGGGAATTTTTATACACTAATTACGGGGTGCATAAACGGCCAAAATAGATTTTGTTAATTAGCCGGAAGGAAGTTCTTTAAGCTATATATTCGAGGAAGCAACGTGTGAGTCGTGGTGTGGTTGTTAGCGCTATGGGTAAAGAAGTTTGTAGACTCGGTGATCAGGAATTCGGTCCTGGTCACGGATTAATTTTAAATTTTTTTTCTACTTAATTGATTTTATTTTTTAAACATTTTTTTCGATATTTAAACGTGAATAAAGTGTTATATATATAAAAATAATTATTTTTCTTTGGGAGAGAGGGAATAATAGCTGAAAAACGGATGAATTTCGACTCCGGAGCTACGCACACGACTCACTCCGTAACTCCCTTTAATATTAACATATAATTTTCAAACTCTGCCAGAAATTAGAGTTTTATATACCATACAATCGTTCCAAAGGGAATTTTTATACACTAATAACGGGGCGCATAAACGGCCAAAATAGATATTGTTAATTAACCGGATGGAAGTTCTTTAAGCTATATATTCGAGGAAGCAACGTGTGAGTCGTGGTGTGGTTGTTAGCGCTATGGGTAAAGAAGTTTGTAGACTCGGTGATCAGGGGTTCGGTCCTGGTCACGGATTAAATTTTAATTTTTTTTTCTACTTAATTGATTTTATTTTTTAAATTTTTTTTTCGATATTTAAACGTGAATAAAGTGTTATATAAAAATAATTATTTTTCCTTGGGAGAGAGGGAATAATAGCTTAAAAACGGATGAATTTCGACTCCGGAGCTACGCACACGACTCACTCCGTAACTCCCTTTAATATTAACATATAATTTTCAAACTCTGCCAGAAATTAGAGTTTTATATACAATACAATCGTACCAAAGGGAATTTTTATACACTAATTAGGGGGCGCATAAAGGACCAAAATAGATTTTGTTAATTAACAGGAAGGAAGTTCTTTAAGCTATATATTCGAGGAAGCAACGTGTGAGTCGTGGTGTGGTTGTTAGCGCTATGGGTAAAGAAGTTTGTAGACTCGGTGATCAGGGGTTCGGTCCTGGTCACGGATTAAATTTTAATTTTTTTTTCTACTTAATTGATTTTATTTTTTTAAACTTTTTTTCGATATTTATACGTGAATAAAGTGTTATATATATAAAAATAATTATTTTTCTTTGGGAGAGAGGGAATGATAGCTGAAAAACGGATGAATTTCGACTCCGGAGCTACGCACACGACTCACTCCGTAACTCCCTTTAATATTAACATATAATTTTCAAACTCTGCCAGAAATTAGAGTTTTATATATCATACAATCGTACCAAAGTGAATTTTTATACACTAATTAGGGGGCGCATAAACGGCCAAAATAGATTTTGTTAATTAACCGGAAGGAAGTTCTTTTAGCTATATATTCGTGGAAACAACGTGTGAGTCGTGGTGTGGTTGTTAGCGCTATGGGGAATGAAGTTTGTACACTCGGTGATCAGGGGTTCGGTCCTGGTCACGGATTAATTTTTAATTTTTTTTTCTACTTAATTGATTTTATTTTTTAAAATTTTTTTTCGGTATTTAAACGTGAATAAAGTGTTATATATATAAAAATAATTATTTTTCCTTGAGAGAGAGGGAATAATAGCTGAAAAACGGATGAATTTCGACTCCGGAGCTACGCACACGACTCACTCCGTAACTCCCTTTAATATTAACAAATAATTTTCAAACTCTGCCAGAAATTAGAGTTTTATATACCATACTATCGTACCAAAGGGAATTTTTATACACTAATTAGTGGGAGCATAAACGGCCAAAATAGATTTTCTTAATTAACCGGAAGGAAGTTCTTTAAGCTATATATTCGTGGAAGCAACGTGTGAGTCGTGGTGTGGTTGTTAGCACTATGGGTAAAGAAATTTGTTCACTCGGTGATCAGGGGTTCGGTCCTGGTCACGGATTAATTTTTAATTTTTTTTTCTACTTAATTGATTTTATTTTTTTAAATTTTTTTTTCGATATTTAAACGTGAATAAAGTGTTATATATATAAAAATAATTATTTTTCTTTGGGAGAGAGGGAATAATAGCTGAAAAACGGATGAATTTCGACTCCGGAGCTACGCACACGACTCACTCCGTAACTCCCTTTAATATTAACATATAATTTTCAAACTCTGCCTGAAATTAGAGTTTTATATACCATACAATCGTACCAAAGGGAATTTTTATACACTAATTAGGGGGCGCATAAACGGCCAAAAATAGATTTTGTTAATTAACCGGAAGGAAGTTCTTTTAGCTATATATTCGTGGAAGCAACGTGTGAGTCGTGGAGTGGTTGTTAGCGCTATGGGTAAAGAAGTTTGTAGTCTCGATGATCAGGGGTTCGGTCCTGGTCACGGATTAATTTTTAAATTTTTTTTCTACTTAATTGATTTTATTTTTTAAAATTTTTTTTCGATATTTAAACGTGAATAAAGTGTTATATATACAAAAATAATTATTTTTCATTGGGAGAGAGGGAATAATAGCTGAAAAACGGATGAATTTCGACTCCGGAGCTACGCACACGACTCACTCCGTAACTCCCTTTAATATTAACATATAATTTTCAAACTCTGCCAGAAATTAGAATTTTATATACCATACAATCGTACCAAAGGGAATTTTTATACACTTATTAGGGGGTGCATAAACGGCCAAAATAGATTTTGTTAATTAACCGGAAGGAAGTTCTTTAAGCTATATATTCGTGGAAGCAACGTGTGAGTCGTGGTGTGGTTGTTAGCACTATGGGTAAAGAAGTTTGTAGACTCGGTGATCAGGGGTTCGGTCCTGGTCACGGATTAATTTTAATTTTTTTTTTCTACTTAATTGATTTTATTTTTTAAATATTTTTTTCGATATTTCAACGTGAATAAAGTGTTATATATATAAAAATAATTATTTTTCTTTGGGAGAGAGGGAATAATAGCTGAAAAACGGATGAATTTCGACTCCGGAGCTACGCACACGACTCACTCCGTAACTCCCTTTAATATTAACAAATAATTTTCAAACTCTGCCAGAAATTAGAGTTTTATATACCATACTATCGTACCAAAGGGAATTTTTATACACTAATTAGTGGGAGCATAAACGGCCAAAATAGATTTTCTTAATTAACCGGAAGGAAGTTCTTTAAGCTATATATTCGTGGAAGCAACGTGTGAGTCGTGGTGTGGTTGTTAGCACTATGGGTAAAGAAATTTGTTCACTCGGTGATCAGGGGTTCGGTCCTGGTCACGGATTAATTTTTAATTTTTTTTTCTACTTAATTGATTTTATTTTTTTAAATTTTTTTTTCGATATTTAAACGTGAATAAAGTGTTATATATATAAAAATAATTATTTTTCTTTGGGAGAGAGGGAATAATAGCTGAAAAACGGATGAATTTCGACTCCGGAGCTACGCACACGACTCACTCCGTAACTCCCTTTAATATTAACATATAATTTTCAAACTCTGCCTGAAATTAGAGTTTTATATACCATACAATCGTACCAAAGGGAATTTTTATACACTAATTAGGGGGCGCATAAACGGCCAAAAATAGATTTTGTTAATTAACCGGAAGGAAGTTCTTTTAGCTATATATTCGTGGAAGCAACGTGTGAGTCGTGGAGTGGTTGTTAGCGCTATGGGTAAAGAAGTTTGTAGTCTCGATGATCAGGGGTTCGGTCCTGGTCACGGATTAATTTTTAAATTTTTTTTCTACTTAATTTATTTTATTTTTTTAAATTTTTTTTCGATATTTAAACGTGAATAAAGTGTTATATATACAAAAATAATTATTTTTCATTGGGAGAGAGGGAATAATAGCTGAAAAACGGATGAATTTCGACTCCGGAGCTACGCACACGACTCACTCCGTAACTCCCTTTAATATTAACATATAATTTTCAAACTCTGCCAGAAATTAGAATTTTATATACCATACAATCGTACCAAAGGGAATTTTTATACACTTATTAGGGGGTGCATAAACGGCCAAAATAGATTTTGTTAATTAACCGGAAGGAAGTTCTTTAAGCTATATATTCGTGGAAGCAACGTGTGAGTCGTGGTGTGGTTGTTAGCACTATGGGTAAAGAAGTTTGTAGACTCGGTGATCAGGGGTTCGGTCCTGGTCACGGATTAATTTTAATTTTTTTTTCTACTTAATTGATTTTATTTTTTAAATATTTTTTTCGATATTTCAACGTGAATAAAGTGTTATATATATAAAAATAATTATTTTTCTTTGGGAGAGAGGGAATAATAGCTGAAAAACGGATGAATTTCGACTCCGGAGCTACGCACACGACTCACTCCGTAACTCCCTTTAATATTAACATATAATTTTCAAACTCTGCCAGAAATTAGAGTTTTATATACCATACAATCGTATCAAAGGGAATTTTTATACACTAATTAGGGGGCGCATAAACGGCCAAAATAGATATTGTTAATTAACCGGAAGGAAGTTCTTTAAGCTATGTATTCGAGGAAGCAACGTGTGAGTCGTGGTGTGGTTGTTAGCGCTATGGGTAAAGAAGTTTGTAGACTCGGTGATCAGGGGTTCGGTCCTGGTCACGGATTAAATTTAAATTTTTTTTTCTACTTAATTGATTTTATTTTTTAAATATTTTTTTCGATATTTCAACGTGAATAAAGTGTTATATATATAAAATTAATTATTTTTCTTTGGGAGAGAGGGAATAATAGCTGAAAAACGGATGAATTTCGACTCCGGAGCTACGCACACGACTCACTCCGTAACTCCCTTTAATATTAACAAATAATTTTCAAACTCTGCCAGAAATTAGAGTTTTATATACCATACTATCGTACCAAAGGGAATTTTTATACACTAATTAGTGGGAGCATAAACGGCCAAAATAGATTTTCTTAATTAACCGGAAGGAAGTTCTTTAAGCTATATATTCGTGGAAGCAACGTGTGAGTCGTGGTGTGGTTGTTAGCACTATGGGTAAAGAAATTTGTTCACTCGGTGATCAGGGGTTCGGTCCTGGTCACGGATTAATTTTTAAATTTTTTTTCTACTTAATTGATTTTATTTTTTTAAATTTTTTTTCGATATTTAAACGTGAATAAAGTGTTATATATACAAAAATAATTATTTTTCATTGGGAGAGAGGGAATAATAGCTGAAAAACGGATGAATTTCGACTCCGGAGCTACGCACACGACTCACTCCGTAACTCCCTTTAATATTAACATATAATTTTCAAACTCTGCCAGAAATTAGAATTTTATATACCATACAATCGTACCAAAGGGAATTTTTATACACTTATTAGGGGGTGCATAAACGGCCAAAATAGATTTTGTTAATTAACCGGAAGGAAGTTCTTTAAGCTATATATTCGTGGAAGCAACGTGTGAGTCGTGGTGTGGTTGTTAGCACTATGGGTAAAGAAGTTTGTAGACTCGGTGATCAGGGGTTCGGTCCTGGTCACGGATTAATTTTAATTTTTTTTTCTACTTAATTGATTTTATTTTTTAAATATTTTTTTCGATATTTCAACGTGAATAAAGTGTTATATATATAAAAATAATTATTTTTCTTTGGGAGAGAGGGAATAATAGCTGAAAAACGGATGAATTTCGACTCCGGAGCTACGCACACGACTCACTCCGTAACTCCCTTTAATATTAACATATAATTTTCAAACTCTGCCAGAAATTAGAGTTTTATATACCATACAATCGTATCAAAGGGAATTTTTATACACTAATTAGGGGGCGCATAAACGGCCAAAATAGATATTGTTAATTAACCGGAAGGAAGTTCTTTAAGCTATGTATTCGAGGAAGCAACGTGTGAGTCGTGGTGTGGTTGTTAGCGCTATGGGTAAAGAAGTTTGTAGACTCGGTGATCAGGGGTTCGGTCCTGGTCACGGATTAAATTTAAATTTTTTTTTCTACTTAATTGATTTTATTTTTTTAAATTTTTTTTCGATATTTAAACGTGAATAAAGTGTTATATATATAAAATAATTATTTTTCTTTGCGAGAGAGGGAATAATAGCTGAAAAACGGATGAATTTCGACTCCGGAGCTACGCACACGACTCACTCCGTAACTCCCTTTAATATTAACATATAATTTTCAAACTCTGCCAGAAATTAGAGTTTTATATACCATACAATCGTACCAAAGGGAATTTTTATACACTAATTAGGGGGGGCATAAACGGCCAAATAGATTTTGTTAATTAACCGGAAGGAAGTTCTTTAAGCTATATATTCGTGGAAGCAACGTGTGAGTCGTGGTGTGGTTGTTAGCACTATGGGTAAAGAAGTTTGTAGACTCGGTGATCAGGGGTTCGGTCCTTGTCACGAATTAATTTTTAATTTTTTTTTCTACTTGCTTGATTTAATTTAAAAATTTTTTTTTCGATATTTAAGCGTGAATAAAGTGTTATATATATAAAAATAATTATTTTTCGTTGGGAGAGAGGGAATAATAGCTGAAAAACGGATGAATTTCGACTTCGGAGCTACGCACACGACTCACTCCGTAACTCCCTTTAATATTAACATATAATTTTCAAACTCTGCCAGAAATTAGAGTTTTATATACCATAGAATCGTACCAAAGGGAATTTTTATACACTAATTAGGGGGCGCATAAACGGCCAAAAGAGATTTTATTAATTTACCGGAAGGAAGTTCTTTAAGCTATATATTCGTGAAAGCAGCGTGTGAGTCGTAGTGTGGTTGTTAGCGCTATGGGTAAAGAAGTTTGTAGACTCGATGATCAGGGGTTCGGTCCTAGTCACGGATTAATTTTTAATTTTTTTTTCTACTTAATTGATTTTATTTTTTAAAATTTTTTTTCGATATTTTAACGTGAATAAAGTGTTATATATACAAAAATAATTATTTTTCTTTGGGAGAGAGGGAATAATAGCTGAAAAACGGATGAATTTCGACTCCGGAGCTACGCACACGACTCACTCCGTAACTCCCTTTAATATTAACATATAATTTTCAAACTCTGCCAGAAATTAGAGTTTTATATACCATAGAATCGTACCAAAGGGAATTTTTATACACTAATTAGGGGACGCATAAACGGCCAAAATAGATTTTGCTAATTAACCGGAAGGAAGTTCTTTTAGCTATATATTCGTGGAAGCAACGTGTGAGTCGTGGTGTGGTTGTTAGCGCTATGGGTAAAGAAGTTTGTAGACTCGGTGATCAGGGGGTCGGTCCTGGTCACGGATTAATTTTAAATTTTTTTTCAACTTAATTCATTTTATTTTTTAAATATTTTTTTCGATATTTAAACGTGAATAAAGTGTTACATATATAAGAATAATTATTTTTCTTTGGGAGAGAGGGAATAATAGCTGAAAAACGGATGAATTTCGACTCCGGAGCTACGCACACGACTCACTCCGTAACTCCCTTTAATATTAACATATAATTTTCAAACTCTGCTTGAAATTAGAGTTTTATATACCATACAATCGTACCAAAGGGAATTTTTATACACTAATTAGGGGGCGCATAAACGGCCAAAATAGATTTTGTTAATTAACCGGAAGGAAGTTCTTTTAGCTATATATTCGTGGAAGCAACGTGTGAGTCGTGGTGTGGTTGTTAGCGCTATGGGTAAAGAAGTTTGTACGCTCGGTGATCAGGGGTTCGGTCCTTGTCACGGATTAATTTTTAATTTTTTTTTCTACTTTATTGATTTTATTTTTTTAAATTTTTTTTCGATATTTAAACGTGAATAAAGTGTTATATATATAAAAATAATTATTTTTCCTTGGGAGAGAGGGAATAATAGCTGAAAAACGGATGAATTTCGACTCCGGAGCTACGCACACGACTCACTCCCTAACTCCCTTTAATATTAACATATAATTTTCAAACTCTGCCAGAAATTAGAGTTTTATATACCATAGAATCGTACCAAAGGGAATTTTTATACACTAATTAGGGGGTGCATAAACGGCCAAAATAGATTTTGTTAATTAACCGGAAGGAAGTTCTTTAAGCTATATATTCGTGGAAGCAACGTGTGAGTCGTGGTGTGGTTGTTAGCACTATGGGTAAAGAAGTTTGTAGTCTCGGTGATCAGGGGTTCGGTCCTGGTCACGGATTAATTTAAAATTTTTTTTTCTACTTAATTGATTTTATTTTTTAAATATTTTTTTCGATATTTAAACGTGAATAAAGTGTTATATATATAAAAATAATTATTTTTCTTTGGGAGAGAGGGAATAATAGCTGAAAAACGGATGAATTTCGACTCCGGAGCTACGCACACGACTCACTCCGTAACTCCCTTTAATATTAACATATAATTTTCAAACTCTGCCAGAAATTAGAGTTTTATATACCATACAATCGTACCAAAGGGAATTTTTATACACTAATTAGGGGGCGCATAAACGGCCAAAATAGATTTTGTTAATTAACCGGAAGGAAGTTCTTTAAGCTGTATATTCGTGAAAGCAGCGTGTGAGTCGTAGTGTGGTTGTTAGCGCTATGGGTAAAGAAGTTTGTAGACTCGATGATCAGGGGTTCGGTCCTGGTCACGGATTAATTTTTAGTTTTTTTTTCTACTTAATTGATTTTATTTTTTAAAATTTTTTTTCGATATTTTAACGTGAATAAAGTGTTATATATACAAAAATAATTATTTTTCTTTGGGAGAAAGGGAATAATAGCTGAAAAACGGATGAATTTCGACTCCGGAGCTACGCACACGACTCACTCCGTAACTCCCTTTAATATTAACATATAATTTTCAAACTCTGCCTGAAATTAGAGTTTTATATACCATACAATCGTAAAAAAGGGAATTTTTATACACTAATTAGGGGGCGCATAAACGGCCAAAAGAGATTTTATTAATTTACCGGAAGGACGTTCTTTAAGCTATATATTCGTGAAAGCAGCGTGTGAGTCGTAGTGTGGTTGTTAGCGCTATGGGTAAAGAAGTTTGTAGACTCGATGATCAGGGGTTCGGTCCTGGTCACGGATTAATTTTTAAATTTTTTTTCTACTTAATTGATTTTATTTTTTTAAATTTTTTTTCGATATTTAAACGTGAATAAAGTGTTATATATACAAAAATAATTATTTTTCTTTGGGAGAGAGGGAATAATAGCTGAAAAACGGATGAATTTCGACTCCGGAGCTACGCACACGACTCACTCCGTAACTTCCTTTAATATTAACATATAATTTTCAAACTCTGCCAGAAATTAGAGTTTTATATACCATACAATCGTACCAAAGGGAATTTTTATACACTAATTAGGGGGCGCATAAACGGCCAAAATAGATATTGTTAATTAACCGGAAGGAAGTTCTTTAAGCTATGTATTCGAGGAAGCAACGTGTGAGTCGTGGTGTGGTTGTTAGCGCTATGGGTAAGGAAGTTTGTAGACTCGGTGGTCAGGGGTTCGGTCCTGGTCACGGATTAAATTTTAATTTTTTTTTCTACTTAATTGATTTTATTTTTTTAAATTTTTTTTCGATATTTAAACGTGAATAAAGTGTTATATATATAAAATAATTATTTTTCTTTGCGAGAGAGGGAATAATAGCTGAAAAACGGATGAATTTCGACTCCGGAGCTACGCACATGACTCACTCCGTAACTCCCTTTAATATTAACATATAATTTTCAAACTCTGCCAGAAATTAGAGTTTTATATACCATACAATCGTACCAAAGGGAATTTTTATACACTAATTAGGGGGTGCATAAACAGCCAAAATAGATTTTGTTAATTAACCGGAAGGAAGTTCTTTAAGCTATATATTCGTGGAAGCAACGTGTGAGTCGTGGTGTGGTTGTTAGCACTATGGGTAAAGAAGTTTGTAGACTCGGTGATCAGGGGTTCGGTCCTTGTCACGAATTAATTTTTAATTTTTTTTTCTACTTGCTTGATTTAATTTAAAAATTTTTTTTTTCGATATTTAAGCGTGAATAAAGTTTTATATATATAAAAATAATTATTTTTTGTTGGGAGAGAGGGAATAATAGCTGAAAAACGGATGAATTTCGACTCCGGAGCTACGCACACGACTCACTCCCTAACTCCCTTTAATATTAACATATAATTTTCAAACTCTGCCAGAAATTAGAGTTTTATATACCATAGAATCGTACCAAAGGGAATTTTTATACACTAATTAGGGGGCGCATAAACGGCCAAAATAGATTTTGTTAATTAACCGGAAGGAAGTTGTTTTAGCTATATATTCGTGGAAGCAACGTGTGAGTCGTGGTGTGGTTGTTAGCGCTATGGGTAAAGAAGTTTGTACGCTCGGTGATCAGGGGTTCGGTCCTTGTCACGGATTAATTTTTAATTTTTTTTTCTACTTTATTGATTTTATTTTTTTAAATTTTTTTTCGATATTTCAACGTGAATAGAGTGTTATATATATATAAAAATAATTATTTTTCTTTGGGAGAGAGGGAATAATAGCTGAAAAACGGATGAATTTCGACTCCGGAGCTACGCACACGACTCACTCCGTAACTCCCTTTAATATTAACATATAATTTTCAAACTCTGCCTGAAATTAGAGTTTTATATACCATACAATCGTAAAAAAGGGAATTTTTATACACTAATTAGGGGGCGCATAAACGGCCAAAATAGATTTTGTTAATTAACCGGAAGGAAGTTCTTTTAGCTATATATTCGTGGAAGCAACGTGTGAGTCGTGGAGTGGTTGTTAGCGCTATGGGTAAAGAAGTTTGTACACTCGGTGATCAGGGGTTCGGTCCTTGTCACGGATTAATTTTTAATTTTTTTTTCTACTTTATTGATTTTATTTTTTTAAATTTTTTTTCGATATTTCAACGTGAATAGAGTGTTATATATATATAAAAATAATTATTTTTCTTTGGGAGAGAGGGAATAATAGCTGAAAAACGGATGAATTTCGACTCCGGAGCTACGCACACGACTCACTCCCTAACTCCCTTTAATATTAACATATAATTTTCAAACTCTGCCAGAAATTAGAGTTTTATATACCATAGAATCGTACCAAAGGGAATTTTTATACACTAATTAGGGGGCGCATAAACGGCCAAAAGAGATTTTATTAATTTACCGGAAGGACGTTCTTTAAGCTATATATTCGTGAAAGCAGCGTGTGAGTCGTAGTGTGGTTGTTAGCGCTATGGGTAAAGAAGTTTGTAGACTCGATGATCAGGGGTTCGGTCCTGGTCACGGATTAATTTTTAAATTTTTTTTCTACTTAATTGATTTTATTTTTTTAAATTTTTTTTCGATATTTAAACGTGAATAAAGTGTTATATATACAAAAATAATTATTTTTCTTTGGGAGAGAGGGAATAATAGCTGAAAAACGGATGAATTTCGACTCCGGAGCTACGCACACGACTCACTCCGTAACTTCCTTTAATATTAACATATAATTTTCAAACTCTGCCAGAAATTAGAGTTTTATATACCATACAATCGTACCAAAGGGAATTTTTATACACTAATTAGGGGGCGCATAAACGGCCAAAATAGATATTGTTAATTAACCGGAAGGAAGTTCTTTAAGCTATGTATTCGAGGAAGCAACGTGTGAGTCGTGGTGTGGTTGTTAGCGCTATGGGTAAGGAAGTTTGTAGACTCGGTGGTCAGGGGTTCGGTCCTGGTCACGGATTAAATTTTAAATTTTTTTTCTACTTAATTGATTTTATTTTTTTAAATTTTTTTTCGATATTTAAACGTGAATAAAGTGTTATATATATAAAATAATTATTTTTCTTTGCGAGAGAGGGAATAATAGCTGAAAAACGGATGAATTTCGACTCCGGAGCTACGCACACGACTCACTCCGTAACTCCCTTTAATATTAACATATAATTTTCAAACTCTGCCAGAAATTAGAGTTTTATATACCATACAATCGTACCAAAGGGAATTTTTATACACTAATTAGGGGGTGCATAAACAGCCAAAATAGATTTTGTTAATTAACCGGAAGGAAGTTCTTTAAGCTTTATATTCGTGGAAGCAACGTGTGAGTCGTGGTGTGGTTGTTAGCACTATGGGTAAAGAAGTTTGTAGACTCGGTGATCAGGGGTTCGGTCCTTGTCACGAATTAATTTTTATTTTTTTTTTCTACTTGCTTGATTTAATTAAAAATTTTTTTTTTTCGATATTTAAGCGTGAATAAAGTTATATATATATAAAAATAATTATTTTTTGTTGGGAGAGAGGGAATAATAGCTGAAAAACGGATGAATTTCGACTCCGGAGCTACGCACACGACTCACTCCCTAACTCCCTTTAATATTAACATATAATTTTCAAACTCTGCCAGAAATTAGAGTTTTATATACCATAGAATCGTACCAAAGGGAATTTTTATACACTAATTAGGGGGTGCATAAACGGCCAAAATAGATTTTGTTAATTAACCGGAAGGAAGTTCTTTAAGCTATATATTCGTGGAAGCAACGTGTGAGTCGTGGTGTGGTTGTTAGCACTATGGGTAAAGAAGTTTGTAGTCTCGGTGATCAGGGGTTCGGTCCTGGTCACGGATTAATTTAAAATTTTTTTTTCTACTTAATTGATTTTATTTTTTAAATATTTTTTTCGATATTTAAACGTGAATAAAGTGTTATATATATAAAAATAATTATTTTTCTTTGGGAGAGAGGGAATAATAGCTGTAAAACGGATGAATTTCGACTCCGGAGCTACTCACACGACTCACTCCGTAACTCCCTTTAATATTAACATATAATTTTCAAACTCTGCCTGAAATTAGAGTTTTATATACCATACAATCGTAAAAAAGGGAATTTTTTATACACTAATTAGGGGGCGCATAAACGGCCAAAATAGATTTTGTTAATTAACCGGAAGGAAGTTCTTTTAGCTATATATTCGTGGAAGCAACGTGTGAGTCGTGGAGTGGTTGTTAGCGCTATGGGTAAAGAAGTTTGTACACTCGGTGATCAGGGGTTCGGTCCTTGTCACGGATTAATTTTTAATTTTTTTTTCTACTTTATTGATTTTATTTTTTTAAATTTTTTTTCGATATTTCAACGTGAATAGAGTGTTATATATATATAAAAATAATTATTTTTCTTTGGGAGAGAGGGAATAATAGCTGAAAAACGGATGAATTTCGACTCCGGAGCTACGCACACGACTCACTCCGTAACTCCCTTTAATATTAACATATAATTTTCAAACTCTGCCAGAAATTAGAATTTTATATACCATACAATCGTACCAAAGGGAATTTTTATACACTTATTAGGGGGTGCATAAACGGCCAAAATAGATTTTGTTAATTAACCGGAAGGAAGTTCTTTAAGCTATATATTCGTGGAAGCAACGTGTGAGTCGTGGTGTGGTTGTTAGCACTATGGGTAAAGAAGTTTGTAGACTCGGTGATCAGGGGTTCGGTCCTGGTCACGGATTAATTTTAATTTTTTTTTTCTACTTAATTGATTTTATTTTTTAAATATTTTTTTCGATATTTCAACGTGAATAAAGTGTTATATATATAAAAATAATTATTTTTCTTTGGGAGAGAGGGAATAATAGCTGAAAAACGGATGAATTTCGACTCCGGAGCTACGCACACGACTCACTCCGTAACTCCCTTTAATATTAACAAATAATTTTCAAACTCTGCCAGAAATTAGAGTTTTATATACCATACTATCGTACCAAAGGGAATTTTTATACACTAATTAGTGGGAGCATAAACGGCCAAAATAGATTTTCTTAATTAACCGGAAGGAAGTTCTTTAAGCTATATATTCGTGGAAGCAACGTGTGAGTCGTGGTGTGGTTGTTAGCACTATGGGTAAAGAAATTTGTTCACTCGGTGATCAGGGGTTCGGTCCTGGTCACGGATTAATTTTTAATTTTTTTTTCTACTTAATTGATTTTATTTTTTTAAATTTTTTTTTCGATATTTAAACGTGAATAAAGTGTTATATATATAAAAATAATTATTTTTCTTTGGGAGAGAGGGAATAATAGCTGAAAAACGGATGAATTTCGACTCCGGAGCTACGCACACGACTCACTCCGTAACTCCCTTTAATATTAACATATAATTTTCAAACTCTGCCTGAAATTAGAGTTTTATATACCATACAATCGTACCAAAGGGAATTTTTATACACTAATTAGGGGGCGCATAAACGGCCAAAAATAGATTTTGTTAATTAACCGGAAGGAAGTTCTTTTAGCTATATATTCGTGGAAGCAACGTGTGAGTCGTGGAGTGGTTGTTAGCGCTATGGGTAAAGAAGTTTGTAGTCTCGATGATCAGGGGTTCGGTCCTGGTCACGGATTAATTTTTAAATTTTTTTTCTACTTAATTTATTTTATTTTTTTAAATTTTTTTTCGATATTTAAACGTGAATAAAGTGTTATATATACAAAAATAATTATTTTTCATTGGGAGAGAGGGAATAATAGCTGAAAAACGGATGAATTTTGACTCCGGAGCTACGCACACGACTCACTCCGTAACTCCCTTTAATATTAACATATAATTTTCAAACTCTGCCAGAAATTAGAATTTTATATACCATACAATCGTACCAAAGGGAATTTTTATACACTTATTAGGGGGTGCATAAACGGCCAAAATAGATTTTGTTAATTAACCGGAAGGAAGTTCTTTAAGCTATATATTCGTGGAAGCAACGTGTGAGTCGTGGTGTGGTTGTTAGCACTATGGGTAAAGAAGTTTGTAGACTCGGTGATCAGGGGTTCGGTCCTGGTCACGGATTAATTTTAATTTTTTTTTCTACTTAATTGATTTTATTTTTTAAATATTTTTTTCGATATTTCAACGTGAATAAAGTGTTATATATATAAAAATAATTATTTTTCTTTGGGAGAGAGGGAATAATAGCTGAAAAACGGATGAATTTCGACTCCGGAGCTACGCACACGACTCACTCCGTAACTCCCTTTAATATTAACATATAATTTTCAAACTCTGCCAGAAATTAGAGTTTTATATACCATACAATCGTATCAAAGGGAATTTTTATACACTAATTAGGGGGCGCATAAACGGCCAAAATAGATATTGTTAATTAACCGGAAGGAAGTTCTTTAAGCTATGTATTCGAGGAAGCAACGTGTGAGTCGTGGTGTGGTTGTTAGCGCTATGGGTAAAGAAGTTTGTAGACTCGGTGATCAGGGGTTCGGTCCTGGTCACGGATTAAATTTAAATTTTTTTTTCTACTTAATTGATTTTATTTTTTAAATATTTTTTTCGATATTTCAACGTGAATAAAGTGTTATATATATAAAATTAATTATTTTTCTTTGGGAGAGAGGGAATAATAGCTGAAAAACGGATGAATTTCGACTCCGGAGCTACGCACACGACTCACTCCGTAACTCCCTTTAATATTAACAAATAATTTTCAAACTCTGCCAGAAATTAGAGTTTTATATACCATACTATCGTACCAAAGGGAATTTTTATACACTAATTAGTGGGAGCATAAACGGCCAAAATAGATTTTCTTAATTAACCGGAAGGAAGTTCTTTAAGCTATATATTCGTGGAAGCAACGTGTGAGTCGTGGTGTGGTTGTTAGCACTATGGGTAAAGAAATTTGTTCACTCGGTGATCAGGGGTTCGGTCCTGGTCACGGATTAATTTTTAATTTTTTTTTCTACTTAATTGATTTTATTTTTTTAAATTTTTTTTCGATATTTAAACGTGAATAAAGTGTTATATATATAAAAATAATTATTTTTCTTTGGGAGAGAGGGAATAATAGCTGAAAAACGGATGAATTTCGACTCCGGAGCTACGCACACGACTCACTCCGTAACTCCCTTTAATATTAACATATAATTTTCAAACTCTGCCTGAAATTAGAGTTTTATATACCATACAATCGTACCAAAGGGAATTTTTATACACTAATTAGGGGGCGCATAAACGGCCAAAAATAGATTTTGTTAATTAACCGGAAGGAAGTTCTTTTAGCTATATATTCGTGGAAGCAACGTGTGAGTCGTGGAGTGGTTGTTAGCGCTATGGGTAAAGAAGTTTGTAGTCTCGATGATCAGGGGTTCGGTCCTGGTCACGGATTAATTTTTAAATTTTTTTTCTACTTAATTGATTTTATTTTTTTAAATTTTTTTTCGATATTTAAACGTGAATAAAGTGTTATATATACAAAAATAATTATTTTTCATTGGGAGAGAGGGAATAATAGCTGAAAAACGGATGAATTTCGACTCCGGAGCTACGCACACGACTCACTCCGTAACTCCCTTTAATATTAACATATAATTTTCAAACTCTGCCAGAAATTAGAATTTTATATACCATACAATCGTACCAAAGGGAATTTTTATACACTTATTAGGGGGTGCATAAACGGCCAAAATAGATTTTGTTAATTAACCGGAAGGAAGTTCTTTAAGCTATATATTCGTGGAAGCAACGTGTGAGTCGTGGTGTGGTTGTTAGCACTATGGGTAAAGAAGTTTGTAGACTCGGTGATCAGGGGTTCGGTCCTGGTCACGGATTAATTTTAATTTTTTTTTCTACTTAATTGATTTTATTTTTTAAATATTTTTTTCGATATTTCAACGTGAATAAAGTGTTATATATATAAAAATAATTATTTTTCTTTGGGAGAGAGGGAATAATAGCTGAAAAACGGATGAATTTCGACTCCGGAGCTACGCACACGACTCACTCCGTAACTCCCTTTAATATTAACATATAATTTTCAAACTCTGCCAGAAATTAGAGTTTTATATACCATACAATCGTATCAAAGGGAATTTTTATACACTAATTAGGGGGCGCATAAACGGCCAAAATAGATATTGTTAATTAACCGGAAGGAAGTTCTTTAAGCTATGTATTCGAGGAAGCAACGTGTGAGTCGTGGTGTGGTTGTTAGCGCTATGGGTAAAGAAGTTTGTAGACTCGGTGATCAGGGGTTCGGTCCTGGTCACGGATTAAATTTAAATTTTTTTTTCTACTTAATTGATTTTATTTTTTTAAATTTTTTTCGATATTTAAACGTGAATAAAGTGTTATATATATAAAATAATTATTTTTCTTTGCGAGAGAGGGAATAATAGCTGAAAAACGGATGAATTTCGACTCCGGAGCTACGCACACGACTCACTCCGTAACTCCCTTTAATATTAACATATAATTTTCAAACTCTGCCAGAAATTAGAGTTTTATATACCATACAATCGTACCAAAGGGAATTTTTATACACTAATTAGGGGGGGCATAAACGGCCAAATAGATTTTGTTAATTAACCGGAAGGAAGTTCTTTAAGCTATATATTCGTGGAAGCAACGTGTGAGTCGTGGTGTGGTTGTTAGCACTATGGGTAAAGAAGTTTGTAGACTCGGTGATCAGGGGTTCGGTCCTTGTCACGAATTAATTTTTAATTTTTTTTTCTACTTGCTTGATTTAATTTAAAATTTTTTTTTTCGATATTTAAGCGTGAATAAAGTGTTATATATATAAAAATAATTATTTTTCGTTGGGAGAGAGGGAATAATAGCTGAAAAACGGATGAATTTCGACTTCGGAGCTACGCACACGACTCACTCCGTAACTCCCTTTAATATTAACATATAATTTTCAAACTCTGCCAGAAATTAGAGTTTTATATACCATAGAATCGTACCAAAGGGAATTTTTATACACTAATTAGGGGGCGCATAAACGGCCAAAAGAGATTTTATTAATTTACCGGAAGGAAGTTCTTTAAGCTATATATTCGTGAAAGCAGCGTGTGAGTCGTAGTGTGGTTGTTAGCGCTATGGGTAAAGAAGTTTGTAGACTCGATGATCAGGGGTTCGGTCCTAGTCACGGATTAATTTTTAATTTTTTTTTCTACTTAATTGATTTTATTTTTTAAAATTTTTTTTCGATATTTTAACGTGAATAAAGTGTTATATATACAAAAATAATTATTTTTCTTTGGGAGAGAGGGAATAATAGCTGAAAAACGGATGAATTTCGACTCCGGAGCTACGCACACGACTCACTCCGTAACTCCCTTTAATATTAACATATAATTTTCAAACTCTGCCAGAAATTAGAGTTTTATATACCATAGAATCGTACCAAAGGGAATTTTTATACACTAATTAGGGGACGCATAAACGGCCAAAATAGATTTTGCTAATTAACCGGAAGGAAGTTCTTTTAGCTATATATTCGTGGAAGCAACGTGTGAGTCGTGGTGTGGTTGTTAGCGCTATGGGTAAAGAAGTTTGTAGACTCGGTGATCAGGGGGTCGGTCCTGGTCACGGATTAATTTTAAATTTTTTTTCAACTTAATTCATTTTATTTTTTAAATATTTTTTTCGATATTTAAACGTGAATAAAGTGTTACATATATAAGAATAATTATTTTTCTTTGGGAGAGAGGGAATAATAGCTGAAAAACGGATGAATTTCGACTCCGGAGCTACGCACACGACTCACTCCGTAACTCCCTTTAATATTAACATATAATTTTCAAACTCTGCTTGAAATTAGAGTTTTATATACCATACAATCGTACCAAAGGGAATTTTTATACACTAATTAGGGGGCGCATAAACGGCCAAAATAGATTTTGTTAATTAACCGGAAGGAAGTTCTTTTAGCTATATATTCGTGGAAGCAACGTGTGAGTCGTGGTGTGGTTGTTAGCGCTATGGGTAAAGAAGTTTGTACGCTCGGTGATCAGGGGTTCGGTCCTTGTCACGGATTAATTTTTAATTTTTTTTTCTACTTTATTGATTTTATTTTTTTAAATTTTTTTTCGATATTTCAACGTGAATAGAGTGTTATATATATATAAAAATAATTATTTTTCTTTGGGAGAGAGGGAATAATAGCTGAAAAACGGATGAATTTCGACTCCGGAGCTACGCACACGACTCACTCCCTAACTCCCTTTAATATTAACATATAATTTTCAAACTCTGCCAGAAATTAGAGTTTTATATACCATAGAATCGTACCAAAGGGAATTTTTATACACTAATTAGGGGGTGCATAAACGGCCAAAATAGATTTTGTTAATTAACCGGAAGGAAGTTCTTTAAGCTATATATTCGTGGAAGCAACGTGTGAGTCGTGGTGTGGTTGTTAGCACTATGGGTAAAGAAGTTTGTAGTCTCGGTGATCAGGGGTTCGGTCCTGGTCACGGATTAATTTAAAATTTTTTTTTCTACTTAATTGATTTTATTTTTTAAATATTTTTTTCGATATTTAAACGTGAATAAAGTGTTATATATATAAAAATAATTATTTTTCTTTGGGAGAGAGGGAATAATAGCTGAAAAACGGATGAATTTCGACTCCGGAGCTACGCACACGACTCACTCCGTAACTCCCTTTAATATTAACATATAATTTTCAAACTCTGCCAGAAATTAGAGTTTTATATACCATACAATCGTACCAAAGGGAATTTTTATACACTAATTAGGGGGCGCATAAACGGCCAAAATAGATTTTGTTAATTAACCGGAAGGAAGTTCTTTAAGCTGTATATTCGTGAAAGCAGCGTGTGAGTCGTAGTGTGGTTGTTAGCGCTATGGGTAAAGAAGTTTGTAGACTCGATGATCAGGGGTTCGGTCCTGGTCACGGATTAATTTTTAGTTTTTTTTTCTACTTAATTGATTTTATTTTTTAAAATTTTTTTTCGATATTTTAACGTGAATAAAGTGTTATATATACAAAAATAATTATTTTTCTTTGGGAGAGAGGGAATAATAGCTGAAAAACGGATGAATTTCGACTCCGGAGCTACGCACACGACTCACTCCGTAACTCCCTTTAATATTAACATATAATTTTCAAACTCTGCCTGAAATTAGAGTTTTATATACCATACAATCGTAAAAAAGGGAATTTTTATACACTAATTAGGGGGCGCATAAACGGCCAAAATAGATTTTGTTAATTAACCGGAAGGAAGTTCTTTTAGCTATATATTCGTGGAAGCAACGTGTGAGTCGTGGAGTGGTTGTTAGCGCTATGGGTAAAGAAGTTTGTACACTCGGGGATCAGGGGTTCGGTCCTTGTCACGGATTAATTTTTAATTTTTTTTTCTACTTTATTGATTTTATTTTTTTAAATTTTTTTTCGATATTTCAACGTGAATAGAGTGTTATATATATATAAAAATAATTATTTTTCTTTGGGAGAGAGGGAATAATAGCTGAAAAACGGATGAATTTCGACTCCGGAGCTACGCACACGACTCACTCCCTAACTCCCTTTAATATTAACATATAATTTTCAAAGTCTGCCAGAAATTAGAGTTTTATATACCATAGAATCGTACCAAAGGGAATTTTTATACACTAATTAGGGGGCGCATAAACGGCCAAAAGAGATTTTATTAATTTACCGGAAGGACGTTCTTTAAGCTATATATTCGTGAAAGCAGCGTGTGAGTCGTAGTGTGGTTGTTAGCGCTATGGGTAAAGAAGTTTGTAGACTCGATGATCAGGGGTTCGGTCCTGGTCACGGATTAATTTTTAAATTTTTTTTCTACTTAATTGATTTTATTTTTTTAAATTTTTTTTCGATATTTAAACGTGAATAAAGTGTTATATATACAAAAATAATTATTTTTCTTTGGGAGAGAGGGAATAATAGCTGAAAAACGGATGAATTTCGACTCCGGAGCTACGCACACGACTCACTCCGTAACTTCCTTTAATATTAACATATAATTTTCAAACTCTGCCAGAAATTAGAGTTTTATATACCATACAATCGTACCAAAGGGAATTTTTATACACTAATTAGGGGGCGCATAAACGGCCAAAATAGATATTGTTAATTAACCGGAAGGAAGTTCTTTAAGCTATGTATTCGAGGAAGCAACGTGTGAGTCGTGGTGTGGTTGTTAGCGCTATGGGTAAGGAAGTTTGTAGACTCGTTGGTCAGGGGTTCGGTCCTGGTCACGGATTAAATTTTAATTTTTTTTTCTACTTAATTGATTTTATTTTTTTAAATTTTTTTTCGATATTTAAACGTGAATAAAGTGTTATATATATAAAATAATTATTTTTCTTTGCGAGAGAGGGAATAATAGCTGAAAAACGGATGAATTTCGACTCCGGAGCTACGCACATGACTCACTCCGTAACTCCCTTTAATATTAACATATAATTTTCAAACTCTGCCAGAAATTAGAGTTTTATATACCATACAATCGTACCAAAGGGAATTTTTATACACTAATTAGGGGGTGCATAAACAGCCAAAATAGATTTTGTTAATTAACCGGAAGGAAGTTCTTTAAGCTATATATTCGTGGAAGCAACGTGTGAGTCGTGGTGTGGTTGTTAGCACTATGGGTAAAGAAGTTTGTAGACTCGGTGATCAGGGGTTCGGTCCTTGTCACGAATTAATTTTTAATTTTTTTTTCTACTTGCTTGATTTAATTTAAAAATTTTTTTTTCGATATTTAAGCGTGAATAAAGTTTTATATATATAAAAATAATTATTTTTTGTTGGGAGAGAGGGAATAATAGCTGAAAAACGGATGAATTTCGACTCCGGAGCTACGCACACGACTCACTCCCTAACTCCCTTTAATATTAACATATAATTTTCAAACTCTGCCAGAAATTAGAGTTTTATATACCATAGAATCGTACCAAAGGGAATTTTTATACACTAATTAGGGGGTGCATAAACGGCCAAAATAGATTTTGTTAATTAACCGGAAGGAAGTTCTTTAAGCTATATATTCGTGGAAGCAACGTGTGAGTCGTGGTGTGGTTGTTAGCACTATGGGTAAAGAAGTTTGTAGTCTCGGTGATCAGGGGTTCGGTCCTGGTCACGGATTAATTTAAAATTTTTTTTTCTACTTAATTGATTTTATTTTTTAAATATTTTTTTCGATATTTAAACGTGAATAAAGTGTTATATATATAAAAATAATTATTTTTCTTTGGGAGAGAGGGAATAATAGCTGTAAAACGGATGAATTTCGACTCCGGAGCTACGCACACGACTCACTCCGTAACTCCCTTTAATATTAACATATAATTTTCAAACTCTGCCTGAAATTAGAGTTTTATATACCATACAATCGTAAAAAAGGGAATTTTTATACACTAATTAGGGGGCGCATAAACGGCCAAAATAGATTTTGTTAATTAACCGGAAGGAAGTTCTTTTAGCTATATATTCGTGGAAGCAACGTGTGAGTCGTGGAGTGGTTGTTAGCGCTATGGGTAAAGAAGTTTGTACACTCGGTGATCAGGGGTTCGGTCCTTGTCACGGATTAATTTTTAATTTTTTTTTCTACTTTATTGATTTTATTTTTTTAAATTTTTTTTCGATATTTCAACGTGAATAGAGTGTTATATATATATAAAAATAATTATTTTTCTTTGGGAGAGAGGGAATAATAGCTGAAAAACGGATGAATTTCGACTCCGGAGCTACGCACACGACTCACTCCCTAACTCCCTTTAATATTAACATATAATTTTCAAACTCTGCCAGAAATTAGAGTTTTATATACCATAGAATCGTACCAAAGGGAATTTTTATACACTAATTAGGGGGCGCATAAACGGCCAAAAGAGATTTTATTAATTTACCGGAAGGACGTTCTTTAAGCTATATATTCGTGAAAGCAGCGTGTGAGTCGTAGTGTGGTTGTTAGCGCTATGGGTAAAGAAGTTTGTAGACTCGATGATCAGGGGTTCGGTCCTGGTCACGGATTAAATTTTAATTTTTTTTTCTACTTAATTGATTTTATTTTTTTAAATTTTTTTTCGATATTTAAACGTGAATAAAGTGTTATATATATAAAATAATTATTTTTCTTTGCGAGAGAGGGAATAATAGATGAAAAACGGATGAATTTCGACTCCGGAGCTACGCACACGACTCACTCCGTAACTCCCTTTAATATTAACATATAATTTTCAAACTCTGCCAGAAATTAGAGTTTTATATACCATACAATCGTACCAAAGGGAATTTTTATACACTAATTAGGGGGTGCATAAACAGCCAAAATAGATTTTGTTAATTAACCGGAAGGAAGTTCTTTAAGCTATATATTCGTGGAAGCAACGTGTGAGTCGTGGTGTGGTTGTTAGCACTATGGGTAAAGAAGTTTGTAGACTCGGTGATCAGGGGTTCGGTCCTTGTCACGAATTAATTTTTAATTTTTTTTTCTACTTGCTTGATTTAATTTAAAAATTTTTTTTTTCGATATTTAAGCGTGAATAAAGTTTTATATATATAAAAATAATTATTTTTTGTTGGGAGAGAGGGAATAATAGCTGAAAAACGGATGAATTTCGACTCCGGAGCTACGCACACGACTCACTCCGTAACTCCCTTTAATATTAACATATAATTTTCAAACTCTGCCAGAAATTAGAGTTTTATATACCATACAATCGTACCAAAGGGAATTTTTATACACTAATTAGGGGGTGCATAAACAGCCAAAATAGATTTTGTTAATTAACCGGAAGGAAGTTCTTTAAGCTATATATTCGTGGAAGCAACGTGTGAGTCGTGGTGTGGTTGTTAGCACTATGGGTAAAGAAGTTTGTAGACTCGGTGATCAGGGGTTCGGTCCTTGTCACGAATTAATTTTTAATTTTTTTTTCTACTTGCTTGATTTAATTTAAAAATTTTTTTTTTCGATATTTAAGCGTGAATAAAGTTTTATATATATAAAAATAATTATTTTTTGTTGGGAGAGAGGGAATAATAGCTGAAAAACGGATGAATTTCGACTCCGGAGCTACGCACACGACTCACTCCCTAACTCCCTTTAATATTAACATATAATTTTCAAACTCTGCCAGAAATTAGAGTTTTATATACCATAGAATCGTACCAAAGGGAATTTTTATACACTAATTAGGGGGCGCATAAACGGCCAAAAGAGATTTTATTAATTTACCGGAAGGAAGTTCTTTAAGCTGTATATTCGTGGAAGCAACGTGTGAGTCGTGGTGTGGTTGTTAGCGCTATGGGAAAGGAAGGCTGTACACTCGGTGATCAGGGGTTCGGTCCTTGTCACGGATTAATTTGTAATTTTTTTTTCTACTTAATGATTTTATTTTTTTAAATTTTTTTTCGATATTTAAACGTGAATAAAGTGTTATATATACAAAAATAATTATTTTTCTTTTAAAGAGAGGGAATAATAGCTGAAAAACTGATGAATTTCGACTCCGGAGCTACGCACATAACTCACTCCGTAACTCCCTTTAATATTAACATATAATTTTCAAACTCTGCCCGAAATTAGAGTTTTATATACCATACAATCGTACCAAAGGGAATTTTTATACACTAATTAGGGGGCACATAAAGGGCCAAAATAGATTTTTTTAATTAACCGGAAGGAAGTTCTTTAAGCTATATATTCGTGAAAGCAGCGTGTGAGTCGTAGTGTGGTTGTTAGCGCTATGGGTAAAGAAGTTTGTAGACTCGATGATCAGGGGTTCGGTCCTGGTCACGGATTAATTTTTAATTTTTTTTTCTACTTAATTGATTTTATTTTTTTAAATTTTTTTCGATATTTAAACGTGAATAAAGTGTTATATATACAAAAATAATTATTTTTCTTTAAAAGAGAGGGAATAATAGCTGAAAAACGGATGAATTTCGACTCCGGAGCTACGCACACGACTCACTCCGTAACTCCCTTTAATATTAACAAATAATTTTCAAACTCTGCCAGAAATTAGAGTTTTATATACCATACTATCGTACCAAAGGGAATTTTCATACACTAATTAGTGGGAGCATAAACGGCCAAAATAGATTTTCTTAATTAACCGGAAGGAAGTTCTTTAAGCTATATATTCGTGGAAGCAACGTGTGAGTCGTGGTGTGGTTGTTAGCACTATGGGTAAAGAAGTTTGTTCACTCGGTGATCAGGGGTTCGGTCCTGGTCACGGATTAATTTTTAATTTTTTTTTCTACTTAATTGATTTTATTTTTTTAAATTTTTTTTCGATATTTAAACGCGAATAAAGTGTTATATATATAAAAATAATTATTTTTCTTTGGGAGAGAGGGAATAATAGCTGAAAAACGGATGAATTTCGACTCCGGAGCTACGCACACGACTCACTCCGTAACTCCCTTTAATATTAACATATAATTTTCAAACTCTGCCAGAAATTAGAGTTTTATATACCATACAATCGTACCAAAGGGAATTTTTATACACTAATTACGGGGTGCATAAACGGCCAAAATAGATTTTGTTAATTAGCCGGAAGGAAGTTCTTTAAGCTATATATTCGTGGAAGACACGTGTGAGTCGTGGTGTCGTTTTTAGCACTATGGGTAAAGAAGTTTGTAGACTCGGTGATCAGGGGTTCGGTCCTGGTCACGGATTAAATTTTAATTTTTTTTTCTACTTAATTGATTTAATTTTTAAAATTTTTTTTCGATATTTAAACGTGAATAAAGTGTTATATATATAAAAATAATTATTTTTCCTTGGGAGAGAGGGAATAATAGCTGAAAAACGGATGAATTTCGATTCCGGAGCTACGTACACGACTCACTCCGTAACTCCCTTTAATATTAACATATAATTTTCAAACTCTGCCAGAAACTAGAGTTTTATATACCATACAATCGTACCAAAGGGAATTTTTATACACTAATTAGGGGGCGCATAAAGGACCAAAATAGATTTTGTTAATTAACCGGAAGGAAGTTCTTTAAGCTATATATTCGAGGAAGCAACGTGTGAGTCGTGGTGTGGTTGTTAGCACTATGGGTAAAGAAGTTTGTAGACTCGGTGATCAGGAATTCGGTCCTGGTCACGGATTAATTTTAAATTTTTTTTTCTACTTAATTGATTTTATTTTTTAAATATTTTTTTCGATATTTAAACGTGAATAAAGTGTTATATATATAAAAATAATTATTTTTCTTTGGGAGAGAGGGAATAATAGCTGTAAAACGGATGAATTTCGACTCCGGAGCTACGCACACGACTCACTCCGTAACTCCCTTTAATATTAACATATAATTTTCAAACTCTGCCTGAAATTAGAGTTTTATATACCATACAATCGTAAAAAAGGGAATTTTTATACACTAATTAGGGGGCGCATAAACGGCCAAAATAGATTTTGTTAATTAACCGGAAGGAAGTTCTTTTAGCTATATATTCGTGGAAGCAACGTGTGAGTCGTGGAGTGGTTGTTAGCGCTATGGGTAAAGAAGTTTGTACACTCGGTGATCAGGGGTTCGGTCCTTGTCACGGATTAATTTTTAATTTTTTTTTCTACTTTATTGATTTTATTTTTTTAAATTTTTTTTCGATATTTCAACGTGAATAGAGTGTTATATATATATAAAAATAATTATTTTTCTTTGGGAGAGAGGGAATAATAGCTGAAAAACGGATGAATTTCGACTCCGGAGCTACGCACACGACTCACTCCGTAACTCCCTTTAATATTAACATATAATTTTCAAACTCTGCCAGAAATTAGAGTTTTATATACCATACAATCGTACCAAAGGGAATTTTTATACACTAATTAGGGGGTGCATAAACAGCCAAAATAGATTTTGTTAATTAACCGGAAGGAAGTTCTTTAAGCTATATATTCGTGGAAGCAACGTGTGAGTCGTGGTGTGGTTGTTAGCACTATGGGTAAAGAAGTTTGTAGACTCGGTGATCAGGGGTTCGGTCCTTGTCACGAATTAATTTTTAATTTTTTTTTCTACTTGCTTGATTTAATTTAAAAATTTTTTTTTTCGATATTTAAGCGTGAATAAAGTTTTATATATATAAAAATAATTATTTTTTGTTGGGAGAGAGGGAATAATAGCTGAAAAACGGATGAATTTCGACTCCGGAGCTACGCACACGACTCACTCCCTAACTCCCTTTAATATTAACATATAATTTTCAAACTCTGCCAGAAATTAGAGTTTTATATACCATAGAATCGTACCAAAGGGAATTTTTATACACTAATTAGGGGGCGCATAAACGGCCAAAAGAGATTTTATTAATTTACCGGAAGGAAGTTCTTTAAGCTGTATATTCGTGGAAGCAACGTGTGAGTCGTGGTGTGGTTGTTAGCGCTATGGGAAAGGAAGGCTGTACACTCGGTGATCAGGGGTTCGGTCCTTGTCACGGATTAATTTGTAATTTTTTTTTCTACTTAATGATTTTATTTTTTTAAATTTTTTTTCGATATTTAAACGTGAATAAAGTGTTATATATACAAAAATAATTATTTTTCTTTTAAAGAGAGGGAATAATAGCTGAAAAACTGATGAATTTCGACTCCGGAGCTACGCACATAACTCACTCCGTAACTCCCTTTAATATTAACATATAATTTTCAAACTCTGCCCGAAATTAGAGTTTTATATACCATACAATCGTACCAAAGGGAATTTTTATACACTAATTAGGGGGCACATAAAGGGCCAAAATAGATTTTTTTAATTAACCGGAAGGAAGTTCTTTAAGCTATATATTCGTGAAAGCAGCGTGTGAGTCGTAGTGTGGTTGTTAGCGCTATGGGTAAAGAAGTTTGTAGACTCGATGATCAGGGGTTCGGTCCTGGTCACGGATTAATTTTTAATTTTTTTTTCTACTTAATTGATTTTATTTTTTTAAATTTTTTTCGATATTTAAACGTGAATAAAGTGTTATATATACAAAAATAATTATTTTTCTTTAAAAGAGAGGGAATAATAGCTGAAAAACGGATGAATTTCGACTCCGGAGCTACGCACACGACTCACTCCGTAACTCCCTTTAATATTAACAAATAATTTTCAAACTCTGCCAGAAATTAGAGTTTTATATACCATACTATCGTACCAAAGGGAATTTTCATACACTAATTAGTGGGAGCATAAACGGCCAAAATAGATTTTCTTAATTAACCGGAAGGAAGTTCTTTAAGCTATATATTCGTGGAAGCAACGTGTGAGTCGTGGTGTGGTTGTTAGCACTATGGGTAAAGAAGTTTGTTCACTCGGTGATCAGGGGTTCGGTCCTGGTCACGGATTAATTTTTAATTTTTTTTTCTACTTAATTGATTTTATTTTTTTAAATTTTTTTTCGATATTTAAACGCGAATAAAGTGTTATATATATAAAAATAATTATTTTTCTTTGGGAGAGAGGGAATAATAGCTGAAAAACGGATGAATTTCGACTCCGGAGCTACGCACACGACTCACTCCGTAACTCCCTTTAATATTAACATATAATTTTCAAACTCTGCCAGAAATTAGAGTTTTATATACCATACAATCGTACCAAAGGGAATTTTTATACACTAATTACGGGGTGCATAAACGGCCAAAATAGATTTTGTTAATTAGCCGGAAGGAAGTTCTTTAAGCTATATATTCGTGGAAGACACGTGTGAGTCGTGGTGTCGTTTTTAGCACTATGGGTAAAGAAGTTTGTAGACTCGGTGATCAGGGGTTCGGTCCTGGTCACGGATTAAATTTTAATTTTTTTTTCTACTTAATTGATTTAATTTTTAAAATTTTTTTTCGATATTTAAACGTGAATAAAGTGTTATATATATAAAAATAATTATTTTTCCTTGGGAGAGAGGGAATAATAGCTGAAAAACGGATGAATTTCGATTCCGGAGCTACGTACACGACTCACTCCGTAACTCCCTTTAATATTAACATATAATTTTCAAACTCTGCCAGAAACTAGAGTTTTATATACCATACAATCGTACCAAAGGGAATTTTTATACACTAATTAGGGGGCGCATAAAGGACCAAAATAGATTTTGTTAATTAACCGGAAGGAAGTTCTTTAAGCTATATATTCGAGGAAGCAACGTGTGAGTCGTGGTGTGGTTGTTAGCACTATGGGTAAAGAAGTTTGTAGACTCGGTGATCAGGAATTCGGTCCTGGTCACGGATTAATTTTAAATTTTTTTTTCTACTTAATTGATTTTATTTTTTAAATATTTTTTTCGATATTTAAACGTGAATAAAGTGTTATATATATAAAAATAATTATTTTTCCTTGGGAGAGAGGGAATAATAGCTGAAAAACGGATGAATTTCGACTCCGGAGCTACGCACACGACTCACTCCGTAACTCCCTTTAATATTAACATATAATTTTCAAACTCTGCCAGAAATTAGAGTTTTATATACCATACAATCGTACCAAAGGGAATTTTTATACACTAATTACGGGGTGCATAAACGGCCAAAATAGATTTTGTTAATTAGCCGGAAGGAAGTTCTTTAAGCTATATATTCGAGGAAGCAACGTGTGAGTCGTGGTGTGGTTGTTAGCGCTATGGGTAAAGAAGTTTGTAGACTCGGTGATCAGGAATTCGGTCCTGGTCACGGATTAATTTTAAATTTTTTTTCTACTTAATTGATTTTATTTTTTAAACATTTTTTTCGATATTTAAACGTGAATAAAGTGTTATATATATAAAAATAATTATTTTTCTTTGGGAGAGAGGGAATAATAGCTGAAAAACGGATGAATTTCGACTCCGGAGCTACGCACACGACTCACTCCGTAACTCCCTTTAATATTAACATATAATTTTCAAACTCTGCCAGAAATTAGAGTTTTATATACCATACAATCGTTCCAAAGGGAATTTTTATACACTAATTACGGGGCGCATAAACGGCCAAAATAGATATTGTTAATTAACCGGATGGAAGTTCTTTAAGCTATATATTCGAGGAAGCAACGTGTGAGTCGTGGTGTGGTTGTTAGCGCTATGGGTAAAGAAGTTTGTAGACTCGGTGATCAGGGGTTCGGTCCTGGTCACGGATTAAATTTTAATTTTTTTTTCTACTTAATTGATTTTATTTTTTAAAATTTTTTTTCGATATTTAAACGTGAATAAAGTGTTATATAAAAATAATTATTTTTCCTTGGGAGAGAGGGAATCATAGCTTAAAAACGGATGAATTTCGACTCCGGAGCTACGCACACGACTCACTCCGTAACTCCCTTTAATATTAACATATAATTTTCAAACTCTGCCAGAAATTAGAGTTTTATATACCATACAATCGTACCAAAGGGAATTTTTATACACTAATTAGGGGGCGCATAAAGGACCAAAATAGATTTTGTTAATTAACCGGAAGGAAGTTCTTTAAGCTATATATTCGAGGAAGCAACGTGTGAGTCGTGGTGTGGTTGTTATCGCTATGGGTAAAGAAGTTTGTAGACTCGGTGATCAGGGGTTCGGTCCTGGTCACGGATTAAATTTTAATTTTTTTTTCTACTTAATTGATTTTATTTTTTTAAACTTTTTTTCGATATTTATACGTGAATAAAGTGTTATATATATAAAAATAATTATTTTTCTTTGGGAGAGAGGGAATGATAGCTGAAAAACGGATGAATTTCGACTCCGGAGCTACGCACACGACTCACTCCGTAACTCCCTTTAATATTAACATATAATTTTCAAACTCTGCCAGAAATTAGAGTTTTATATACCATACAATCGTACCAAAGTGAATTTTTATACACTAATTAGGGGGCGCATAAACGGCCAAAATAGATTTTGCTAATTAACCGGAAGGGAGTTCTTTTAGCTATATATTCGTGGAAACAACGTGTGAGTCGTGGTGTGGTTGTTAGCGCTATGGGGAATGAAGTTTGTACACTCGGTGATCAGGGGTTCGGTCCTGGTCACGGATTAATTTTTAATTTTTTTTTCTACTTAATTGATTTTATTTTTTTAAATTTTTTTTTCGATATTTAAACGTGAATAAAGTGTTATATATATAAAAATAATTATTTTACTTTGGGAGAGAGGGAATAATAGCTGAAAAACGGATGAATTTCGACTCCGGAGCTACGCATATGACTCACTCCGTAACTCCCTTTAATATTAACATATAATTTTCAAACTCTGCCAGAAATTAGAGTTTTATATACCATACAATCGTACCAAAGGGAATTTTTATACACTAATTACGGGGTGCATAAACGGCCAAAATAGATTTTGTTAATTAGCCGGAAGGAAGTTCTTTAAGCTATATATTCGTGGAAGACACGTGTGAGTCGTGGTGTCGTTTTTAGCACTATGGGTAAAGAAGGTTGTAGACTCGGTGATCAGGGGTTCGGTCCTGGTCACGGATTAAATTTTAATTTTTTTTTCTACTTAATTGATTTAATTTTTAAATTTTTTTTTCGATATTTAAACGTGAATAAAGTGTTATATATATAAAAATAATTATTTTTCCTTGGGAGAGAGGGAATAATAGCTGAAAAACGGATGAATTTCGACTCCGGAGCTACGCACACGACTCACTCCGTAACTCCCTTTAATATTAACACATAATTTTCAAACTCTGCCAGAAATTAGAGTTTTATATACCATACAATCGTACCAAAGGGAATTTTTATACACTAATTAGGGGACGCATAAACGGCCAAAATAGATTTTGCTAATTAACCGGAAGGAAGTTCTTTAAGCTATATATTCGTGGAAGCAACCTGTGAGTCGTGGTGTGGTTGTTAGCACTATGGGTAAAGAAGTTTGTAGACTCAGTGATCAGGGGTTCGGTCCTGGTCACGGATTAATTTTTAATTTTTTTTTCAACTTAATTGATTTTATTTTTTAAAATTTTTTTTCGATATTTAAACGTGAATAAAGTGTTATATATATAAAAATAATTATTTTTCTTTGGGAGAGAGGGAATAATAGCTGAAAAACGGATGAATTTCGACTCCGGAGCTACGCACACGACTCACTCCGTAACTCCCTTTAATATTAACATATAATTTTCAAACTCTGCCAGAAATTAGAGTTTTATATACCATACAATCGTACCAGAGGGAATTTTTATACACTAATTACGGGGCGCATAAACGGCCAAAATAGATATTGTTAATTAACCGGATGGAAGTTCTTTAAGCTATATATTCGAGGAAGCAACGTGTGAGTCGTGGTGTGGTTGTTAGCGCTATGGGTAAAGAAGTTTGTAGACTCGGTGATCAGGGGTTCGGTCCTGGTCACGGATTAAATTTTAATTTTTTTTCAACTTAATTGATTTTATTTTTTGAATTTTTTTTTCGATATTTAAACGTGAATAAAGTGTTATATATATAAAAATAATTATTTTTCTTTGGGAGAGAGGGAATAATAGCTGAAAAACGGATGAATTTCGACTCCGGAGCTACGCACACGACTCACTCCGTAACTCCCTTTAATATTAACATATAATTTTCAAACTCTGCCAGAAATTAGAGTTTTATATACCATACAATCGTACCAAAGGGAATTTTTATACACTAATTACGGGGCGCATAAACGGCCAAAATAGATATTGTTAATTAACCGGATGGAAGTTCTTTAAGCTATATATTCGAGGAAGCAACGTGTGAGTCGTGGTGTGGTTGTTAGCGCTATGGGTAAAGAAGTTTGTAGACTCGGTGATCAGGGGTTCGGTCCTGGTCACGGATTAAATTCTAATTTTTTTTTCTACTTAATTGATTTTATTTTTTAAATTTTTTTTCGATATTTAAACGTGAATAAAGTGTTATATAAAAATAATTATTTTTCCTTGGGAGAGAGGGAATAATAGCTTAAAAACGGATGAATTTCGACTCCGGAGCTACGCACACGACTCACTCCGTAACTCCCTTTAATATTAACATATAATTTTCAAACTCTGCCAGAAATTAGAGTTTTATATACCATACAATCGTACCAAAGGGAATTTTTATACACTAATTAGGGGGCGCATAAAGGACCAAAATAGATTTTGTTAATTAACCGGAAGGAAGTTCTTTAAGCTATATATTCGAGGAAGCAACGTGTGAGTCGTGGTGTGGTTGTTAGCGCTATGGGTAAAGAAGTTTGTAGACTCGGTGATCAGGGGTTCGGTCCTGGTCACGGATTAAATTTTAATTTTTTTTTCTACTTAATTGATTTTATTTTTTTAAACTTTTTTTCGATATTTATACGTGAATAAAGTGTTATATATATAAAAATAATTATTTTTCTTTGGGAGAGAGGGAATGATAGCTGAAAAACGGATGAATTTCGACTCCGGAGCTACGCACACGACTCACTCCGTAACTCCCTTTAATATTAACATATAATTTTCAAACTCTGCCAGAAATTAGAGTTTTATATACCATACAATCGTACCAAAGTGAATTTTTATACACTAATTAGGGGGCGCATAAACGGCCAAAATAGATTTTGTTAATTAACCGGAAGGAAGTTCTTTTAGCTATATATTCGTGGAAACAACGTGTGAGTCGTGGTGTGGTTGTTAGCGCTATGGGGAATGAAGTTTGTACACTCGGTGATCAGGGGTTCGGTCCTGGTCACGGATTAATTTTTAATTTTTTTTTCTACTTAATTGATTTTATTTTTTAAAATTTTTTTTCGGTATTTAAACGTGAATAAAGTGTTATATATATAAAAATAATTATTTTTCCTTGAGAGAGAGGGAATAATAGCTGAAAAACGGATGAATTTCGACTCCGGAGCTACGCACACGACTCACTCCGTAACTCCCTTTAATATTAACATATAATTTTCAAACTCTGCCAGAAATTAGAATTTTATATACCATACAATCGTACCAAAGGGAATTTTTATACACTTATTAGGGGGTGCATAAACGGCCAAAATAGATTTTGTTAATTAACCGGAAAGAAGTTCTTTAAGCTATATATTCGTGGAAGCAACGTGTGAGTCGTGGTGTGGTTGTTAGCACTATGGGTAAAGAAGTTTGTAGACTCGGTGATCAGGGGTTCGGTCCTGGTCACGGATTAATTTTAATTTTTTTTTTCTACTTAATTGATTTTATTTTTTAAATATTTTTTTCGATATTTCAACGTGAATAAAGTGTTATATATATAAAAATAATTATTTTTCTTTGGGAGAGAGGGAATAATAGCTGAAAAACGGATGAATTTCGACTCCGGAGCTACGCACACGACTCACTCCGTAACTCCCTTTAATATTAACATATAATTTTCAAACTCTGCCAGAAATTAGAGTTTTATATACCATACAATCGTACCAAAGGGAATTTTTATACACTAATTAGGGGGCGCATAAACGGCCAAAATAGATATTGTTAATTAACCGGAAGGAAGTTCTTTAAGCTATGTATTCGAGGAAGCAACGTGTGAGTCGTGGTGTGGTTGTTAGCGCTATGGGTAAAGAAGTTTGTAGACTCGGTGATCAGGGGTTCGGTCCTGGTCACGGATTAAATTTAAATTTTTTTTTCTACTTAATTGATTTTATTTTTTTAAATTTTTTTTCGATATTTAAACGTGAATAAAGTGTTATATATATAAAATAATTATTTTTCTTTGCGAGAGAGGGAATAATAGCTGAAAAACGGATGAATTTCGACTCCGGAGCTACGCACACGACTCACTCCGTAACTCCCTTTAATATTAACATATAATTTTCAAACTCTGCCAGAAATTAGAGTTTTATATACCATACAATCGTACCAAAGGGAATTTTTATACACTAATTAGGGGGGGCATAAACGGCCAAATAGATTTTGTTAATTAACCGGAAGGAAGTTCTTTAAGCTATATATTCGTGGAAGCAACGTGTGAGTCGTGGTGTGGTTGTTAGCACTATGGGTAAAGAAGTTTGTAGACTCGGTGATCAGGGGTTCGGTCCTTGTCACGAATTAATTTTTAATTTTTTTTTCTACTTGCTTGATTTAATTAAAAAATTTTTTTTTTCGATATTTAAGCGTGAATAAAGTGTTATATATATAAAAATAATTATTTTTCGTTGGGAGAGAGGGAATAATAGCTGAAAAACGGATGAATTTCGACTTCGGAGCTACGCACACGACTCACTCCGTAACTCCCTTTAATATTAACATATAATTTTCAAACTCTGCCAGAAATTAGAGTTTTATATACCATAGAATCGTACCAAAGGGAATTTTTATACACTAATTAGGGGGCGCATAAACGGCCAAAAGAGATTTTATTAATTTACCGGAAGGAAGTTCTTTAAGCTATATATTCGTGAAAGCAGCGTGTGAGTCGTAGTGTGGTTGTTAGCGCTATGGGTAAAGAAGTTTGTAGACTCGATGATCAGGGGTTCGGTCCTAGTCACGGATTAATTTTTAATTTTTTTTTCTACTTAATTGATTTTATTTTTTAAAATTTTTTTTCGATATTTTAACGTGAATAAAGTGTTATATATACAAAAATAATTATTTTTCTTTGGGAGAGAGGGAATAAAAGCTGAAAAACGGATGAATTTCGACTCCGGAGCTACGCACACGACTCACTCCGTAACTCCCTTTAATATTAACATATAATTTTCAAACTCTGCCAGAAATTAGAGTTTTATATACCATAGAATCGTACCAAAGGGAATTTTTATACACTAATTAGGGGACGCATAAACGGCCAAAATAGATTTTGCTAATTAACCGGAAGGAAGTTCTTTTAGCTATATATTCGTGGAAGCAACGTGTGAGTCGTGGTGTGGTTGTTAGCGCTATGGGTAAAGAAGTTTGTAGACTCGGTGATCAGGGGGTCGGTCCTGGTCACGGATTAATTTTAAATTTTTTTTCAACTTAATTCATTTTATTTTTTAAATATTTTTTTCGATATTTAAACGTGAATAAAGTGTTACATATATAAGAATAATTATTTTTCTTTGGGAGAGAGGGAATAATAGCTGAAAAACGGATGAATTTCGACTCCGGAGCTACGCACACGACTCACTCCGTAACTCCCTTTAATATTAACATATAATTTTCAAACTCTGCTTGAAATTAGAGTTTTATATACCATACAATCGTACCAAAGGGAATTTTTATACACTAATTAGGGGGCGCATAAACGGCCAAAATAGATTTTGTTAATTAACCGGAAGGAAGTTCTTTTAGCTATATATTCGTGGAAGCAACGTGTGAGTCGTGGTGTGGTTGTTAGCGCTATGGGTAAAGAAGTTTGTACGCTCGGTGATCAGGGGTTCGGTCCTTGTCACGGATTAATTTTTAATTTTTTTTTCTACTTTTTTGATTTTATTTTTTTAAATTTTTTTTCGATATTTCAACGTGAATAGAGTGTTATATATATATAAAAATAATTATTTTTCTTTGGGAGAGAGGGAATAATAGCTGAAAAACGGATGAATTTCGACTCCGGAGCTACGCACACGACTCACTCCCTAACTCCCTTTAATATTAACATATAATTTTCAAACTCTGCCAGAAATTAGAGTTTTATATACCATAGAATCGTACCAAAGGGAATTTTTATACACTAATTAGGGGGTGCATAAACGGCCAAAATAGATTTTGTTAATTAACCGGAAGGAAGTTCTTTAAGCTATATATTCGTGGAAGCAACGTGTGAGTCGTGGTGTGGTTGTTAGCACTATGGGTAAAGAAGTTTGTAGTATCGGTTATCAGGGGTTCGGTCCTGGTCACGGATTAATTTAAAATTTTTTTTTCTACTTAATTGATTTTATTTTTTAAATATTTTTTTCGATATTTAAGCGTGAATAAAGTGTTATATATATAAAAATAATTATTTTTCTTTGGGAGAGAGGGAATAATAGCTGAAAAACGGATGAATTTCGACTCCGGAGCTACGCACACGACTCACTCCGTAACTCCCTTTAATATTAACATATAATTTTCAAACTCTGCCAGAAATTAGAGTTTTATATACCATACAATCGTACCAAAGGGAATTTTTATACACTAATTAGGGGGCGCATAAACGGCCAAAATAGATTTTGTTAATTAACCGGAAGGAAGTTCTTTAAGCTGTATATTCGTGAAAGCAGCGTGTGAGTCGTAGTGTGGTTGTTAGCGCTATGGGTAAAGAAGTTTGTAGACTCGATGATCAGGGGTTCGGTCCTGGTCACGGATTAATTTTTAGTTTTTTTTTCTACTTAATTGATTTTATTTTTTAAAATTTTTTTTCGATATTTTAACGTGAATAAAGTGTTATATATACAAAAATAATTATTTTTCTTTGGGAGAGAGGGAATAATAGCTGAAAAACGGATGAATTTCGACTCCGGAGCTACGCACACGACTCACTCCGTAACTCCCTTTAATATTAACATATAATTTTCAAACTCTGCCTGAAATTAGAGTTTTATATACCATACAATCGTAAAAAAGGGAATTTTTATACACTAATTAGGGGGCGCATAAACGGCCAAAATAGATTTTGTTAATTAACCGGAAGGAAGTTCTTTTAGCTATATATTCGTGGAAGCAGCGTGTGAGTCGTAGTGTGGTTGTTAGCGCTATGGGTAAAGAAGTTTGTAGACTCGATGATCAGGGGTTCGGTCCTGGTCACGGATTAATTTTTAAATTTTTTTTCTACTTAATTGATTTTATTTTTTTAAATTTTTTTTCGATATTTAAACGTGAATAAAGTATTATATATACAAAAATAATTATTTTTCTTTGGGAGAGAGGGAATAATAGCTGAAAAACGGATGAATTTCGACTCCGGAGCTACGCACACGACTCACTCCGTAACTTCCTTTAATATTAACATATAATTTTCAAACTCTGCCAGAAATTAGAGTTTTATATACCATACAATCGTACCAAAGGGAATTTTTATACACTAATTACGGGGCGCATAAACGGCCAAAATAGATATTGTTAATTAACCGGATGGAAGTTCTTTAAGCTATATATTCGAGGAAGCAACGTGTGAGTCGTGGTGTGGTTGTTAGCGCTATGGGTAAAGAAGTTTGTAGACTCGGTGATCAGGGGTTCGGTCCTGGTCACGGATTAAATTTTAATTTTTTTTCAACTTAATTGATTTTATTTTTTGAATTTTTTTTTCGATATTTAAACGTGAATAAAGTGTTATATATATAAAAATAATTATTTTTCTTTGGGAGAGAGGGAATAATAGCTGAAAAACGGATGAATTTCGACTCCGGAGCTACGCACACGACTCACTCCGTAACTCCCTTTAATATTAACATATAATTTTCAAACTCTGCCAGAAATTAGAGTTTTATATACCATACAATCGTACCAAAGGGAATTTTTATACACTAATTACGGGGCGCATAAACGGCCAAAATAGATATTGTTAATTAACCGGATGGAAGTTCTTTAAGCTATATATTCGAGGAAGCAACGTGTGAGTCGTGGTGTGGTTGTTAGCGCTATGGGTAAAGAAGTTTGTAGACTCGGTGATCAGGGGTTCGGTCCTGGTCACGGATTAAATTCTAATTTTTTTTCTACTTAATTGATTTTATTTTTTAAATTTTTTTTCGATATTTAAACGTGAATAAAGTGTTATATAAAAATAATTATTTTTCCTTGGGAGAGAGGGAATAATAGCTTAAAAACGGATGAATTTCGACTCCGGAGCTACGCACACGACTCACTCCGTAACTCCCTTTAATATTAACATATAATTTTCAAACTCTGCCAGAAATTAGAGTTTTATATACCATACAATCGTACCAAAGGGAATTTTTATACACTAATTAGGGGGCGCATAAAGGACCAAAATAGATTTTGTTAATTAACCGGAAGGAAGTTCTTTAAGCTATATATTCGAGGAAGCAACGTGTGAGTCGTGGTGTGGTTGTTAGCGCTATGGGTAAAGAAGTTTGTAGACTCGGTGATCAGGGGTTCGGTCCTGGTCACGGATTAAATTTTAATTTTTTTTTCTACTTAATTGATTTTATTTTTTTAAACTTTTTTTCGATATTTATACGTGAATAAAGTGTTATATATATAAAAATAATTATTTTTCTTTGGGAGAGAGGGAATGATAGCTGAAAAACGGATGAATTTCGACTCCGGAGCTACGCACACGACTCACTCCGTAACTCCCTTTAATATTAACATATAATTTTCAAACTCTGCCAGAAATTAGAGTTTTATATACCATACAATCGTACCAAAGTGAATTTTTATACACTAATTAGGGGGCGCATAAACGGCCAAAATAGATTTTGTTAATTAACCGGAAGGAAGTTCTTTTAGCTATATATTCGTGGAAACAACGTGTGAGTCGTGGTGTGGTTGTTAGCGCTATGGGGAATGAAGTTTGTACACTCGGTGATCAGGGGTTCGGTCCTGGTCACGGATTAATTTTTAATTTTTTTTTCTACTTAATTGATTTTATTTTTTAAAATTTTTTTTCGGTATTTAAACGTGAATAAAGTGTTATATATATAAAAATAATTATTTTTCCTTGAGAGAGAGGGAATAATAGCTGAAAAACGGATGAATTTCGACTCCGGAGCTACGCACACGACTCACTCCGTAACTCCCTTTAATATTAACATATAATTTTCAAACTCTGCCAGAAATTAGAATTTTATATACCATACAATCGTACCAAAGGGAATTTTTATACACTTATTAGGGGGTGCATAAACGGCCAAAATAGATTTTGTTAATTAACCGGAAAGAAGTTCTTTAAGCTATATATTCGTGGAAGCAACGTGTGAGTCGTGGTGTGGTTGTTAGCACTATGGGTAAAGAAGTTTGTAGACTCGGTGATCAGGGGTTCGGTCCTGGTCACGGATTAATTTTAATTTTTTTTTTCTACTTAATTGATTTTATTTTTTAAATATTTTTTTCGATATTTCAACGTGAATAAAGTGTTATATATATAAAAATAATTATTTTTCTTTGGGAGAGAGGGAATAATAGCTGAAAAACGGATGAATTTCGACTCCGGAGCTACGCACACGACTCACTCCGTAACTCCCTTTAATATTAACATATAATTTTCAAACTCTGCCAGAAATTAGAGTTTTATATACCATACAATCGTACCAAAGGGAATTTTTATACACTAATTAGGGGGCGCATAAACGGCCAAAATAGATATTGTTAATTAACCGGAAGGAAGTTCTTTAAGCTATGTATTCGAGGAAGCAACGTGTGAGTCGTGGTGTGGTTGTTAGCGCTATGGGTAAAGAAGTTTGTAGACTCGGTGATCAGGGGTTCGGTCCTGGTCACGGATTAAATTTAAATTTTTTTTTCTACTTAATTGATTTTATTTTTTTAAATTTTTTTTCGATATTTAAACGTGAATAAAGTGTTATATATATAAAATAATTATTTTTCTTTGCGAGAGAGGGAATAATAGCTGAAAAACGGATGAATTTCGACTCCGGAGCTACGCACACGACTCACTCCGTAACTCCCTTTAATATTAACATATAATTTTCAAACTCTGCCAGAAATTAGAGTTTTATATACCATACAATCGTACCAAAGGGAATTTTTATACACTAATTAGGGGGCGCATAAACGGCCAAAATAGATTTTGTTAATTAACCGGAAGGAAGTTCTTTAAGCTGTATATTCGTGAAAGCAGCGTGTGAGTCGTAGTGTGGTTGTTAGCGCTATGGGTAAAGAAGTTTGTAGACTCGATGATCAGGGGTTCGGTCCTGGTCACGGATTAATTTTTAGTTTTTTTTTCTACTTAATTGATTTTATTTTTTAAAATTTTTTTTCGATATTTTAACGTGAATAAAGTGTTATATATACAAAAATAATTATTTTTCTTTGGGAGAGAGGGAATAATAGCTGAAAAACGGATGAATTTCGACTCCGGAGCTACGCACACGACTCACTCCGTAACTCCCTTTAATATTAACATATAATTTTCAAACTCTGCCTGAAATTAGAGTTTTATATACCATACAATCGTAAAAAAGGGAATTTTTATACACTAATTAGGGGGCGCATAAACGGCCAAAATAGATTTTGTTAATTAACCGGAAGGAAGTTCTTTTAGCTATATATTCGTGGAAGCAGCGTGTGAGTCGTAGTGTGGTTGTTAGCGCTATGGGTAAAGAAGTTTGTAGACTCGATGATCAGGGGTTCGGTCCTGGTCACGGATTAATTTTTAAATTTTTTTTCTACTTAATTGATTTTATTTTTTTAAATTTTTTTTCGATATTTAAACGTGAATAAAGTATTATATATACAAAAATAATTATTTTTCTTTGGGAGAGAGGGAATAATAGCTGAAAAACGGATGAATTTCGACTCCGGAGCTACGCACACGACTCACTCCGTAACTTCCTTTAATATTAACATATAATTTTCAAACTCTGCCAGAAATTAGAGTTTTATATACCATACAATCGTACCAAAGGGAATTTTTATACACTAATTAGGGGGCGCATAAACGGCCAAAATAGATATTGTTAATTAACCGGAAGGAAGTTCTTTAAGCTATGAATTCGAGGAAGCAACGTGTGAGTCGTGGTGTGGTTGTTAGCGCTATGGGTAAGGAAGTTTGTAGACTCGGTGGTCAGGGGTTCGGTCCTGGTCACGGATTAAATTGTAATTTTTTTTTCTACTTAATTGATTTTATTTTTTAAAATTTTTTTTCGATATTTAAACGTGAATAAAGTGTTATATATATAAAATAATTATTTTTCTTTGCGAGAGAGGGAATAATAGCTGAAAAACGGATGAATTTCGACTCCGGAGCTACGCACATGACTCACTCCGTAACTCCCTTTAATATTAACATATAATTTTCAAACTCTGCCAGAAATTAGAGTTTTATATACCATACAATCGTACCAAAGGGAATTTTTATACACAAATTAGGGGGTGCATAAACAGCCAAAATAGATTTTGTTAATTAACCGGAAGGAAGTTCTTTAAGCTATATATTCGTGGAAGCAACGTGTGAGTCGTGGTGTGGTTGTTAGCACTATGGGTAAAGAAGTTTGTAGACTCGGTGATCAGGGGTTCGGTCCTTGTCACGAATTAATTTTTAATTTTTTTTTCTACTTGCTTGATTTAATTTAAAATTTTTTTTTTCGATATTTAAGCGTGAATAAAGTTTTATATATATAAAAATAATTGTTTTTTGTTGGGAGAGAGGGAATAATAGCTGAAAAATGGATGAATTTCGACTCCGGAGCTACGCACACGACTCACTCCCTAACTCCCTTTAATATTAACATATAATTTTCATACTCTGCCAGAAATTAGAGTTTTATATACCATAGAATCGTACCAAAGGGAATTTTTATACACTAATTAGGGGGCGCATAAACGGCCAAAATAGATTTTGTTAATTAACCGGAAGGAAGTTCTTTTAGCTATATATTCGTGGAAGCAACGTGTGAGTCGTGGTGTGGTTGTTAGCGCTATGGGTAAAGAAGTTTGTACGCTCGGTGATCAGGGGTTCGGTCCTTGTCACGGATTAATTTTTAAATTTTTTTTCTACTTTATTGATTTTATTTTTTTAAATTTTATTTCGATATTTCAACGTGAATAGAGTGTTATATATATATATAAATAATTATTTTTCTTTGGGAGAGAGGGAATAATAGCTGAAAAACGGATGAATTTCGACTCCGGAGCTACGCACACGACTCACTCCGTAACTCCCTTTAATATTAACATATAATTTTCAAACTCTGCCTGAAATTAGAGTTTTATATACCATACAATCGTAAAAAAGGGAATTTTTATACACTAATTAGGGGGCGCATAAACGGCCAAAATAGATTTTGTTAATTAACCGGAAGGAAGTTCTTTTAGCTATATATTCGTGGAAGCAACGTGTGAGTCGTGGAGTGGTTGTTAGCGCTATGGGTAAAGAAGTTTGTACACTCGGTGATCAGGGGTTCGGTCCTTGTCACGGATTAATTTTTAATTTTTTTTTCTACTTTATTGATTTTATTTTTTTAAATTTTTTTTCGATATTTCAACGTGAATAGAGTGTTATATATATATAAAAATAATTATTTTTCTTTGGGAGAGAGGGAATAATAGCTGAAAAACGGATGAATTTCGACTCCGGAGCTACGCACACGAATCACTCCCTAACTCCCTTTAATATTAACATATAATTTTCAAACTCTGCCAGAAATTAGAGTTTTATATACCATAGAATCGTACCAAAGGGAATTTTTATACACTAATTAGGGGGCGCATAAACGGCCAAAAGAGATTTTATTAATTTACCGGAAGGACGTTCTTTAAGCTATATATTCGTGAAAGCAGCGTGTGAGTCGTAGTGTGGTTGTTAGCGCTATGGGTAAAGAAGTTTGTAGACTCGATGATCAGGGGTTCGGTCCTGGTCACGGATTAATTTTTAAATTTTTTTTCTACTTAATTGATTTTATTTTTTTAAATTTTTTTTCGATATTTAAACGTGAATAAAGTGTTATATATACAAAAATAATTATTTTTCTTTGGGAGAGAGGGAATAATAGCTGAAAAACGGATGAATTTCGACTCCGGAGCTACGCACACGACTCACTCCGTAACTTCCTTTAATATTAACATATAATTTTCAAACTCTGCCAGAAATTAGAGTTTTATATACCATACAATCGTACCAAAGGGAATTTTTATACACTAATTAGGGGGCGCATAAACGGCCAAAATAGATATTGTTAATTAACCGGAAGGAAGTTCTTTAAGCTATGTATTCGAGGAAGCAACGTGTGAGTCGTGGTGTGGTTGTTAGCGCTATGGGTAAGGAAGTTTGTAGACTCGGTGGTCAGGGGTTCGGTCCTGGTCACGGATTAAATTTTAAATTTTTTTTCTACTTAATTGATTTTATTTTTTTAAATTTTTTTTCGATATTTAAACGTGAATAAAGTGTTATATATATAAAATAATTATTTTTCTTTGCGAGAGAGGGAATAATAGCTGAAAAACGGATGAATTTCGACTCCGGAGCTACGCACACGACTCACTCCGTAACTCCCTTTAATATTAACATATAATTTTCAAACTCTGCCAGAAATTAGAGTTTTATATACCATACAATCGTACCAAAGGGAATTTTTATACACTAATTAGGGGGTGCATAAACAGCCAAAATAGATTTTGTTAATTAACCGGAAGGAAGTTCTTTAAGCTTTATATTCGTGGAAGCAACGTGTGAGTCGTGGTGTGGTTGTTAGCACTATGGGTAAAGAAGTTTGTAGACTCGGTGATCAGGGGTTCGGTCCTTGTCACGAATTAATTTTTAATTTTTTTTTCTACTTGCTTGATTTAATTTAAAATTTTTTTTTTTCGATATTTAAGCGTGAATAAAGTTTTATATATATAAAAATAATTATTTTTTGTTGGGAGAGAGGGAATAATAGCTGAAAAACGGATGAATTTCGACTCCGGAGCTACGCACACGACTCACTCCCTAACTCCCTTTAATATTAACATATAATTTTCAAACTCTGCCAGAAATTAGAGTTTTATATACCATAGAATCGTACAAAAGGGAATTTTTATACACTAATTAGGGGGCGCATAAACGGCCAAAATAGATTTTGTTAATTAACCGGAAGGAAGTTCTTTTAGCTATATATTCGTGGAAGCAACGTGTGAGTCGTGGTGTGGTTGTTAGCGCTATGGGTAAAGAAGTTTGTACGCTCGGTGATCAGGGGTTCGGTCCTTGTCACGGATTAATTTTTAATTTTTTTTTCTACTTTATTGATTTTATTTTTTTAAATTTTTTTTCGATATTTCAACGTGAATAGAGTGTTATATATATATAAAAATAATTATTTTTCTTTGGGAGAGAGGGAATAATAGCTGAAAAACGGATGAATTTCGACTCCGGAGCTACGCACACGACTCACTCCCTAACTCCCTTTAATATTAACATATAATTTTCAAACTCTGCCTGAAATTAGAGTTTTATATACCATACAATCGTAAAAAAGGGAATTTTTATACACTAATTAGGGGGCGCATAAACGGCCAAAATAGATTTTGTTAATTAACCGGAAGGAAGTTCTTTTAGCTATATATTCGTGGAAGCAACGTGTGAGTCGTGGAGTGGTTGTTAGCGCTATGGGTAAAGAAGTTTGTACACTCGGTGATCAGGGGTTCGGTCCTTGTCACGGATTAATTTTTAATTTTTTTTTCTACTTTATTGATTTTATTTTTTTAAATTTTTTTTCGATATTTCAACGTGAATAGAGTGTTATATATATATAAAAATAATTATTTTTCTTTGGGAGAGAGGGAATAATAGCTGAAAAACGGATGAATTTCGACTCCGGAGCTACGCACACGACTCACTCCCTAACTCCCTTTAATATTAACATATAATTTTCAAACTCTGCCAGAAATTAGAGTTTTATATACCATAGAATCGTACCAAAGGGAATTTTTATACACTAATTAGGGGGCGCATAAACGGCCAAAAGAGATTTTATTAATTTACCGGAAGGACGTTCTTTAAGCTATATATTCGTGAAAGCAGCGTGTGAGTCGTAGTGTGGTTGTTAGCGCTATGGGTAAAGAAGTTTGTAGACTCGATGATCAGGGGTTCGGTCCTGGTCACGGATTAATTTTTAAATTTTTTTTCTACTTAATTGATTTTATTTTTTTAAATTTTTTTTCGATATTTAAACGTGAATAAAGTGTTATATATACAAAAATAATTATTTTTCTTTGTGAGAGAGAGAATAATAGCTGAAAAACGGATGAATTTCGACTCCGGAGCTACGCACACGACTCACTCCGTAACTTCCTTTAATATTAACATATAATTTTCAAACTCTGCCAGAAATTAGAGTTTTATATACCATACAATCGTACCAAAGGGAATTTTTATACACTAATTAGGGGGCGCATAAACGGCCAAAATAGATATTGTTAATTAACCGGAAGGAAGTTCTTTAAGCTATGTATTCGAGGAAGCAACGTGTGAGTCGTGGTGTGGTTGTTAGCGCTATGGGTAAGGAAGTTTGTAGACTCGGTGGTCAGGGGTTCGGTCCTGGTCACGGATTAAATTTTAAATTTTTTTTCTACTTAATTGATTTTATTTTTTTAAATTTTTTTTCGATATTTAAACGTGAATAAAGTGTTATATATATAAAATAATTATTTTTCTTTGCGAGAGAGGGAATAATAGCTGAAAAACGGATGAATTTCGACTCCGGAGCTACGCACACGACTCACTCCGTAACTCCCTTTAATATTAACATATAATTTTCAAACTCTGCCAGAAATTAGAGTTTTATATACCATACAATCGTACCAAAGGGAATTTTTATACACTAATTAGGGGGTGCATAAACAGCCAAAATAGATTTTGTTAATTAACCGGAAGGAAGTTCTTTAAGCTTTATATTCGTGGAAGCAACGTGTGAGTCGTGGTGTGGTTGTTAGCACTATGGGTAAAGAAGTTTGTAGACTCGGTGATCAGGGGTTCGGTCCTTGTCACGAATTAATTTTTAATTTTTTTTTCTACTTGCTTGATTTAATTTAAAATTTTTTTTTTTCGATATTTAAGCGTGAATAAAGTTTTATATATATAAAAATAATTATTTTTTGTTGGGAGAGAGGGAATAATAGCTGAAAAACGGATGAATTTCGACTCCGGAGCTACGCACACGACTCACTCCGTAACTCCCTTTAATATTAACATATAATTTTCAAACTCTGCCAGAAATTAGAGTTTTATATACCATAGAATCGTACCAATGGGAATTTTTATACACTAATTAGGGGGCGCATAAACGGCCAAAATAGATTTTGTTAATTAACCGGAAGGAAGTTCTTTTAGCTATATATTCGTGGAAGCAACGTGTGAGTCGTGGTGTGGTTGTTAGCGCTATGGGTAAAGAAGTTTGTACGCTCGGTGATCAGGGGTTCGGTCCTTGTCACGGATTAATTTTTAATTTTTTTTTCTACTTTATTGATTTTATTTTTTTAAATTTTTTTTCGATATTTCAACGTGAATAGAGTGTTATATATATATAAAAATAATTATTTTTCTTTGGGAGAGAGGGAATAATAGCTGAAAAACGGATGAATTTCGACTCCGGAGCTACGCACACGACTCACTCCCTAACTCCCTTTAATATTAACATATAATTTTCAAACTCTGCCAGAAATTAGAGTTTTATATACCATAGAATCGTACCAAAGGGAATTTTTATACACTAATTAGGGGGTGCATAAACGGCCAAAATAGATTTTGTTAATTAACCGGAAGGAAGTTCTTTAAGCTATATATTCGTGGAAGCAACGTGTGAGTCGTGGTGTGGTTGTTAGCACTATGGGTAAAGAAGTTTGTAGTCTCGGTGATCAGGGGTTCGGTCCTGGTCACGGATTAATTTAAAATTTTTTTTTCTACTTAATTGATTTTATTTTTTAAATATTTTTTTCGATATTTAAACGTGAATAAAGTGTTATATATATAAAAATAATTATTTTTCTTTGGGAGAGAGGGAATAATAGCTGAAAAACGGATGAATTTCGACTCCGGAGCTACGCACACGACTCACTCCGTAACTCCCTTTAATATTAACATATAATTTTCAAACTCTGCCAGAAATTAGAGTTTTATATACCATACAATTGTACCAAAGGGAATTTTTATACACTAATTAGGGGGTGCATAAACGGCCAAAATAGATTTTGTTAATTAACCGGAAGGAAGTTCTTTAAGCTGTATATTCGTGAAAGCAGCGTGTGAGTCGTAGTGTGGTTGTTAGCGCTATGGGTAAAGAAGTTTGTAGACTCGATGATCAGGGGTTCGGTCCTGGTCACGGATTAATTTTTAGTTTTTTTTTCTACTTAATTGATTTTATTTTTTAAAATTTTTTTTCGATATTTTAACGTGAATAAAGTGTTATATATATATAAAAATAATTATTTTTCTTTGGGAGAGAGGGAATAATAGCTGAAAAACGGATGAATTTCGACTCCGGAGCTACGCACACGAATCACTCCCTAACTCCCTTTAATATTAACATATAATTTTCAAACTCTGCCAGAAATTAGAGTTTTATATACCATAGAATCGTACCAAAGGGAATTTTTATACACTAATTAGGGGGCGCATAAACGGCCAAAAGAGATTTTATTAATTTACCGGAAGGACGTTCTTTAAGCTATATATTCGTGAAAGCAGCGTGTGAGTCGTAGTGTGGTTGTTAGCGCTATGGGTAAAGAAGTTTGTAGACTCGATGATCAGGGGTTCGGTCCTGGTCACGGATTAATTTTTAAATTTTTTTTCTACTTAATTGATTTTATTTTTTTAAATTTTTTTTCGATATTTAAACGTGAATAAAGTGTTATATATACAAAAATAATTATTTTTCTTTGGGAGAGAGGGAATAATAGCTGAAAAACGGATGAATTTCGACTCCGGAGCTACGCACACGACTCACTCCGTAACTTCCTTTAATATTAACATATAATTTTCAAACTCTGCCAGAAATTAGAGTTTTATATACCATACAATCGTACCAAAGGGAATTTTTATACACTAATTAGGGGGCGCATAAACGGCCAAAATAGATATTGTTAATTAACCGGAAGGAAGTTCTTTAAGCTATGTATTCGAGGAAGCAACGTGTGAGTCGTGGTGTGGTTGTTAGCGCTATGGGTAAGGAAGTTTGTAGACTCGGTGGTCAGGGGTTCGGTCCTGGTCACGGATTAAATTTTAAATTTTTTTTCTACTTAATTGATTTTATTTTTTTAAATTTTTTTTCGATATTTAAACGTGAATAAAGTGTTATATATATAAAATAATTATTTTTCTTTGCGAGAGAGGGAATAATAGCTGAAAAACGGATGAATTTCGACTCCGGAGCTACGCACACGACTCACTCCGTAACTCCCTTTAATATTAACATATAATTTTCAAACTCTGCCAGAAATTAGAGTTTTATATACCATACAATCGTACCAAAGGGAATTTTTATACACTAATTAGGGGGTGCATAAACAGCCAAAATAGATTTTGTTAATTAACCGGAAGGAAGTTCTTTAAGCTTTATATTCGTGGAAGCAACGTGTGAGTCGTGGTGTGGTTGTTAGCACTATGGGTAAAGAAGTTTGTAGACTCGGTGATCAGGGGTTCGGTCCTTGTCACGAATTAATTTTTAATTTTTTTTTCTACTTGCTTGATTTAATTTAAAATTTTTTTTTTCGATATTTAAGCGTGAATAAAGTTTTATATATATAAAAATAATTATTTTTTGTTGGGAGAGAGGGAATAATAGCTGAAAACGGATGAATTTCGACTCCGGAGCTACGCACACGACTCACTCCCTAACTCCCTTTAATATTAACATATAATTTTCAAACTCTGCCAGAAATTAGAGTTTTATATACCATAGAATCGTACCAATGGGAATTTTTATACACTAATTAGGGGGCGCATAAACGGCCAAAATAGATTTTGTTAATTAACCGGAAGGAAGTTCTTTTAGCTATATATTCGTGGAAGCAACGTGTGAGTCGTGGTGTGGTTGTTAGCGCTATGGGTAAAGAAGTTTGTACGCTCGGTGATCAGGGGTTCGGTCCTTGTCACGGATTAATTTTTAATTTTTTTTTCTACTTTATTGATTTTATTTTTTTAAATTTTTTTTCGATATTTCAACGTGAATAGAGTGTTATATATATATAAAAATAATTATTTTTCTTTGGGAGAGAGGGAATAATAGCTGAAAAACGGATGAATTTCGACTCCGGAGCTACGCACACGACTCACTCCCTAACTCCCTTTAATATTAACATATAATTTTCAAACTCTGCCAGAAATTAGAGTTTTATATACCATAGAATCGTACCAAAGGGAATTTTTATACACTAATTAGGGGGTGCATAAACGGCCAAAATAGATTTTGTTAATTAACCGGAAGGAAGTTCTTTAAGCTATATATTCGTGGAAGCAACGTGTGAGTCGTGGTGTGGTTGTTAGCACTATGGGTAAAGAAGTTTGTAGTCTCGGTGATCAGGGGTTCGGTCCTGGTCACGGATTAATTTAAAATTTTTTTTTCTACTTAATTGATTTTATTTTTTAAATATTTTTTTCGATATTTAAACGTGAATAAAGTGTTATATATATAAAAATAATTATTTTTCTTTGGGAGAGAGGGAATAATAGCTGAAAAACGGATGAATTTCGACTCCGGAGCTACGCACACGACTCACTCCGTAACTCCCTTTAATATTAACATATAATTTTCAAACTCTGCCAGAAATTAGAGTTTTATATACCATACAATTGTACCAAAGGGAATTTTTATACACTAATTAGGGGGCGCACAAACGGCCAAAATAGATTTTGTTAATTAACCGGAAGGAAGTTCTTTAAGCTGTATATTCGTGAAAGCAGCGTGTGAGTCGTAGTGTGGTTGTTAGCGCTATGGGTAAAGAAGTTTGTAGACTCGATGATCAGGGGTTCGGTCCTGGTCACGGATTAATTTTTAGTTTTTTTTTCTACTTAATTGATTTTATTTTTTAAAATTTTTTTTCGATATTTTAACGTGAATAAAGTGTTATATATATATAAAAATAATTATTTTTCTTTGGGAGAGAGGGAATAATAGCTGAAAAACGGATGAATTTCGACTCCGGAGCTACGCACACGAATCACTCCCTAACTCCCTTTAATATTAACATATAATTTTCAAACTCTGCCAGAAATTAGAGTTTTATATACCATAGAATCGTACCAAAGGGAATTTTTATACACTAATTAGGGGGCGCATAAACGACCAAAAGAGATTTTATTAATTTACCGGAAGGACGTTCTTTAAGCTATATATTCGTGAAAGCAGCGTGTGAGTCGTAGTGTGGTTGTTAGCGCTATGGGTAAAGAAGTTTGTAGACTCGATGATCAGGGGTTCGGTCCTGGTCACGGATTAATTTTTAAATTTTTTTTCTACTTAATTGATTTTATTTTTTTAAATTTTTTTTCGATATTTAAACGTGAATAAAGTGTTATATATACAAAAATAATTATTTTTCTTTGGGAGAGAGGGAATAATAGCTGAAAAACGGATGAATTTCGACTCCGGAGCTACGCACACGACTCACTCCGTAACTTCCTTTAATATTAACATATAATTTTCAAACTCTGCCAGAAATTAGAGTTTTATATACCATACAATCGTACCAAAGGGAATTTTTATACACTAATTAGGGGGCGCATAAACGGCCAAAATAGATATTGTTAATTAACCGGAAGGAAGTTCTTTAAGCTATGTATTCGAGGAAGCAACGTGTGAGTCGTGGTGTGGTTGTTAGCGCTATGGGTAAGGAAGTTTGTAGACTCGGTGGTCAGGGGTTCGGTCCTGGTCACGGATTAAATTTTAAATTTTTTTTCTACTTAATTGATTTTATTTTTTTAAATTTTTTTTCGATATTTAAACGTGAATAAAGTGTTATATATATAAAATAATTATTTTTCTTTGCGAGAGAGGGAATAATAGCTGAAAAACGGATGAATTTCGACTCCGGAGCTACGCACACGACTCACTCCGTAACTCCCTTTAATATTAACATATAATTTTCAAACTCTGCCAGAAATTAGAGTTTTATATACCATACAATCGTACCAAAGGGAATTTTTATACACTAATTAGGGGGTGCATAAACAGCCAAAATAGATTTTGTTAATTAACCGGAAGGAAGTTCTTTAAGCTTTATATTCGTGGAAGCAACGTGTGAGTCGTGGTGTGGTTGTTAGCACTATGGGTAAAGAAGTTTGTAGACTCGGTGATCAGGGGTTCGGTCCTTGTCACGAATTAATTTTTAATTTTTTTTTCTACTTGCTTGATTTAATTTAAAATTTTTTTTTTCGATATTTAAGCGTGAATAAAGTTTTATATATATAAAAATAATTATTTTTTGTTGGGAGAGAGGGAATAATAGCTGAAAAACGGATGAATTTCGACTCCGGAGCTACGCACACGACTCACTCCCTAACTCCCTTTAATATTAACATATAATTTTCAAACTCTGCCAGAAATTAGAGTTTTATATACCATAGAATCGTACCAAAGGGAATTTTTATACACTAATTAGGGGGCGCATAAACGGCCAAAATAGATTTTGTTAATTAACCGGAAGGAAGTTCTTTTAGCTATATATTCGTGGAAGCAACGTGTGAGTCGTGGTGTGGTTGTTAGCGCTATGGGTAAAGAAGTTTGTACGCTCGGTGATCAGGGGTTCGGTCCTTGTCACGGATTAATTTTTAATTTTTTTTTCTACTTTATTGATTTTATTTTTTTAAATTTTTTTTCGATATTTCAACGTGAATAGAGTGTTATATATATATAAAAATAATTATTTTTCTTTGGGAGAGAGGGAATAATAGCTGAAAAACGGATGAATTTCGACTCCGGAGCTACGCACACGACTCACTCCCTAACTCCCTTTAATATTAACATATAATTTTCAAACTCTGCCTGAAATTAGAGTTTTATATACCATACAATCGTAAAAAAGGGAATTTTTATACACTAATTAGGGGGCGCATAAACGGCCAAAATAGATTTTGTTAATTAACCGGAAGGAAGTTCTTTTAGCTATATATTCGTGGAAGCAACGTGTGAGTCGTGGAGTGGTTGTTAGCGCTATGGGTAAAGAAGTTTGTACACTCGGTGATCAGGGGTTCGGTCCTTGTCACGGATTAATTTTTAATTTTTTTTTCTACTTTATTGATTTTATTTTTTTAAATTTTTTTTCGATATTTCAACGTGAATAGAGTGTTATATATATATAAAAATAATTATTTTTCTTTGGGAGAGAGGGAATAATAGCTGAAAAACGGATGAATTTCGACTCCGGAGCTACGCACACGACTCACTCCCTAACTCCCTTTAATATTAACATATAATTTTCAAACTCTGCCAGAAATTAGAGTTTTATATACCATAGAATCGTACCAAAGGGAATTTTTATACACTAATTAGGGGGCGCATAAACGGCCAAAAGAGATTTTATTAATTTACCGGAAGGACGTTCTTTAAGCTATATATTCGTGAAAGCAGCGTGTGAGTCGTAGTGTGGTTGTTAGCGCTATGGGTAAAGAAGTTTGTAGACTCGATGATCAGGGGTTCGGTCCTGGTCACGGATTAATTTTTAAATTTTTTTTCTACTTAATTGATTTTATTTTTTTAAATTTTTTTTCGATATTTAAACGTGAATAAAGTGTTATATATACAAAAATAATTATTTTTCTTTGTGAGAGAGAGAATAATAGCTGAAAAACGGATGAATTTCGACTCCGGAGCTACGCACACGACTCACTCCGTAACTTCCTTTAATATTAACATATAATTTTCAAACTCTGCCAGAAATTAGAGTTTTATATACCATACAATCGTACCAAAGGGAATTTTTATACACTAATTAGGGGGCGCATAAACGGCCAAAATAGATATTGTTAATTAACCGGAAGGAAGTTCTTTAAGCTATGTATTCGAGGAAGCAACGTGTGAGTCGTGGTGTGGTTGTTAGCGCTATGGGTAAGGAAGTTTGTAGACTCGGTGGTCAGGGGTTCGGTCCTGGTCACGGATTAAATTTTAAATTTTTTTTCTACTTAATTGATTTTATTTTTTTAAATTTTTTTTCGATATTTAAACGTGAATAAAGTGTTATATATATAAAATAATTATTTTTCTTTGCGAGAGAGGGAATAATAGCTGAAAAACGGATGAATTTCGACTCCGGAGCTACGCACACGACTCACTCCGTAACTCCCTTTAATATTAACATATAATTTTCAAACTCTGCCAGAAATTAGAGTTTTATATACCATACAATCGTACCAAAGGGAATTTTTATACACTAATTAGGGGGTGCATAAACAGCCAAAATAGATTTTGTTAATTAACCGGAAGGAAGTTCTTTAAGCTTTATATTCGTGGAAGCAACGTGTGAGTCGTGGTGTGGTTGTTAGCACTATGGGTAAAGAAGTTTGTAGACTCGGTGATCAGGGGTTCGGTCCTTTTCACGAATTAATTTTTAATTTTTTTTTCTACTTGCTTGATTTAATTTAAAATTTTTTTTTTCGATATTTAAGCGTGAATAAAGTTTTATATATATAAAAATAATTATTTTTTGTTGGGAGAGAGGGAATAATAGCTGAAAAACGGATGAATTTCGACTCCGGAGCTACGCACACGACTCACTCCCTAACTCCCTTTAATATTAACATATAATTTTCAAACTCTGCCAGAAATTAGAGTTTTATATACCATAGAATCGTACCAATGGGAATTTTTATACACTAATTAGGGGGCGCATAAACGGCCAAAATAGATTTTGTTAATTAACCGGAAGGAAGTTCTTTTAGCTATATATTCGTGGAAGCAACGTGTGAGTCGTGGTGTGGTTGTTAGCGCTATGGGTAAAGAAGTTTGTACGCTCGGTGATCAGGGGTTCGGTCCTTGTCACGGATTAATTTTTAATTTTTTTTTCTACTTTATTGATTTTATTTTTTTAAATTTTTTTTCGATATTTCAACGTGAATAGAGTGTTATATATATATAAAAATAATTATTTTTCTTTGGGAGAGAGGGAATAATAGCTGAAAAACGGATGAATTTCGACTCCGGAGCTACGCACACGACTCACTCCCTAACTCCCTTTAATATTAACATATAATTTTCAAACTCTGCCAGAAATTAGAGTTTTATATACCATAGAATCGTACCAAAGGGAATTTTTATACACTAATTAGGGGGTGCATAAACGGCCAAAATAGATTTTGTTAATTAACCGGAAGGAAGTTCTTTAAGCTATATATTCGTGGAAGCAACGTGTGAGTCGTGGTGTGGTTGTTAGCACTATGGGTAAAGAAGTTTGTAGTCTCGGTGATCAGGGGTTCGGTCCTGGTCACGGATTAATTTAAAATTTTTTTTTCTACTTAATTGATTTTATTTTTTAAATATTTTTTTCGATATTTAAACGTGAATAAAGTGTTATATATATAAAAATAATTATTTTTCTTTGGGAGAGAGGGAATAATAGCTGAAAAACGGATGAATTTCGACTCCGGAGCTACGCACACGACTCACTCCGTAACTCCCTTTAATATTAACATATAATTTTCAAACTCTGCCAGAAATTAGAGTTTTATATACCATACAATCGTACCAAAGGGAATTTTTATACACTAATTAGGGGGCGCACAAACGGCCAAAATAGATTTTGTTAATTAACCGGAAGGAAGTTCTTTAAGCTGTATATTCGTGAAAGCAGCGTGTGAGTCGTAGTGTGGTTGTTAGCGCTATGGGTAAAGAAGTTTGTAGACTCGATGATCAGGGGTTCGGTCCTGGTCACGGATTAATTTTTAGTTTTTTTTTCTACTTAATTGATTTTATTTTTTAAAATTTTTTTTCGATATTTTAACGTGAATAAAGTGTTATATATACAAAAATAATTATTTTTCTTTGGGAGAGAGGGAATAATAGCTGAAAAACGGATGAATTTCGACTCCGGAGCTACGCACACGACTCACTCCGTAACTCCCTTTAATATTAACATATAATTTTCAAACTCTGCCTGAAATTTAGAGTTTTATATACCATACAATCGTAAAAAAGGGAATTTTTATACACTAATTAGGGGGCGCATAAACGGCCAAAATAGATTTTGTTAATTAACCGGAAGGAAGTTCTTTTAGCTATATATTCGTGGAAGCAACGTGTGAGTCGTGGAGAGGTTGTTAGCGCTATGGGTAAAGAAGTTTGTACACTCGGTGATCAGGGGTTCGGTCCTTGTCACGGATTAATTTTTAATTTTTTTTTCTACTTTATTGATTTTATTTTTTTAAATTTTTTTTCGATATTTCAACGTGAATAGAGTGTTATATATATATAAAAATAATTATTTTTCTTTGGGAGAGAGGGAATAATAGCTGAAAAACTGATGAATTTCGACTCCGGAGCTACGCACACGACTCACTCCCTAACTCCCTTTAATTATAACATATAATTTTCAAACTCTGCCAGAAATTAGAGTTTTATATACCATAGAATCGTACCAAAGGGAATTTTTATACACTAATTAGGGGGCGCATAAACGGCCAAAAGAGATTTTATTAATTTACCGGAAGGACGTTCTTTAAGCTATATATTCGTGAAAGCAGCGTGTGAGTCGTAGTGTGGTTGTTAGCGCTATGGGTAAAGAAGTTTGTAGACTCGATGATCATGGGTTCGGTCCTGGTCACGGATTAAATTTTAATTTTTTTTTCTACTTAATTGATTTTATTTTTTTAAATTTTTTTTCGATATTTAAACGTGAATAAAGTGTTATATATATAAAATAATTATTTTTCTTTGCGAGAGAGGGAATAATAGCTGAAAAACGGATGAATTTCGACTCCGGAGCTACGCACACGACTCACTCCGTAACTCCCTTTAATATTAACATATAATTTTCAAACTCTGCCAGAAATTAGAGTTTTATATACCATACAATCGTACCAAAGGGAATTTTTATACACTAATTAGGGGGTGCATAAACAGCCAAAATAGATTTTGTTAATTAACCGGAAGGAAGTTCTTTAAGCTATATATTCGTGGAAGCAACGTGTGAGTCGTGGTGTGGTTGTTAGCACTATGGGTAAAGAAGTTTGTAGACTCGGTGATCAGGGGTTCGGTCCTTGTCACGAATTAATTTTTAATTTTTTTTTCTACTTGCTTGATTTAATTTAAAAATTTTTTTTTTTCGATATTTAAGCGTGAATAAAGTTTTATATATATAAAAATAATTATTTTTTGTTGGGAGAGAGGGAATAATAGCTGAAAAACGGATGAATTTCGACTCCGGAGCTACGCACACGACTCACTCCGTAACTCCCTTTAATATTAACATATAATTTTCAAACTCTGCCAGAAATTAGAGTTTTATATACCATACAATCGTACCAAAGGGAATTTTTATACACTAATTAGGGGGTGCATAAACAGCCAAAATAGATTTTGTTAATTAACCGGAAGGAAGTTCTTTAAGCTATATATTCGTGGAAGCAACGTGTGAGTCGTGGTGTGGTTGTTAGCACTATGGGTAAAGAAGTTTGTAGACTCGGTGATCAGGGGTTCGGTCCTTGTCACGAATTAATTTTAAATTTTTTTTTCTACTTGCTTGATTTAATTTAAAAATTTTTTTTTTCGATATTTAAGCGTGAATAAAGTTTTATATATATAAAAATAATTATTTTTTGTTGGGAGAGAGGGAATAATAGCTGAAAAACGGATGAATTTCGACTCCGGAGCTACGCACACGACTCACTCCCTAACTCCCTTTAATATTAACATATAATTTTCAAACTCTGCCAGAAATTAGAGTTTTATATACCATAGAATCGTACCAAAGGGAATTTTTATACACTAATTAGGGGGCGCATAAACGGCCAAAAGAGATTTTATTAATTTACCGGAAGGAAGTTCTTTAAGCTGTATATTCGTGGAAGCAACGTGTGAGTCGTGGTGTGGTTGTTAGCGCTATGGGAAAGGAAGGCTGTACACTCGGTGATCAGGGGTTCGGTCCTTGTCACGGATTAATTTGTAATTTTTTTTTCTACTTAATGATTTTATTTTTTTAAATTTTTTTTCGATATTTAAACGTGAATAAAGTGTTATATATACAAAAATAATTATTTTTCTTTTAAAGAGAGGGAATAATAGCTGAAAAACTGATGAATTTCGACTCCGGAGCTACGCACATAACTCACTCCGTAACTCCCTTTAATATTAACATATAATTTTCAAACTCTGCCCGAAATTAGAGTTTTATATACCATACAATCGTACCAAAGGGAATTTTTATACACTAATTAGGGGGCACATAAAGGGCCAAAATAGATTTTTTTAATTAACCGGAAGGAAGTTCTTTAAGCTATATATTCGTGAAAGCAGCGTGTGAGTCGTAGTGTGGGTGTTAGCGCTATGGGTAAAGAAGTTTGTAGACTCGATGATCAGGGGTTCGGTCCTGGTCACGGATTAATTTTTAATTTTTTTTTCTACTTAATTGATTTTATTTTTTTAAATTTTTTTCGATATTTAAACCTGAATAAAGTGTTATATATACAAAAATAATTATTTTTCTTTAAAAGAGAGGGAATAATAGCTGAAAAACGGATGAATTTCGACTCCGGAGCTACGCACACGACTCACTCCGTAACTCCCTTTAATATTAACATATAATTTTCAAACTCTGCCAGAAATTAGAGTTTTATATACCATACAATCGTACCAAAGGGAATTTTTATACACTAATTAGGGGGTGCATAAACGGCCAAAATAGATTTTGTTAATTAACCGGAAGGAAGTTCTTTAAGCTATATATTCGTGGAAGCAACGTGTGAGTCGTGGTGTGGTTGTTAGCACTATGGGTAAAGAAGTTTGTAGACTCGGTGATCAGGGGTTCGGTCCTTGTCACGAATTAATTTTTAATTTTTTTTCTACTTACTTGATTTTATTTAAAAAATTTTTTTTTCGATATTTAAACGTGAATAAAGTGTTATATATATAAAAATAATTATTTTTCGTTGGGAGAGAGGGAATAATAGCTGAAAAACGGATGACTTTCGATTCCGGAGCTACGCACACGACTCACTCCGTAACTCCCTTTAATATTAACATATAATTTTCAAACTCTGCCAGAAATTAGAGTTTTATATACCATACAATCGTACCAAAGGGAATTTTTATACACTAATTAGGGGACGCATAAACGGCCAAAATAGATTTTGCTAATTAACCGGAAGGAAGTTCTTTTAGCTATATATTCGTGGAAGCAACGTGTGAGTCGTGGTGTGGTTGTTAGCGCTATGGGTAAAGAAGTATGTACACTCGGTGATCAGGGGTTCGGTCCTGGTCACGGATTAATTTTTAATTTTTTTTTCTACTTAATTGATTTTATTTTTTAAAATTTTTTTTCGATATTTAAACGTGAATAAAGTGTTATATATATAAAAATAATTATTTTTCCTTGGGAGAGAGGGAATAATAGCTGAAAAACGGATGAATTTCTACACCGGAGCTGCGCACACGACTCACTCCGTAACTCCCTTTAATATTAGCACATAATTTTCAAACTCTGCCAGAAATTAGAGTTTTATATACCATACAATCGTACCAAAGGGAATTTTTATACACTAATTAGGGGGCGCATAAACGGCCAAAAGAGATTTTATTAATTTACCGGAAGGAATTTCTTTAAGCTATATATTCGTGAAAGCAGCGTGTGAGTCGTAGTGTGGTTGTTAGCGCTATGGGTAAAGAAGTTTGTAGACTCGATGATCAGGGGTTCGGTCCTTGTCACGGATTAATTTTCAATTTTTTTTTCTACTTAATTGATTTTATTTTTTAAAATTTTTTTTCGATATTTAAACGTGAATAAAGTGTTATATATACAAAAATAATTATTTTTCTTTGGGAAAGAGGGAATAATAGCTGAAAAACGGATGAATTTCTACTCCGGAGCTGCGCACACGACTCACTCCCTAACTCCCTTTAATATTAACATATAATTTTCAAACTCTGCCAGAAATTAGAGTTTTATATACCATACAATCGTACCAAAGGGAATTTTTATACACTAATTAGGGGGCGCATAAACGGCCAAAATAGATATTGTTAATTAACCGGAAGGAAGTTCTTTAAGCTATGTATTCGAGGAAGCAACGTGTGAGTCGTGGTGTGGTTGTTAGCGCTATGGGTAAAGAAGTTTGTAGACTCGGTGGTCAGGGGTTCGGTCCTGGTCACGGATTAAATTTTAATTTTTTTTTCTACTTAATTGATTTTATTTTTTAAATTTTTTTTTCGATATTTAAACGTGAATAAAGTGTTATATAAAAATAATTATTTTTCCTTGGGAGAGAGGGAATAATAGCTTAAAAACGGATGAATTTCGACTCCGGAGCTACGCACACGACTCACTCCGTAACTCCCTTTAATATTAACATATAATTTTCAAACTCTGCCAGAAATTAGAGTTTTATATACCATACAATCGTACCAAAGGGAATTTTTATACACTAATTAGGGGGCGCATAATGGACCAAAATAGATTTTGTTAATTAACCGGAAGGAAGTTCTTTAAGCTATATATTCGAGGAAGCAACGTGTGAGTCGTGGTGTGGTTGTTAGCGCTATGGGTAAAGAAGTTTGTAGACTCGGAGATCAGGGGTTCGGTCCTGGTCACGGATTAAATTTTAATTTTTTTTTCTACTTAATTGATTTTATTTTTTTAAACTTTTTTTCGATATTTATACGTGAATAAAGTGTTTTATATATAAAAATAATTATTTTTCTTTGGGAGAGAGGGAATGATAGCTGAAAAACGGATGAATTTCGACTCCGGAGCTACGCACACGACTCACTCCGTAACTCCCTTTAATATTAACATATAATTTTCAAACTCTGCCTGAAATTAGAGTTTTATATACCATACAATCGTAAAAAAGGGAATTTTTATACACTAATTAGGGGGCGCATAAACGGCCAAAATAGATTTGGTTAATTAACCGGAAGGAAGTTCTTTTAGCTATATATTCGTGGAAGCAACGTGTGAGTCGTGGAGTGGTTGTTAGCGCTATGGGTAAAGAAGTTTGTACACTCGGTGATCAGGGGTTCGGTCCTTGTCACGGATTAATTTTTAATTTTTTTTTCTACTTTATTGATTTTATTTTTTTAAATTTTTTTTCGATATTTCAACGTGAATAGAGTGTTATATATATATAAAAATAATTATTTTTCTTTGGGAGAGAGGGAATAATAGCTGAAAAACGGATGAATTTCGACTCCGGAGCTACGCACACGACTCACTCCCTAACTCCCTTTAATATTAACATATAATTTTCAAACTCTGCCAGAAATTAGAGTTTTATATACCATAGAATCGTACCAAAGGGAATTTTTATACACTAATTAGGGGGCGCATAAACGGCCAAAAGAGATTTTATTAATTTACCGGAAGGAAGTTCTTTAAGCTGTATATTCGTGGAAGCAACGTGTGAGTCGTGGTGTGGTTGTTAGCGCTATGGGAAAGGAAGGCTGTACACTCGGTGATCAGGGGTTCGGTCCTTGTCACGGATTAATTTGTAATTTTTTTTTCTACTTAATGATTTTATTTTTTTAAATTTTTTTTCGATATTTAAACGTGAATAAAGTGTTATATATACAAAAATAATTATTTTTCTTTTAAAGAGAGGGAATAATAGCTGAAAAACTGATGAATTTCGACTCCGGAGCTACGCACATAACTCACTCCGTAACTCCCTTTAATATTAACATATAATTTTCAAACTCTGCCCGAAATTAGAGTTTTATATACCATACAATCGTACCAAAGGGAATTTTTATACACTAATTAGGGGGCACATAAAGGGCCAAAATAGATTTTTTTAATTAACCGGAAGGAAGTTCTTTAAGCTATATATTCGTGAAAGCAGCGTGTGAGTCGTAGTGTGGGTGTTAGCGCTATGGGTAAAGAAGTTTGTAGACTCGATGATCAGGGGTTCGGTCCTGGTCACGGATTAATTTTTAATTTTTTTTTCTACTTAATTGATTTTATTTTTTTAAATTTTTTTCGATATTTAAACCTGAATAAAGTGTTATATATACAAAAATAATTATTTTTCTTTAAAAGAGAGGGAATAATAGCTGAAAAACGGATGAATTTCGACTCCGGAGCTACGCACACGACTCACTCCGTAACTCCCTTTAATATTAACATATAATTTTCAAACTCTGCCAGAAATTAGAGTTTTATATACCATACAATCGTACCAAAGGGAATTTTTATACACTAATTAGGGGGTGCATAAACGGCCAAAATAGATTTTGTTAATTAACCGGAAGGAAGTTCTTTAAGCTATATATTCGTGGAAGCAACGTGTGAGTCGTGGTGTGGTTGTTAGCACTATGGGTAAAGAAGTTTGTAGACTCGGTGATCAGGGGTTCGGTCCTTGTCACGAATTAATTTTTAATTTTTTTTCTACTTACTTGATTTTATTTAAAAAATTTTTTTTTCGATATTTAAACGTGAATAAAGTGTTATATATATAAAAATAATTATTTTTCGTTGGGAGAGAGGGAATAATAGCTGAAAAACGGATGACTTTCGATTCCGGAGCTACGCACACGACTCACTCCGTAACTCCCTTTAATATTAACATATAATTTTCAAACTCTGCCAGAAATTAGAGTTTTATATACCATACAATCGTACCAAAGGGAATTTTTATACACTAATTAGGGGACGCATAAACGGCCAAAATAGATTTTGCTAATTAACCGGAAGGAAGTTCTTTTAGCTATATATTCGTGGAAGCAACGTGTGAGTCGTGGTGTGGTTGTTAGCGCTATGGGTAAAGAAGTATGTACACTCGGTGATCAGGGGTTCGGTCCTGGTCACGGATTAATTTTTAATTTTTTTTTCTACTTAATTGATTTTATTTTTTAAAATTTTTTTTCGATATTTAAACGTGAATAAAGTGTTATATATATAAAAATAATTATTTTTCCTTGGGAGAGAGGGAATAATAGCTGAAAAACGGATGAATTTCTACACCGGAGCTGCGCACACGACTCACTCCGTAACTCCCTTTAATATTAGCACATAATTTTCAAACTCTGCCAGAAATTAGAGTTTTATATACCATACAATCGTACCAAAGGGAATTTTTATACACTAATTAGGGGGCGCATAAACGGCCAAAAGAGATTTTATTAATTTACCGGAAGGAATTTCTTTAAGCTATATATTCGTGAAAGCAGCGTGTGAGTCGTAGTGTGGTTGTTAGCGCTATGGGTAAAGAAGTTTGTAGACTCGATGATCAGGGGTTCGGTCCTTGTCACGGATTAATTTTCAATTTTTTTTTCTACTTAATTGATTTTATTTTTTAAAATTTTTTTTCGATATTTAAACGTGAATAAAGTGTTATATATACAAAAATAATTATTTTTCTTTGGGAAAGAGGGAATAATAGCTGAAAAACGGATGAATTTCTACTCCGGAGCTGCGCACACGACTCACTCCCTAACTCCCTTTAATATTAACATATAATTTTCAAACTCTGCCAGAAATTAGAGTTTTATATACCATACAATCGTACCAAAGGGAATTTTTATACACTAATTAGGGGGCGCATAAACGGCCAAAATAGATATTGTTAATTAACCGGAAGGAAGTTCTTTAAGCTATGTATTCGAGGAAGCAACGTGTGAGTCGTGGTGTGGTTGTTAGCGCTATGGGTAAAGAAGTTTGTAGACTCGGTGGTCAGGGGTTCGGTCCTGGTCACGGATTAAATTTTAATTTTTTTTTCTACTTAATTGATTTTATTTTTTAAATTTTTTTTTCGATATTTAAACGTGAATAAAGTGTTATATAAAAATAATTATTTTTCCTTGGGAGAGAGGGAATAATAGCTTAAAAACGGATGAATTTCGACTCCGGAGCTACGCACACGACTCACTCCGTAACTCCCTTTAATATTAACATATAATTTTCAAACTCTGCCAGAAATTAGAGTTTTATATACCATACAATCGTACCAAAGGGAATTTTTATACACTAATTAGGGGGCGCATAATGGACCAAAATAGATTTTGTTAATTAACCGGAAGGAAGTTCTTTAAGCTATATATTCGAGGAAGCAACGTGTGAGTCGTGGTGTGGTTGTTAGCGCTATGGGTAAAGAAGTTTGTAGACTCGGAGATCAGGGGTTCGGTCCTGGTCACGGATTAAATTTTAATTTTTTTTTCTACTTAATTGATTTTATTTTTTTAAACTTTTTTTCGATATTTATACGTGAATAAAGTGTTTTATATATAAAAATAATTATTTTTCTTTGGGAGAGAGGGAATGATAGCTGAAAAACGGATGAATTTCGACTCCGGAGCTACGCACACGACTCACTCCGTAACTCCCTTTAATATTAACATATAATTTTCAAACTCTGCCTGAAATTAGAGTTTTATATACCATACAATCGTAAAAAAGGGAATTTTTATACACTAATTAGGGGGCGCATAAACGGCCAAAATAGATTTGGTTAATTAACCGGAAGGAAGTTCTTTTAGCTATATATTCGTGGAAGCAACGTGTGAGTCGTGGAGTGGTTGTTAGCGCTATGGGTAAAGAAGTTTGTACACTCGGTGATCAGGGGTTCGGTCCTTGTCACGGATTAATTTTTAATTTTTTTTTCTACTTTATTGATTTTATTTTTTTAAATTTTTTTTCGATATTTCAACGTGAATAGAGTGTTATATATATATAAAAATAATTATTTTTCTTTGGGAGAGAGGGAATAATAGCTGAAAAACGGATGAATTTCGACTCCGGAGCTACGCACACGACTCACTCCCTAACTCCCTTTAATATTAACATATAATTTTCAAACTCTGCCAGAAATTAGAGTTTTATATACCATAGAATCGTACCAAAGGGAATTTTTATACACTAATTAGGGGGCGCATAAACGGCCAAAAGAGATTTTATTAATTTACCGGAAGGAAGTTCTTTAAGCTGTATATTCGTGGAAGCAACGTGTGAGTCGTGGTGTGGTTGTTAGCGCTATGGGAAAGGAAGGCTGTACACTCGGTGATCAGGGGTTCGGTCCTTGTCACGGATTAATTTGTAATTTTTTTTTCTACTTAATGATTTTATTTTTTTAAATTTTTTTTCGATATTTAAACGTGAATAAAGTGTTATATATACAAAAATAATTATTTTTCTTTTAAAGAGAGGGAATAATAGCTGAAAAACTGATGAATTTCGACTCCGGAGCTACGCACATAACTCACTCCGTAACTCCCTTTAATATTAACATATAATTTTCAAACTCTGCCCGAAATTAGAGTTTTATATACCATACAATCGTACCAAAGGGAATTTTTATACACTAATTAGGGGGCACATAAAGGGCCAAAATAGATTTTTTTAATTAACCGGAAGGAAGTTCTTTAAGCTATATATTCGTGAAAGCAGCGTGTGAGTCGTAGTGTGGTTGTTAGCGCTATGGGTAAAGAAGTTTGTAGACTCGATGATCAGGGGTTCGGTCCTGGTCACGGATTAATTTTTAATTTTTTTTTCTACTTAATTGATTTTATTTTTTTAAATTTTTTTCGATATTTAAACGTGAATAAAGTGTTATATATATAAAAATAATTATTTTTCTTTAAAAGAGAGGGAATAATAGCTGAAAAACGGATGAATTTCGACTCCGGAGCTACGCACACGACTCACTCCGTAACTCCCTTTAATATTAACATATAATTTTCAAACTCTGCCAGAAATTAGAGTTTTATATACCATACAATCGTACCAAAGGGAATTTTTATACACTAATTAGGGGGTGCATAAACAGCCAAAATAGATTTTGTTAATTAACCGGAAGGAAGTTCTTTAAGCTATATATTCGTGGAAGCAACGTGTGAGTCGTGGTGTGGTTGTTAGCACTATGGGTAAAGAAGTTTGTAGACTCGGTGATCAGGGGTTCGGTCCTTGTCACGAATTAATTTTTAATTTTTTTTTCTACTTGCTTGATTTAATTTAAAAATTTTTTTTTTCGATATTTAAGCGTGAATAAAGTTTTATATATATAAAAATAATTATTTTTTGTTGGGAGAGAGGGAATAATAGCTGAAAAACTGATGAATTTCGACTCCGGAGCTACGCACACGACTCACTCCGTAACTCCCTTTAATATTAACATATAATTTTCAAACTCTGCCCGAAATTAGAGTTTTATATACCATACAATCGTACCAAAGGGAATTTTTATACACTAATTAGGGGGCACATAAAGGGCCAAAATAGATTTTTTTAATTAACCGGAAGGAAGTTCTTTAAGCTATATATTCGTGAAAGCAGCGTGTGAGTCGTAGTGTGGTTGTTAGCGCTATGGGTAAAGAAGTTTGTAGACTCGATGATCAGGGGTTCGGTCCTGGTCACGGATTAATTTTTAATTTTTTTTTCTACTTAATTGATTTTATTTTTTTAAATTTTTTTCGATATTTAAACGTGAATAAAGTGTTATATATACAAAAATAATTATTTTTCTTTAAAAGAGAGGGAATAATAGCTGAAAAACGGATGAATTTCGACTCCGGAGCTACGCACACGACTCACTCCGTAACTCCCTTTAATATTAACATATAATTTTCAAACTCTGCCAGAAATTAGAGTTTTATATACCATACAATCGTACCAAAGGGAATTTTTATACACTAATTAGGGGGTGCATAAACGGCCAAAATAGATTTTGTTAATTAACCGGAAGGAAGTTCTTTAAGCTATATATTCGTGGAAGCAACGTGTGAGTCGTGGTGTGGTTGTTAGCACTATGGGTAAAGAAGTTTGTAGACTCGGTGATCAGGGGTTCGGTCCTTGTCACGGATTAATTTTTAATTTTTTTACGACTTAATTGATTTTATTTTTTTAAATTTTTTTTCGATATTTCAACGTGAAAGAGTGTTATATATATATAAAAATAATTATTTTTCTTTGGGAGAGAGGGAATAATAGCTGAAAAACGGATGAATTTCGACTCCGGAGCTACGCACACGACTCACTCCGTAACTCCCTTTAATATTAACATATAATTTTCAAACTCTGCCAGAAATTAGAGTTTTATATACCATACAATCGTACCAAAGGGAATTTTTATACACTAATTAGGGGGTGCATAAACGGCCAAAATAGATTTTGTTAATTAACCGGAAGGAAGTTCTTTAAGCTATATATTCGTGGAAGCAACGTGTGAGTCGTGGTGTGGTTGTTAGCACTATGGGTAAAGAAGTTTGTAGACTCGGTGATCAGGGGTTCGGTCCTTGCCACGAATTAATTTTTAATTTTTTTTCTACTTACTTGATTTTATTTAAAATTTTTTTTTTCGATATTTAAACGTGAATAAAGTGTTATATATATAAAAATAATTATTTTTCGTTGGGAGAGAGGGAATAATAGCTGAAAAACGGATGACTTTCGATTCCGGAGCTACGCACACGACTCACTCCGTAACTCCCTTTAATATTAACATATAATTTTCAAACTCTGCCAGAAATTAGAGTTTTATATACCATACAATCGTACCAAAGGGAATTTTTATACACTAATTAGGGGACACATAAACGGCCAAAATAGATTTTGCTAATTAACCGGAAGGAAGTTCTTTTAGCTATATATTCGTGGAAGCAACGTGTGAGTCGTGGTGTGGTTGTTAGCGCTATGGGTAAAGAAGTATGTACACTCGGTGATCAGGGGTTCGGTCCTGGTCACGGATTAATTTTTAATTTTTTTTTCTACTTAATTGATTTTATTTTTTAAATTTTTTTTTCGATATTTAAACGTGAATAAAGTGTTATATATATAAAAATAATTATTTTTCCTTGGGAGAGAGGGAATAATAGCTGAAAAACGGATGAATTTCTACACCGGAACTGCGCACACGACTCACTCCGTAACTCCCTTTAATATTAGCACATAATTTTCAAACTCTGCCAGAAATTAGAGTTTTATATACCATACAATCGTACCAAAGGGAATTTTTATACACTAATTAGGGGGCGCATAAACGGCCAAAAGAGATTTTATTAATTTACCGGAAGGAATTTCTTTAAGCTATATATTCGTGAAAGCAGCGTGTGAGTCGTAGTGTGGTTGTTAGCGCTATGGGTAAAGAAGTTTGTAGACTCGATGATCAGGGGTTCGGTCCTTGTCACGGATTAATTTTCAATTTTTTTTCTACTTAATTGATTTTATTTTTTAAAATTTTTTTTCGATATTTAAACGTGAATAAAGTGTTATATATACAAAAATAATTATTTTTCTTTGGTAAAGAGGGAATAATAGCTGAAAAACGGATGAATTTCTACTCCGGAGCTGCGCACACGACTCACTCCCTAACTCCCTTTAATATTAACATATAATTTTCAAACTCTGCCAGAAATTAGAGTTTTATATACCATACAATCGTACCAAAGGGAATTTTTATACACTAATTAGGGGGCGCATAAACGGCCAAAATAGATATTGTTAATTAACCGGAAGGAAGTTCTTTAAGCTATGTATTCGAGGAAGCAACGTGTGAGTCGTGGTGTGGTTGTTAGCGCTATGGGTAAAGAAGGTTGTAGACTCGGAGATCAGGGGTTCGGTCCTTGTCACGGATTAATTTTTAATTTTTTTTTCTACTTTATTGATTTTATTTTTTAAAATTTTTTTTCGATATTTCAACGTGAATAGAGTGTTATATATATATAAAAATAATTATTTTTCTTTGGGAGAGAGGGAATAATAGCTGAAAAACGGATGAATTTCGACTCCGGAGCTACGCACACGACTCACTCCCTAACTCCCTTTAATATTAACATATAATTTTCAAACTCTGCCAGAAATTAGAGTTTTATATACCATAGAATCGTACCAAAGGGAATTTTTATACACTAATTAGGGGGCGCATAAACGGCCAAAAGAGATTTTATTAATTTACCGGAAGGAAGTTCTTTAAGCTATATATTCGTGAAAGCAGCGTGTGAGTCGTAGTGTGGTTGTTAGCGCTATGGGTAAAGAAGTTTGTAGACTCGATGATCAGGGGTTCGGTCCTGGTCACGGATTAATTTTTAATTTTTTTTTCTACTTAATTGATTTTATTTTTAAATTTTTTTTCGATATTTTAACGTGAATAAAGTGTTATATATACAAAAATAATTATTTTTCTTTGGGAGAGAGGGAATAATAGCTGAAAAACGGATGAATTTCGACTCCGGAGCTACGCACACGACTCACTCCGTATCTCCCTTTAATATTAACATATAATTTTCAAACTCTGCCTGAAATTAGAGTTTTATATACCATACAATCGTACCAAAGGGAATTTTTATACACTAATTAGGGGGCGCATAAACGGCCAAAATAGATTTTGTTAATTAACCGGAAGGAAGTTCTTTTAGCTATATATTCGTGGAAGCAACGTGTGAGTCGTGGTGTGGTTGTTAGCGCTATGGGTAAAGAAGTTTGTACGCTCGGAGATCAGGGGTTCGGTCCTTGTCACGGATTAATTTTTAATTTTTTTTTCTACTTTATTGATTTTATGTTTTAAAATTTTTTTTCGATATTTCAACGTGAATAGAGTGTTATATATATATAAAAATAATTATTTTTCTTTGGGAGAGAGGGAATAATAGCTGAAAAACGGATGAATTTCGACTCCGGAGCTACGCACACGACTCACTCCCTAACTCCCTTTAATATTAACATATAATTTTCAAACTCTGCCAGAAATTAGAGTTTTATATACCATAGAATCGTACCAAAGGGAATTTTTATACACTAATTAGGGGGCGCATAAACGGCCAAAAGAGATTTTATTAATTTACCGGAAGGAAGTTCTTTAAGCTATATATTCGTGAAAGCAGCGTGTGAGTCGTAGTGTGGTTGTTAGCGCTATGGGTAAAGAAGTTTGTAGACTCGATGATCAGGGGTTCGGTCCTGGTCACGGATTAATTTTTAATTTTTTTTTCTACTTAATTGATTTTATTTTTTTAAATTTTTTTTCGATATTTAAACGTGAATAAAGTGTTATATATACAAAAATAATTATTTTTCTTTGGGAGAGAGGGAATAATAGCTGAAAAACGGATGAATTTCAACTCCGGAGCTATACACAACACTCACTCCGTAACTCCCTTTAATATTAACATATAATTTTCAAACTCTGCCAGAAATTAGAGTTTTATATACCATACAATCGTACCAAAGGGAATTTTTATACACTAATTAGGGGATGCATAAACGGCCAAAATAGATTTTGTTAATTAACCGGAAGGAAGTTCTTTAAGCTATATATTCGTGGAAGCAACGTGTGAGTCGTGGTGTGGTTGTTAGCACTATGGGTAAAGAAGTTTGTAGACTCGGTGATCAGGAATTCGGTCCTGGTCACGGATTAATTTTAAATTTTTTTTTCTACTTAATTGATTTTATTTTTTTAATATTTTTTTCGATATTTAAACGTGAATAAAGTGTTATATATATAAAAATAATTATTTTTCTTTGGGAGAGAGGGAATAATAGCTGAAAAACGGATGAATTTCGACTCCGGAGCTACGCACACGACTCACTCCGTAACTCCCTTTAATATTAACATATAATTTTCAAACTCTGCCAGAAATTAGAGTTTTATATACCATACAATCGTTCCAAAGGGAATTTTTATACACTAATTAGGGGGCGCATAAACGGCCAAAATAGATTTTGTTAATTAACCGGAAGGAAGTTCTTTAAGCTATATATTCGTGAAAGCAGCGTGTGAGTCGTAGTGTGGTTGTTAGCGCTATGGGTAAAGAAGTTTGTAGACTCGATGATCAGGGGTTCGGTCCTGGTCACGGATTAATTTTTAATTTTTTTTTCTACTTAATTGATTTTATTTTTTAAAATTTTTTTTCGATATTTTAACGTGAATAAAGTGTTATATATACAAAAATAATTATTTTTCTTTGGGAGAGAGGGAATAATAGCTGAAAAACGGATGAATTTCGACTCCGGAGCTACGCACACGACTCACTCCGTAACTCCCTTTAATATTAACATATAATTTTCAAACTCTGCCTGAAATTAGAGTTTTATATACCATACAATCGTACCAAAGGGAATTTTTATACACTAATTAGGGGGCGCATAAACGGCCAAAAACAGATTTTGTTAATTAACCGGAAGGAAGTTCTTTTAGCTATATATTCGTGGAAGCAACGTGTGAGTCGTGGAGTGGTTGTTAGCGCTATGGGTAAAGAAGTTTGTACACTCGGTGATCAGGGGTTCGGTCCTTGTCACGGATTAATTTTTAATTTTTTTTTCTACTTTATTGATTTTATTTTTTTAAATTTTTTTTCGATATTTCAACGTGAATAGAGTGTTATATATATATAAAAATAATTATTTTTCTTTGGGAGAGAGGGAATAATAGCTGAAAAACGGATGAATTTCGACTCCGGAGCTACGCACACGACTCACTCCGTAACTCCCTTTAATATTAACATATAATTTTCAAACTCTGCCAGAAATTAGAGTTTTATATACCATAGAATCGTACCAAAGGGAATTTTTATACACTAATTAGGGGGCGCATAAACGGCCAAAAGAGATTTTATTAATTTACCGGAAGGAAGTTCTTTAAGCTATATATTCGTGAAAGCAGCGTGTGAATCGTAGTGTGGTTGTTAGCGCTATGGGTAAAGAAGTTTGTAGACTCGATGATCAGGGGTTCGGTCTTTGTCACGGTTTAATTTTTAATTTTTTTTTCTACTTAATTAATTTTATTTTTTTAAATTTTTTTTCGATATTTGAACGTGAATAAAGTGTTATATATACAAAAATAATTATTTTTCTTTGGGAGAGAGGGAATAATAGCTGAAAAACGGATGAATTTCTACTCCGAGCTGCGCACACGACTCACTCCGTAACTCCCTTTAATATTAACATATAATTTTCAAACTCTGCCTGAAATTAGAGTTTTATATACCATACAATCGTACCAAAGGGAATTTTTATACACTAATTAGGGGACGCATAAACGGCCAAAATAGATTTTGCTAATTAACCGGAAGGAAGTTCTTTTAGCTATATATTCGTGGAAGCAACGTGTGAGTCGTGGTGTGGTTGTTAGCGCTATGGGTAAAGAAGTTTGTACACTCGGTGATCAGGGGTTCGGTCCTGGTCACGGATTAATTTTTAATTTTTTTTTCTATTTAATTGATTTTATTTTTTAAATTTTTTTTTCGATATTTAAACGTGAATAAAGTGTTATATATATAAAAATAATTATTTTTATTTGGGAGAGAGGGAATAATAGCTGAAAAACGGATGAATTTCGACTCCGGAGCTACGCACACGACTCACTCCGTAACTCCCTTTAATATTAACATATAATTTTCAAACTCTGCCAGAACTTAGAGTTTTATATACCATACAATCGCACCAAAGGGAATTTTTATACACTAATTACGGGGTGCATAAACGGCCAAAATAGATTTTGTTAATTAACCGGAAGGAAGTTCTTTAAGTTATATATTTGTGGAAGCAACGTGTGAGTCGTGGTGTGGTTGTTAGCACTATGGGTAAAGAAGTTTGTAGACTCGGTGATCAGGGGTTCGGTCCTGGTCACGGATTAATTTTAAATTTTTTTTCAACTTAATTCATTTTATTTTTTAAATATTTTTTCGATATTTAAACGTGAATAAAGTGTTACACATATAAGAATAATTATTTTTCGTTGGGAGAGAGGGAATAATAGCTGAAAAACGGATGAATTTCGACTCCGGAGCTACGCACACGACTCACTCCGTAACTCCCTTTAATATTAACATATAATTTTCAAACTCTGCCTGAAATTAGAGTTTTATATACCATACAATCGTAAAAAAGGGAATTTTTATACACTAATTAGGGGGCGCATAAACGGCCAAAATAGATTTGGTTAATTAACCGGAAGGAAGTTCTTTTAGCTATATATTCGTGGAAGCAACGTGTGAGTCGTGGAGTGGTTGTTAGCGCTATGGGTAAAGAAGTTTGTACACTCGGTGATCAGGGGTTCGGTCCTTGTCACGGATTAATTTTTAATTTTTTTTTCTACTTTATTGATTTTATTTTTTTAAATTTTTTTTCGATATTTCAACGTGAATAGAGTGTTATATATATATAAAAATAATTATTTTTCTTTGGGAGAGAGGGAATAATAGCTGAAAAACGGATGAATTTCGACTCCGGAGCTACGCACACGACTCACTCCCTAACTCCCTTTAATATTAACATATAATTTTCAAACTCTGCCAGAAATTAGAGTTTTATATACCATAGAATCGTACCAAAGGGAATTTTTATACACTAATTAGGGGGCGCATAAACGGCCAAAAGAGATTTTATTAATTTACCGGAAGGACGTTCTTTAAGCTATATATTCGTGAAAGCAGCGTGTGAGTCGTAGTGTGGTTGTTAGCGCTATGGGTAAAGAAGTTTGTAGACTCGATGATCAGGGGTTCGGTCCTGGTCACGGATTAAATTTTAATTTTTTTTTCTACTTAATTGATTTTATTTTTTTAAATTTTTTTTCGATATTTAAACGTGAATAAAGTGTTATATATATAAAATAATTATTTTTCTTTGCGAGAGAGGGAATAATAGCTGAAAAACGGATGAATTTCGACTCCGGAGCTACGCACACGACTCACTCCGTAACTCCCTTTAATATTAACATATAATTTTCAAACTCTGCCAGAAATTAGAGTTTTATATACCATACAATCGTACCAAAGGGAATTTTTATACACTAATTAGGGGGTGCATAAACAGCCAAAATAGATTTTGTTAATTAACCGGAAGGAAGTTCTTTAAGCTATATATTCGTGGAAGCAACGTGTGAGTCGTGGTGTGGTTGTTAGCACTATGGGTAAAGAAGTTTGTAGACTCGGTGATCAGGGGTTCGGTCCTTGTCACGAATTAATTTTTAATTTTTTTTTCTACTTGCTTGATTAAATTTAAAAATTTTTTTTTTCGATATTTAAGCGTGAATAAAGTTTTATATATATAAAAATAATTATTTTTTGTTGGGAGAGAGGGAATAATAGCTGAAAAACGGATGAATTTCGACTCCGGAGCTACGCACACGACTCACTCCCTAACTCCCTTTAATATTAACATATAATTTTCAAACTCTGCCAGAAATTAGAGTTTTATATACCATAGAATCGTACCAAAGGGAATTTTTATACACTAATTAGGGGGCGCATAAACGGCCAAAAGAGATTTTATTAATTTACCGGAAGGAAGTTCTTTAAGCTGTATATTCGTGGAAGCAACGTGTGAGTCGTGGTGTGGTTGTTAGCGCTATGGGAAAGGAAGCCTGTACACTCGGTGATCAGGGGTTCGGTCCTTGTCACGGATTAATTTGTAATTTTTTTTTCTACTTAATGATTTTATTTTTTTAAATTTTTTTTCGATATTTAAACGTGAATAAAGTGTTATATATACAAAAATAATTATTTTTCTTTTAAAGAGAGGGAATAATAGCTGAAAAACTGATGAATTTCGACTCCGGAGCTACGCACATAACTCACTCCGTAACTCCCTTTAATATTAACATATAATTTTCAAACTCTGCCCGAAATTAGAGTTTTATATACCATACAATCGTACCAAAGGGAATTTTTATACACTAATTAGGGGGCACATAAAGGGCCAAAATAGATTTTTTTAATTAACCGGAAGGAAGTTCTTTAAGCTATATATTCGTGAAAGCAGCGTGTGAGTCGTAGTGTGGTTGTTAGCGCTATGGGTAAAGAAGTTTGTAGACTCGATGATCAGGGGTTCGGTCCTGGTCACGGATTAATTTTTAATTTTTTTTTCTACTTAATTGATTTTATTTTTTTAAATTTTTTTCGATATTTAAACGTGAATAAAGTGTTATATATATAAAAATAATTATTTTTCTTTAAAAGAGAGGGAATAATAGCTGAAAAACGGATGAATTTCGACTCCGGAGCTACGCACACGACTCACTCCGTAACTCCCTTTAATATTAACATATAATTTTCAAACTCTGCCAGAAATTAGAGTTTTATATACCATACAATCGTACCAAAGGGAATTTTTATACACTAATTAGGGGGTGCATAAACAGCCAAAATAGATTTTGTTAATTAACCGGAAGGAAGTTCTTTAAGCTATATATTCGTGGAAGCAACGTGTGAGTCGTGGTGTGGTTGTTAGCACTATGGGTAAAGAAGTTTGTAGACTCGGTGATCAGGGGTTCGGTCCTTGTCACGAATTAATTTTTAATTTTTTTTTCTACTTGCTTGATTTAATTTAAAAATTTTTTTTTTCGATATTTAAGCGTGAATAAAGTTTTATATATATAAAAATAATTATTTTTTGTTGGGAGAGAGGGAATAATAGCTGAAAAACTGATGAATTTCGACTCCGGAGCTACGCACACGACTCACTCCGTAACTCCCTTTAATATTAACATATAATTTTCAAACTCTGCCCGAAATTAGAGTTTTATATACCATACAATCGTACCAAAGGGAATTTTTATACACTAATTAGGGGGCACATAAAGGGCCAAAATAGATTTTTTTAATTAACCGGAAGGAAGTTCTTTAAGCTATATATTCGTGAAAGCAGCGTGTGAGTCGTAGTGTGGTTGTTAGCGCTATGGGTAAAGAAGTTTGTAGACTCGATGATCAGGGGTTCGGTCCTGGTCACGGATTAATTTTTAATTTTTTTTTCTACTTAATTGATTTTATTTTTTTAAATTTTTTTCGATATTTAAACGTGAATAAAGTGTTATATATACAAAAATAATTATTTTTCTTTAAAAGAGAGGGAATAATAGCTGAAAAACGGATGAATTTCGACTCCGGAGCTACGCACACGACTCACTCCGTAACTCCCTTTAATATTAACATATAATTTTCAAACTCTGCCAGAAATTAGAGTTTTATATACCATACAATCGTACCAAAGGGAATTTTTATACACTAATTAGGGGGTGCATAAACGGCCAAAATAGATTTTGTTAATTAACCGGAAGGAAGTTCTTTAAGCTATATATTCGTGGAAGCAACGTGTGAGTCGTGGTGTGGTTGTTAGCACTATGGGTAAAGAAGTTTGTAGACTCGGTGATCAGGGGTTCGGTCCTTGTCACGGATTAATTTTTAATTTTTTTACGACTTAATTGATTTTATTTTTTTAAATTTTTTTTCGATATTTCAACGTGAAAGAGTGTTATATATATATAAAAATAATTATTTTTCTTTGGGAGAGAGGGAATAATAGCTGAAAAACGGATGAATTTCGACTCCGGAGCTACGCACACGACTCACTCCGTAACTCCCTTTAATATTAACATATAATTTTCAAACTCTGCCAGAAATTAGAGTTTTATATACCATACAATCGTACCAAAGGGAATTTTTATACACTAATTAGGGGGTGCATAAACGGCCAAAATAGATTTTGTTAATTAACCGGAAGGAAGTTCTTTAAGCTATATATTCGTGGAAGCAACGTGTGAGTCGTGGTGTGGTTGTTAGCACTATGGGTAAAGAAGTTTGTAGACTCGGTGATCAGGGGTTCGGTCCTTGCCACGAATTAATTTTTAATTTTTTTTCTACTTACTTGATTTTATTTAAAAATTTTTTTTTTTCGATATTTAAACGTGAATAAAGTGTTATATATATAAAAATAATTATTTTTCGTTGGGAGAGAGGGAATAATAGCTGAAAAACGGATGACTTTCGATTCCGGAGCTACGCACACGACTCACTCCGTAACTCCCTTTAATATTAACATATAATTTTCAAACTCTGCCAGAAATTAGAGTTTTATATACCATACAATCGTACCAAAGGGAATTTTTATACACTAATTAGGGGGTGCATAAACAGCCAAAATAGATTTTGTTAATTAACCGGAAGGAAGTTCTTTAAGCTATATATTCGTGGAAGCAACGTGTGAGTCGTGGTGTGGTTGTTAGCACTATGGGTAAAGAAGTTTGTAGACTCGGTGATCAGGGGTTCGGTCCTTGCCACGAATTAATTTTTAATTTTTTTTCTACTTACTTGATTTTATTTAAAAATTTTTTTTTTTCGATATTTAAACGTGAATAAAGTGTTATATATATAAAAATAATTATTTTTCGTTGGGAGAGAGGGAATAATAGCTGAAAAACGGATGACTTTCGATTCCGGAGCTACGCACACGACTCACTCCGTAACTCCCTTTAATATTAACATATAATTTTCAAACTCTGCCAGAAATTAGAGTTTTATATACCATAGAATCGTACCAAAGGGAATTTTTATACACTAATTAGGGGGCGCATAAACGGCCAAAAGAGATTTTATTAATTTACCGGAAGGAAGTTCTTTAAGCTATATATTCGTGAAAGCAGCGTGTGAGTCGTAGTGTGGTTGTTAGCGCTATGGGTAAAGAAGTTTGTAGACTCGATGATCAGGGGTTCGGTCCTGGTCACGGATTAATTTTTAATTTTTTTTTCTACTTAATTGATTTTATTTTTTAAAATTTTTTTTCGATATTTAAACGTGAATAAAGTGTTATATATACAAAAATAATTATTTTTCTTTGGTAAAGAGGGAATAATAGCTGAAAAACGGATGAATTTCTACTCCGGAGCTGCGCACACGACTCACTCCCTAACTCCCTTTAATATTAACATATAATTTTCAAACTCTGCCAGAAATTAGAGTTTTATATACCATACAATCGTACCAAAGGGAATTTTTATACACTAATTAGGGGGCGCATAAACGGCCAAAATAGATATTGTTAATTAACCGGAAGGAAGTTCTTTAAGCTATGTATTCGAGGAAGCAACGTGTGAGTCGTGGTGTGGTTGTTAGCGCTATGGGTAAAGAAGGTTGTAGACTCGGAGATCAGGGGTTCGGTCCTTGTCACGGATTAATTTTTAATTTTTTTTTCTACTTTATTGATTTTATTTTTTAAAATTTTTTTTCGATATTTCAACGTGAATAGAGTGTTATATATATATAAAAATAATTATTTTTCTTTGGGAGAGAGGGAATAATAGCTGAAAAACGGATGAATTTCGACTCCGGAGCTACGCACACGACTCACTCCCTAACTCCCTTTAATATTAACATATAATTTTCAAACTCTGCCAGAAATTAGAGTTTTATATACCATAGAATCGTACCAAAGGGAATTTTTATACACTAATTAGGGGGCGCATAAACGGCCAAAAGAGATTTTATTAATTTACCGGAAGGAAGTTCTTTAAGCTATATATTCGTGAAAGCAGCGTGTGAGTCGTAGTGTGGTTGTTAGCGCTATGGGTAAAGAAGTTTGTAGACTCGATGATCAGGGGTTCGGTCCTGGTCACGGATTAATTTTTAATTTTTTTTTCTACTTAATTGATTTTATTTTTAAATTTTTTTTCGATATTTTAACGTGAATAAAGTGTTATATATACAAAAATAATTATTTTTCTTTGGGAGAGAGGGAATAATAGCTGAAAAACGGATGAATTTCGACTCCGGAGCTACGCACACGACTCACTCCGTATCTCCCTTTAATATTAACATATAATTTTCAAACTCTGCCTGAAATTAGAGTTTTATATACCATACAATCGTACCAAAGGGAATTTTTATACACTAATTAGGGGGCGCATAAACGGCCAAAATAGATTTTGTTAATTAACCGGAAGGAAGTTCTTTTAGCTATATATTCGTGGAAGCAACGTGTGAGTCGTGGTGTGGTTGTTAGCGCTATGGGTAAAGAAGTTTGTACGCTCGGAGATCAGGGGTTCGGTCCTTGTCACGGATTAATTTTTAATTTTTTTTTCTACTTTATTGATTTTATGTTTTAAAATTTTTTTTCGATATTTCATCGTGAATAGAGTGTTATATATATATAAAAATAATTATTTTTCTTTGGGAGAGAGGGAATAATAGCTGAAAAACGGATGAATTTCGACTCCGGAGCTACGCACACGACTCACTCCCTAACTCCCTTTAATATTAACATATAATTTTCAAACTCTGCCAGAAATTAGAGTTTTATATACCATAGAATCGTACCAAAGGGAATTTTTATACACTAATTAGGGGGCGCATAAACGGCCAAAAGAGATTTTATTAATTTACCGGAAGGAAGTTCTTTAAGCTATATATTCGTGAAAGCAGCGTGTGAGTCGTAGTGTGGTTGTTAGCGCTATGGGTAAAGAAGTTTGTAGACTCGATGATCAGGGGTTCGGTCCTGGTCACGGAGTAATTTTTAATTTTTTTTTCTACTTAATTGATTTTATTTTTTCAAATTTTTTTTCGATATTTAAACGTGAATAAAGTGTTATATATACAAAAATAATTATTTTTCTTTGGGAGAGAGGGAATAATAGCTGAAAAACGGATGAATTTCAACTCCGGAGCTATACACAACACTCACTCCGTAACTCCCTTTAATATTAACATATAATTTTCAAACTCTGCCAGAAATTAGAGTTTTATATACCATACAATCGTACCAAAGGGAATTTTTATACACTAATTAGGGGATGCATAAACGGCCAAAATAGATTTTGTTAATTAACCGGAAGGAAGTTCTTTAAGCTATATATTCGTGGAAGCAACGTGTGAGTCGTGGTGTGGTTGTTAGCACTATGGGTAAAGAAGTTTGTAGACTCGGTGATCAGGAATTCGGTCCTGGTCACGGATTAATTTTAAATTTTTTTTTCTACTTAATTGATTTTATTTTTTTAATATTTTTTTCGATATTTAAACGTGAATAAAGTGTTATATATATAAAAATAATTATTTTTCTTTGGGAGAGAGGGAATAATAGCTGAAAAACGGATGAATTTCGACTCCGGAGCTACGCACACGACTCACTCCGTAACTCCCTTTAATATTAACATATAATTTTCAAACTCTGCCAGAAATTAGAGTTTTATATACCATACAATCGTTCCAAAGGGAATTTTTATACACTAATTAGGGGGCGCATAAACGGCCAAAATAGATTTTGTTAATTAACCGGAAGGAAGTTCTTTAAGCTATATATTCGTGAAAGCAGCGTGTGAGTCGTAGTGTGGTTGTTAGCGCTATGGGTAAAGAAGTTTGTAGACTCGATGATCAGGGGTTCGGTCCTGGTCACGGATTAATTTTTAATTTTTTTTTCTACTTAATTGATTTTATTTTTTAAAATTTTTTTTCGATATTTTAACGTGAATAAAGTGTTATATATACAAAAATAATTATTTTTCTTTGGGAGAGAGGGAATAATAGCTGAAAAACGGATGAATTTCGACTCCGGAGCTACGCACACGACTCACTCCGTAACTCCCTTTAATATTAACATATAATTTTCAAACTCTGCCTGAAATTAGAGTTTTATATACCATACAATCGTACCAAAGGGAATTTTTATACACTAATTAGGGGGCGCATAAACGGCCAAAAATAGATTTTGTTAATTAACCGGAAGGAAGTTCTTTTAGCTATATATTCGTGGAAGCAACGTGTGAGTCGTGGAGTGGTTGTTAGCGCTATGGGTAAAGAAGTTTGTACACTCGGTGATCAGGGGTTCGGTCCTTGTCACGGATTAATTTTTAATTTTTTTTTCTACTTTATTGATTTTATTTTTTTAAATTTTTTTTCGATATTTCAACGTGAATAGAGTGTTATATATATATAAAAATAATTATTTTTCTTTGGGAGAGAGGGAATAATAGCTGAAAAACGGATGAATTTCGACTCCGGAGCTACGCACACGACTCACTCCGTAACTCCCTTTAATATTAACATATAATTTTCAAACTCTGCCAGAAATTAGAGTTTTATATACCATAGAATCGTACCAAAGGGAATTTTTATACACTAATTAGGGGGCGCATAAACGGCCAAAAGAGATTTTATTAATTTACCGGAAGGAAGTTCTTTAAGCTATATATTCGTGAAAGCAGCGTGTGAATCGTAGTGTGGTTGTTAGCGCTATGGGTAAAGAAGTTTGTAGACTCGATGATCAGGGGTTCGGTCTTTGTCACGGTTTAATTTTTAATTTTTTTTTCTACTTAATTAATTTTATTTTTTTAAATTTTTTTTCGATATTTGAACGTGAATAAAGTGTTATATATACAAAAATAATTATTTTTCTTTGGGAGAGAGGGAATAATAGCTGAAAAACGGATGAATTTCTACTCCGAGCTGCGCACACGACTCACTCCGTAACTCCCTTTAATATTAACATATAATTTTCAAACTCTGCCTGAAATTAGAGTTTTATATACCATACAATCGTACCAAAGGGAATTTTTATACACTAATTAGGGGACGCATAAACGGCCAAAATAGATTTTGCTAATTAACCGGAAGGAAGTTCTTTTAGCTATATATTCGTGGAAGCAACGTGTGAGTCGTGGTGTGGTTGTTAGCGCTATGGGTAAAGAAGTTTGTACACTCGGTGATCAGGGGTTCGGTCCTGGTCACGGATTAATTTTTAATTTTTTTTTCTATTTAATTGATTTTATTTTTTAAATTTTTTTTTCGATATTTAAACGTGAATAAAGTGTTATATATATAAAAATAATTATTTTTATTTGGGAGAGAGGGAATAATAGCTGAAAAACGGATGAATTTCGACTCCGGAGCTACGCACACGACTCACTCCGTAACTCCCTTTAATATTAACATATAATTTTCAAACTCTGCCAGAACTTAGAGTTTTATATACCATACAATCGCACCAAAGGGAATTTTTATACACTAATTACGGGGTGCATAAACGGCCAAAATAGATTTTGTTAATTAACCGGAAGGAAGTTCTTTAAGTTATATATTTGTGGAAGCAACGTGTGAGTCGTGGTGTGGTTGTTAGCACTATGGGTAAAGAAGTTTGTAGACTCGGTGATCAGGGGTTCGGTCCTGGTCACGGATTAATTTTAAATTTTTTTTCAACTTAATTCATTTTATTTTTTAAATATTTTTTCGATATTTAAACGTGAATAAAGTGTTACACATATAAAAATAATTATTTTTCGTTGGGAGAGAGGGAATAATAGCTGAAAAACGGATGAATTTCGACTCCGGAGCTACGCACACGACTCACTCCGTAACTCCCTTTAATATTAACATATAATTTTCAAACTCTGCCAGAAATTAGAGTTTTATATACCATACAATCGTACCAAAGGGAATTTTTATACACTAATTAGGGGGCGCATAAACGGCCAAAATAGATATTGTTAATTAACCGGAAGGAAGTTCTTTAAGCTATGTATTCGAGGAAGCAACGTGTGAGTCGTGGTGTGGTTGTTAGCGCTATGGGTAAAGAAGTTTGTAGACTCGGTGATCAGGGGTTCGGTCCTGGTCACGGATTAAATTTTAATTTTTTTTTCTACTTAATTGATTTTATTTTTTTAAATTTTTTTTCGATATTTAAACGTGAATAAAGTGTTATATATATAAAATAATTATTTTTCTTTGCGAGAGAGGGAATAATAGCTGAAAAACGGATGAATTTCGACTCCGGAGCTACGCACACGACTCACTCCGTAACTCCCTTTAATATTAACATATAATTTTCAAACTCTGCCAGAAATTAGAGTTTTATATACCATACAATCGTACCAAAGGGAATTTTTATACACTAATTAGGGGGTGCATAAACGGCCAAAATAGATTTTGTTAATTTACCGGAAGGAAGTTCTTTTAGCTATATATTCGTGGAAGCAACGTGTGAGTCGTGGTGTGGGTGTTAGCGCTATGGGTAAAGAAGTTTGTACACTCGGTGATCAGGGGTTCGGTCCTGGTCACGGATTAATTTTTAATTTTTTTTTCTATTTAATTGATTTTATTTTTTAAATTTTTTTTTCGATATTTAAACGTGAATAAAGTGTTATATATATAAAAATAATTATTTTTCCTTGGGAGAGAGGGAATAATAGCTGAAAAACGGATGAATTTCGACTCCGGAGCTACGCACACGACTCACTCCGTAACTCCCTTTAATATTAACATATAATTTTCAAACTCTGCCAGAACTTGGAGTTTTATATACCATACAATCGCACCAAAGGGAATTTTTATACACTAATTACGGGGTGCATAAACGGCCAAAATAGATTTTGTTAATTAACCGGAAGGAAGTTCTTTAAGTTATATATTTGTGGAAGCAACGTGTGAGTCGTGGTGTGGTTGTTAGCACTATGGGTAAAGAAGTTTGTAGACTCGGTGATCAGGGGTTCGGTCCTGGTCACGGATTAATTTTAAATTTTTTTTCAACTTAATTCATTTTATTTTTTAAATATTTTTTTCGATATTTAAACGTGAATAAAGTGTTACACATATAAGAATAATTATTTTTCGTTGGGAGAGAGGGAATAATAGCTGAAAAACGGATGAATTTCGACTCCGGAGCTACGCACACGACTCACTCCGTAACTCCCTTTAATATTAACATATAATTTTCAAACTCTGCCAGAAATTAGAGTTTTATATACCATACAATCGTACCAAAGGGAATTTTTATACACTAATTAGGGGGCGCATAAACGGCCAAAATAGATATTGTTAATTAACCGGAAGGAAGTTCTTTAAGCTATGTATTCGAGGAAGCAACGTGTGAGTCGTGGTGTGGTTGTTAGCGCTATGGGTAAAGAAGTTTGTAGACTCGGTGATCAGGGGTTCGGTCCTGGTCACGGATTAAATTTTAATTTTTTTTTCTACTTAATTGATTTTATTTTTTTAAATTTTTTTTCGATATTTAAACGTGAATAAAGTGTTATATATATAAAATAATTATTTTTCTTTGCGAGAGAGGGAATAATAGCTGAAAAACGGATGAATTTCGACTCCGGAGCTACGCACACGACTCACTCCGTAACTCCCTTTAATATTAACATATAATTTTCAAACTCTGCCAGAAATTAGAGTTTTATATACCATACAATCGTACCAAAGGGAATTTTTATACACTAATTAGGGGGTGCATAAACGGCCAAAATAGATTTTGTTAATTAACCGGAAGGAAGTTCTTTAAGCTATATATTCGTGGAAGCAACGTGTGAGTCGTGGTGTGGTTGTTAGCACTATGGGTAAAGAAGTTTGTAGACTCGGTGATCAGGGGTTCGGTCCTAGTCACGAAGTAATTTTTAATTTTTTTTCTACTTTCTTGATTTAATTAAAAAATTTTTTTTTCGATATTTAAGCGTGAATAAAGTGTTATATATATAAAAATAATTATTTTTCGTTGGGAGAGAGGGAATAATAGCTGAAAAACGGATGAATTTCGACTTCGGAGCTACGCACACGACTCACTCCGTAACTTCCTTTAATATTAACATATAATTTTCAAACTCTGCCAGAAATTAGAGTTTTATATACCATAGAATCGTACCAAAGGGAATTTTTATACACTAATTAAGGGCCGCATAAACGGCCAAAAGAGATTTTATTAATTTACCGGAAGGAAGTTCTTTAAGCTATATATTCGTGAAAGCAGCGTGTGAGTCGTAGTGTGGTTGTTAGCGCTATGGGTAAAGAAGTTTGTAGACTCGATGATCAGGGGTTCAGTCCTGGTCACGGATTAATTTTTAATTTTTTTTTCTTCTTAATTGATTTTATTTTTAAAATTTTTTTCGATATTTTAACGTGAATAAAGTGTTATATATACAAAAATAATTATTTTTCTTTGGGAGAGAGGGAATAATAGCTGAAAAACGGATGAATTTCGACTCCGGAGCTACGCACACGACTCACTCCGTATCTCCCTTTAATATTAACATATAATTTTCAAACTCTGCCTGAAATTAGAGTTTTATATACCATACAATCGTACCAAAGGGAATTTTTATACACTAATTAGGGGGCGCATAAACGGCCAAAATAGATTTTGTTAATTAACCGGAAGGAAGTTCTTTAGCTATATATTCGTGGAAGCAACGTGTGAGTCGTGGTGTGGTTGTTAGCGCTATGGGTAAAGAAGTTTGTACGCTCGGAGATCAGGGGTTCGGTCCTTGTCACGGATTAATTTTTAATTTTTTTTTCTACTTTATTGATTTTATTTTTTAAAATTTTTTTTCGATATTTCAACGTGAATAGAGTGTTATATATATATAAAAATAATTATTTTTCTTTGGGAGAGAGGGAATAATAGCTGAAAAACGGATGAATTTCGACTCCGGAGCTACGCACACGACTCTCTCCCTAACTCCCTTTAATATTAACATATAATTTTCAAACTCTGCCAGAAATTAGAGTTTTATATACCATAGAATCGTACCAAAGGGAATTTTTATACACTAATTAGGGGGCGCATAAACGGCCAAAAGAGATTTTATTAATTTACCGGAAGGAAGTTCTTTAAGCTATATATTCGTGAAAGCAGCGTGTGAGTCGTAGTGTGGTTGTTAGCGCTATGGGTAAAGAAGTTTGTAGACTCGATGATCAGGGGTTCGGTCCTGGTCACGGATTAATTTTTAATTTTTTTTTCTACTTAATTGATTTTATTTTTTAAAATTTTTTTTGATATTTAAACGTGAATAAAGTGTTATATATACAAAAATAATTATTTTTCTTTGGGAGAGCGGGAATAATAGCTGAAAAACGGATGAATTTCAACTCCGGAGCTACACACAACACTCACTCCGTAACTCCCTTTAATATTAACATATAATTTTCAAACTCTGCCAGAAATTAGAGTTTTATATACCATACAATCGTACCAAAGGGAATTTTTATACACTAATTAGGGGGTGCATAAACGGCCAAAATAGATTTTGTTAATTAACCGGAAGGAAGTTCTTTAAGCTATATATTCGTGGAAGCAACGTGTGAGTCGTGGTGTGGTTGTTAGCACTATGGGTAAAGAAGTTTGTAGACTCGGTGATCAGGAATTCGGTCCTGGTCACGGATTAATTTTAAATTTTTTTTTCTACTTAATTGATTTTATTTTTTTAATATTTTTTTCGATATTTAAACGTGAATAAAGTGTTATATATATAAAAATAATTATTTTTCTTTGGGAGAGAGGGAATAATAGCTGAAAAACGGATGAATTTCGACTCCGGAGCTACGCACACGACTCACTCCGTAACTCCCTTTAATATTAACATATAATTTTCAAACTCTGCCAGAAATTAGAGTTTTATATACCATACAATCGTTCCAAAGGGAATTTTTATACACTAATTAGGGGGCGCATAAACGGCCAAAATAGATTTTGTTAATTAACCGGAAGGAAGTTCTTTAAGCTATATATTCGTGAAAGCAGCGTGTGAGTCGTAGTGTGGTTGTTAGCGCTATGGGTAAAGAAGTTTGTAGACTCGATGATCAGGGGTTCGGTCCTGGTCACGGATTAATTTTTAATTTTTTTTTCTACTTAATTGATTTTATTTTTTAAAATTTTTTTTCGATATTTTAACGTGAATAAAGTGTTATATATACAAAAATAATTATTTTTCTTTGGGAGAGAGGGAATAATAGCTGAAAAACGGATGAATTTCGACTCCGGAGCTACGCACACGACTCACTCCGTAACTCCCTTTAATATTAACATATAATTTTCAAACTCTGCCTGAAATTAGAGTTTTATATACCATACAATCGTACCAAAGGGAATTTTTATACACTAATTAGGGGGCGCATAAACGGCCAAAAATAGATTTTGTTAATTAACCGGAAGGAAGTTCTTTTAGCTATATATTCGTGGAAGCAACGTGTGAGTCGTGGAGTGGTTGTTAGCGCTATGGGTAAAGAAGTTTGTACACTCGGTGATCAGGGGTTCGGTCCTTGTCACGGATTAATTTTTAATTTTTTTTTCTACTTTATAGATTTTATTTTTTTAAATTTTTTTTCGATATTTCAACGTGAATAGAGTGTTATATATATATAAAAATAATTATTTTTCTTTGGGAGAGAGGGAATAATAGCTGAAAAACGGATGAATTTCGACTCCGGAGCTACGCACACGACTCACTCCCTAACTCCCTTTAATATTAACATATAATTTTCAAACTCTGCCAGAAATTAGAGTTTTATATACCATAGAATCGTACCAAAGGGAATTTTTATACACTAATTAGGGGGCGCATAAACGGCCAAAAGAGATTTTATTAATTTACCGGAAGCACGTTCTTTAAGCTATATATTCGTGAAAGCAGCGTGTGAGTCGTAGTGTGGTTGTTAGCGCTATGGGTAAAGAAGTTTGTACTCTCGATGATCAGGGGTTCGGTCCTGGTCACGGATTAATTTTTAAATTTTTTTTCTACTTAATTGATTTAATTTTTTTAAATTTTTTTTCGATATTTAAACGTGAATAAAGTGTTATATATACAAAAATAATTATTTTTCTTTGGGAGAGAGGGAATAATAGCTGAAAAACGGATGAATTTCGACTCCGGAGCTACGCACACGACTCACTCCGTAACTCCCTTTAATATTAACATATAATTTTCAAACTCTGCCAGAAATTAGAGTTTTATATACTATACAATCGTACCAAAGGGAATTTTTATACACTTATTAGGGGGTGCATAAACGGCCAAAATAGATTTTGTTAATTAACCGGAAGGAAGTTCTTTAAGCTATATATTCGTGGAAGCAACGTGTGAGTCGTGGTGTGGTTGTTAGCACTATGGGTAAAGAAGTTTGTAGACTCGGTGATCAGGGGTTCGGTCCTGGTCACGGATTTTTTTAAATTTTTTTTTTCTACTTAATTGATTTTATTTTTTAAATATTTTTTTCGATATTTCAACGTGAATAAAGTGTTATATATATAAAAATAATTATTTTTCTTTGGGAGAGAGGGAATAATAGCTGAAAAACGGATGAATTTCGACTCCGGAGCTACGCACACGACTCACTCCGTAACTCCCTTTAATATTAACATATAATTTTCAAACTCTGCCAGAAATTAGAGTTTTATATACCATACAATCGTACCAAAGGGAATTTTTATACACTAATTAGGGGGTGCATAAACGGCCAAAATAGATTTTGTTAATTAACCGGAAGGAAGTTCTTTAAGCTATATATTCGTGGAAGCAACGTGTGAGTCGTGGTGTGGTTGTTAGCACTATGGGTCAAGAAGTTTGTGGACTCGGTGATCAGGGGTTCGGTCCTTGTCACGAATTAATTTTTAATTTTTTTTTCTACTTGCTTGATTTAATTTAAAAATTTTTTTTTTCGATATTTAAGCGTGAATAAAGTGTTATATATATAAAAATAATTATTTTTCTTTGGGAGAGAGGGAATAATAGCTGAAAAACGGATGAATTTCGACTTCGGAGCTACGCACACGACTCACTCCGTAACTCCCTTTAATATTAACATATAATTTTCAAACTCTGCCAGAAATTAGAGTTTTATATACCATACAATCGTACCAAAGGGAATTTTTATACACTAATTAGGGGGTGCATAAACGACCAAAATAGATTTTGTTAATTAACCGGAAGGAAGTTCTTTAAGCTATATATTCGTGGAAGCAACGTGTGAGTCGTGGTGTGGTTGTTAGCACTATGGGTAAAGAAGTTTGTAGACTCGGTGATCAGGAATTCGGTCCTGGTCACGGATTAATTTTAAATTTTTTTTTCTACTTAATTGATTTTATTTTTTTAATATTTTTTTCGATATTTAAACGTGAATAAAGTGTTATATATATAAAAATAATTATTTTTCTTTGGGAGAGAGGGAATAATAGCTGAAAAACGGATGAATTTCGACTCCGGAGCTACGCACACGACTCACTCCGTAACTCCCTTTAATATTAACATATAATTTTCAAACTCTGCCAGAAATTAGAGTTTTATATACCATACAATCGTTCCAAAGGGAATTTTTATACACTAATTAGGGGGCGCATAAACGGCCAAAATAGATTTTGTTAATTAACCGGAAGGAAGTTCTTTAAGCTATATATTCGTGAAAGCAGCGTGTGAGTCGTAGTGTGGTTGTTAGCGCTATGGGTAAAGAAGTTTGTAGACTCGATGATCAGGGGTTCGGTCCTGGTCACGGATTAATTTGTAATTTTTTTTTCTACTTAATTGATTTTATTTTTTAAAATTTTTTTTCAAAATTTTAACGTGAATAAAGTGTTATATATACAAAAATAATTATTTTTCTTTGGGAGAGAGGGAATAATAGCTGAAAAACGGATGAATTTCGACTCCGGAGCTACGCACACGACTCACTCCGTAACTCCCTTTAATATTAACATATAATTTTCAAACTCTGCCTGAAATTAGAGTTTTATATACCATACAATCGTACCAAAGGGAATTTTTATACACTAATTAGGGGGCGCATAAACGGCCAAAAATAGATTTTGTTAATTAACCGGAAGGAAGTTCTTTTAGCTATATATTCGTGGAAGCAACGTGTGAGTCGTGGAGTGGTTGTTAGCGCTATGGGTAAAGAAGTTTGTACACTCGGTGATCAGGGGTTCGGTCCTTGTCACGGATTAATTTTTAATTTTTTTTTCTACTTTACTGATTTTATTTTTTTAAATTTTTTTTCGATATTTCATCGTGAATAGAGTGTTATATATATATAAAAATAATTATTTTTCTTTGGGAGAGAGGGAATAATAGCTGAAAAACGGATGAATTTCGACTCCGGAGCTACGCGCACGACTCACTCCCTAACTCCCTTTAATATTAACATATAATTTTCAAACTCTGCCAGAAATTAGAGTTTTATATACCATAGAATCGTACCAAAGGGAATTTTTATACACTAATTAGAGGGCGCATAAACGGCCAAAAGAGATTTTATTAATTTACCGGAAGCACGTTCTTTAAGCTATATATTCGTGAAAGCAGCGTGTGAGTCGTGGTGTGGTTGTTAGCACTATGGGTAAAGAAGTTTTTAGACTCGGTGATCAGGGGTTCGGTCCTGGTCATGGATTAATTTAAATTTTTTTTTTCTACTTAATTGATTTTATTTTTTAAATATTTTTTTCGATATTTCAACGTGAATAAAGTGTTATATATATAAAAATAATTATTTTTCTTTGGGAGAGAGGGAATAATAACTGAAAAACGGATGAATTTCGACTCCGGAGCTACGCACACGACTCACTCCGTAACTCCCTTTAATATTAACATATAATTTTCAAACTCTGCCAGAAATTAGAGTTTTATATACCATACAATCGTACCAAAGGGAATTTTTATACACTAATTAGGGGGCGCATAAACGGCCAAAATAGATATTGTTAATTAACCGGAAGGAAGTTCTTTAAGCTATGTATTCGAGGAAGCAACGTGTGAGTCGTGGTGTGGTTGTTAGCGCTATGGGTAAAGAAGTTTGTAGACTCGGTGATCAGGGGTTCGGTCCTGGTCACGGATTAAATTTTAATTTTTTTTTCTACTTAATTGATTTTATTTTTTTAAATTTTTTTTCGATATTTAAACGTGAATAAAGTGTTATATATATAAAATAATTATTTTTCTTTGCGAGAGAGGGAATAATAGCTCAAAAACGGATGAATTTCGACTCCGGAGCTACGCACACGACTCACTCCGTAACTCCCTTTAATATTAACATATAATTTTCAAACTCTGCCAGAAATTAGAGTTTTATATACCATAGAATCGTACCAAAGGGAATTTTTATACACTAATTAGGGGGTGCATAAACGGCCAAAATAGATTTTGTTAATTAACCGGAAGGAAGTTCTTTAAGCTATATATTCGTGGAAGCAACGTGTGAGTCGTGGTGTGGTTGTTAGCACTATGGGTAAAGAAGTTTGTGGACTCGGTGATCAGGGGTTCGGTCCTTGTCACGAATTAATTTTTAATTTTTTTTTCTACTTGCTTGATTTAATTTAAAAAATTTTTTTTTCGATATTTAAGCGTGAATAAAGTGTTATATATATAAAAATAATTATTTTTCGTTGGGAGAGAGGGAATAATAGCTGAAAAACGGATGAATTTCGACTTCGGAGCTACGCACACGACTCACTCCCTAACTCCCTTTAATATTAACATATAATTTTCAAACTCTGCCAGAAATTAGAGTTTTATATACCATAGAATCGTACCAAAGGGAATTTTTATACACTAATTAGGGGGCGCATAAACGGCCAAAAGAGATTTTATTAATTTACCGGAAGGAAGTTCTTTAAGCTATATATTCGTGAAAGCAGCGTGTGAGTCGTAGTGTGGTTGTTAGCGCTATGGGTAAAGAAGTTTGTAGACTCGATGATCAGGGGTTCGGTCCTAGTCACGGATTAATTTTTAATTTTTTTTTCTACTTAATTGATTTTATTTTTTAAAATTTTTTTTCGATATTTTAACGTGAATAAAGTGTTATATATACAAAAATAATTATTTTTCTTTGGGAGAGAGGGAATAATAGCTGAAAAACGGATGAATTTCGACTCCGGAGCTACGCACACGACTCACTCCGTAACTCCCTTTAATAATAACATATAATTTTCAAACTCTGCCTGAAATTAGAGTTTTATATACCATACAATCGTACCAAAGGGAATTTTTATACACTAATTAGGGGGCGCATAAACGGCCAAAATAGATTTTGTTAATTAACCGGAAGGAAGTTTTTTTAGCTATATATTCGTGGAAGCAACGCGTGAGTCGTGGTGTGGTTGTTAGCGCTATGGGTAAAGAAGTTTGTACACTCGGTGATCAGGGGTTCGGTCCTTGTCACGGATTTATTTTTAATTTTTTTTTCTACTTTATTGATTTTATTTTTTAAATTTTTTTTTCGATATTTCAACGTGAATAGAGTGTTATATATATATAAAAATAATTATTTTTCTTTGGGAGAGAGGGAATAATAGCTGAAAAACGGATGAATTTCGACTCCGGAGCTACGCACACGACTCACTCCGTATCTCCCTTTAATATTAACATATAATTTTCAAACTCTGCCTGAAATTAGAGTTTTATATACCATACAATCGTACCAAAGGGAATTTTTATACACTAATTAGGGGGCGCATAAACGGCCAAAATAGATTTTGTTAATTAACCGGAAGGAAGTTCTTTTAGCTATATATTCGTGGAAGCAACGTGTGAGTCGTGGTGTGGTTGTTAGCGCTATGGGTAAAGAAGTTTGTACGCTCGGAGATCAGGGGTTCGGTCCTTGTCACGGATTAATTTTTAATTTTTTTTTCTACTTTATTGATTTATTTTTTAAATTTTTTTTTCGATATTTCAACGTGAATAGAGTGTTATATATATATAAAAATAATTATTTTTCTTTGGGAGAGAGGGAATAATAGCTGAAAAACGGATGAATTTCGACTCCGGAGCTACGCACACGACTCACTCCCTAACTCCCTTTAATATTAACATATAATTTTCAAACTCTGCCAGAAATTAGAGTTTTATATACCATAGAATCGTACCAAAGGGAATTTTTATACACTAATTAGGGGGCGCATAAACGGCCAAAAGAGATTTTATTAATTTACCGGAAGGAAGTTCTTTAAGCTATATATTCGTGAAAGCAGCGTGTGAGTCGTAGTGTGGTTGTTAGCGCTATGGGTAAAGAAGTTTGTAGACTCGATGATCAGGGGTTCGGTCCTGGTCACGGATTAATTTTTAATTTTTTTTTCTACTTAATTGATTTTATTTTTTTAAATTTTTTTTCGATATTTAAACGTGAATAAAGTGTTATATATACAAAAATAATTATTTTTCTTTGGGAGAGAGGGAATAATAGCTGAAAAACGGATGAATTTCAACTCCGGAGCTACACACAACACTCACTCCGTAACTCCCTTTAATATTAACATATAATTTTCAAACTCTGCCAGAAATTAGAGTTTTATATACCATACAATCGTACCAAAGGGAATTTTTATACACTAATTAGGGGGTGCATAAACGGCCAAAATAGATTTTGTTAATTAACCGGAAGGAAGTTCTTTAAGCTATATATTCGTGGAAGCAACGTGTGAGTCGTGGTGTGGTTGTTAGCACTATGGGTAAAGAAGTTTGTAGACTCGGTGATCAGGAATTCGGTCCTGGTCACGGATTAATTTTAAATTTTTTTTTCTACTTAATTGATTTTATTTTTTTAATATTTTTTTCGATATTTAAACGTGAATAAAGTGTTATATATATAAAAATAATTATTTTTCTTTGGGAGAGAGGGAATAATAGCTGAAAAACGGATGAATTTCGACTCCGGAGCTACGCACACGACTCACTCCGTAACTCCCTTTAATATTAACATATAATTTTCAAACTCTGCCAGAAATTAGAGTTTTATATACCATACAATCGTTCCAAAGGGAATTTTTATACACTAATTAGGGGGCGCATAAACGGCCAAAATAGATTTTGTTAATTAACCGGAAGGAAGTTCTTTAAGCTATATATTCGTGAAAGCAGCGTGTGAGTCGTAGTGTGGTTGTTAGCGCTATGGGTAAAGAAGTTTGTAGACTCGATGATCAGGGGTTCGGTCCTGGTCACGGATTAATTTTTAATTTTTTTTTCTACTTGATTGATTTTATTTTTTAAATTTTTTTTTCGATATTTTAACGTGAATAAAGTGTTATATATACAAAAATAATTATTTTTCTTTGGGAGAGAGGGAATAATAGCTGAAAAACGGATGAATTTCGACTCCGGAGCTACGCACACGACTCACTCCGTAACACCCTTTAATATTAACATATAATTTTCAAACTCTGCCTGAAATTAGAGTTTTATATACCATACAATCGTAACAAAGGGAATTTTTATACACTAATTAGGGGGCGCATAAACGGCCAAAAATAGATTTTGTTAATTAACCGGAAGGAAGTTCTTTTAGCTATATATTCGTGGAAGCAACGTGTGAGTCGTGGAGTGGTTGTTAGCGCTATGGGTAAAGAAGTTTGTACACTCGGTGATCAGGGGTTCGGTCCTTGTCACGGATTAATTTTTAATTTTTTTTTCTACTTTATTGATTTTATTTTTTTAAATTTTTTTTCGATATTTCAACGTGAATAGAGTGTTATATATATATAAAAATAATTATTTTTCTTTGGGAGAGAGGGAATAATAGCTGAAAAACGGATGAATTTCGACTCCGGAGCTACGCACACGACTCACTCCCTAACTCCCTTTAATATTAACATATAATTTTCAAACTCTGCCAGAAATTAGAGTTTTATATACCATAGAATCGTACCAAAGGGAATTTTTATACACTTATTAGGGGGTGCATAAACGGCCAAAATAGATTTTGTTAATTAACCGGAAGGAAGTTCTTTAAGCTATATATTCGTGGAGGCAACGTGTGAGTCGTGGTGTGGTTGTTAGCACTATGGGTAAAGAAGTTTGTAGACTCGGTGATCAGGGGATCGGTCCTGGTCACGGATTAATTTTAATTTTTTTTTTCTACTTAATTGATTTTATTTTTTAAATATTTTTTTCGATATTTCAACGTGAATAAAGTGTTATATATATAAAAATAATTATTTTTCTTTGGGAGAGAGGGAATAATAGCTGAAAAACGGATGAATTTCGACTCCGGAGCTACGCACACGACTCACTCCGTAACTCCCTTTAATATTAACATATAATTTTCAAACTCTGCCAGAAATTAGAGTTTTATATACCATACAATCGTACCAAAGGGAATTTTTATACACTAATTAGGGGGCGCATAAACGGCCAAAATAGATATTGTTAATTAACCGGAAGGAAGTTCTTTAAGCTATGTATTCGAGGAAGCAACGTGTGAGTCGTGGTGTGGTTGTTAGCGCTATGGGTAAAGAAGTTTGTAGACTCGGTGATCAGGGGTTCGGTCCTGGTCACGGATTAAATTTTAATTTTTTTTTCTACTTAATTGATTTTATTTTTTTAAATTTTTTTTCGATATTTAAACGTGAATAAAGTGTTATATATATAAAATAATTATTTTTCTTTGCGAGAGAGGGAATAATAGCTGAAAAACGGATGAATTTCGACTCCGGAGCTACGCACACGACTCACTCCGTAACTCCCTTTAATATTAACATATAATTTTCAAACTCTGCCAGAAATTAGAGTTTTATATACCATACAATCGTACCAAAGGGAATTTTTATACACTAATTAGGGGGTGCATAAACGGCCAAAATAGATTTTGTTAATTAACCGGAAGGAAGTTCTTTAAGCTATATATTCGTGGAAGCACCGTGTGAGTCGTGGTGTGGTTGTTAGCACTATGGGTAAAGAAGTTTGTGGACTCGGTGATCAGGGGTTCGGTCCTTGTCACGAATTAATTTTTAATTTTTTTTTTACTTGCTTGATTTAATTTAAAAAATTTTTTTTTCGATATTTAAGCGTGAATAAAGTGTTATATATATAAAAATAATTATTTTTCGTTGGGAGAGAGGGAATAATAGCTGAAAAACGGATGAATTTCGACTTCGGAGCTACGCACACGACTCACTCCGTAACTCCCTTTAATATTAACATATAATTTTCAAACTCTGCCAGAAATTAGAGTTTTATATACCATAGAATCGTACCAAAGGGAATTTTTATACACTAATTAGGGGGCGCATAAACGGCCAAAAGAGATTTTATTAATTTACCGGAAGGAAGTTCTTTAAGCTATATATTCGTGAAAGCAGCGTGTGAGTCGTAGTGTGGTTGTTAGCGCTATGGGTAAAGAAGTTTGTAGACTCGATGATCAGGGGTTCGGTCCTAGTCACGGATTAATTTTTAATTTTTTTTTCTACTTAATTGATTTTATTTTTTAAAATTTTTTTTCGATATTTTAACGTGAATAAAGTGTTATATATACAAAAATAATTATTTTTCTTTGGGAGAGAGGGAATAATAGCTGAAAAACGGATGAATTTCGACTCCGGAGCTACGCACACGACTCACTCCGTAACTCCCTTTAATATTAACATATAATTTTCAAACTCTGCCTGAAATTAGAGTTTTATATACCATACAATCGTACCAAAGGGAATTTTTATACACTAATTAGGGGGCGCATAAACGGCCAAAATAGATTTTGTTAATTAACCGGAAGGAAGTTCTTTTAGCTATATATTCGTGGAAGCAACGCGTGAGTCGTGGTGTGGTTGTTAGCGCTATGGGTAAAGAAGTTTGTACACTCGGTGATCAGGGGTTCGGTCCTTGTCACGGATTTATTTTTAATTTTTTTTCTACTTTATTGATTTTATTTTTTTAATTTTTTTTTCGATATTTCAACGTGAATAGAGTGTTATATATATATAAAAATAATTATTTTTCTTTGGGAGAGAGGGAATAATAGCTGAAAAACGGATGAATTTCGACTCCGGAGCTACGCACACGACTCACTCCCTAACTCCCTTTAATATTAACATATAATTTTCAAACTCTGCCAGAAATTAGAGTTTTATATACCATAGAATCGTACCAAAGGGAATTTTTATACACTAATTAGGGGACGCATAAACGGCCAAAATAGATTTTGCTAATTAACCGGAAGGAAGTTCTTTTAGCTATATATTCGTGGAAGCAACGTGTGAGTCGTGGTGTGGTTGTTAGCGCTATGGGTAAAGAAGTTTGTACACTCGGTGATCAGGGGTTCGGTCCTGGTCACGGATTAATTTTAAATTTTTTTTTCTATTTAATTGATTTTATTTTTTAAAATTTTTTTTCGATATTTAAACGTGAATAAAGTGTTATATATATAAAAATAATTATTTTTCCTGGGAAGAGAGGGAATAATAGCTGAAAAACGGATGAATTTCGACTCCGGAGCTACGCACACGACTCACTCCGTAACTCCCTTTAATATTAACATATAATTTTCAAACTCTGCCAGAACTTAGAGTTTTATATACCATACAATCGCACCAAAGGGAATTTTTATACACTAATTACGGGGTGCATAAACGGCCAAAATAGATTTTGTTAATTAACCGGAAGGAAGTTCTTTAAGTTATATATTTGTGGAAGCAACGTGTGAGTCGTGGTGTGGTTGTTAGCACTATGGGTAAAGAAGTTTGTAGACTCGGTGATCAGGGGTTCGGTCCTGGTCACGGATTAATTTTAAATTTTTTTTCAACTTAATTCATTTTATTTTTTAAATATTTTTTTCGATATTTAAACGTGAATAAAGTGTTACATATATAAGAATAATTATTTTTCTTTGGGAGAGAGGGAATAATAGCTGAAAAACGGATGAATTTCGACTCCGGAGCTACACACACGACTCACTCCGTAACTCCCTTTAATATTAACATATAATTTTCAAACTCTGCCAGAAATTAGAGTTTTATATACCATACAATCGTACCAAAGGGAATTTTTATACACTAATTAGGGGGCGCATAAACGGCCAAAATAGATATTGTTAATTAACCGGAAGGAAGTTCTTTAAGCTATGTATTCGAGGAAGCAACGTGTGAGTCGTGGTGTGGTTGTTAGCGCTATGGGTAAAGAAGTTTGTAGACTCGGTGATCAGGGGTTCGGTCCTGGTCACGGATTAAATTTTAATTTTTTTTTCTACTTAATTGATTTTATTTTTTTAAATTTTTTTTCGATATTTAAACGTGAATAAAGTGTTATATATATAAAATAATTATTTTTCTTTGCGAGAGAGGGAATAATAGCTGAAAAACGGATGAATTTCGACTCCGGAGCTACGCACACGACTCACTCCGTAACTCCCTTTAATATTAACATATAATTTTCAAACTCTGCCAGAAATTAGAGTTTTATATACCATACAATCGTACCAAAGGGAATTTTTATACACTAATTAGGGGGTGCATAAACGGCCAAAATAGATTTTGTTAATTAACCGGAAGGAAGTTCTTTAAGCTATATATTCGTGGAAGCAACGTGTGAGTCGTGGTGTGGTTGTTAGCACTATGGGTAAAGAAGTTTGTAGACTCGGTGATCAGGGGTTCGGTCCTTGTCACGAATTAATTTTTAATTTTTTTTTCTACTTGCTTGATTTAATTTAAAAAATTTTTTTTTCGATATTTAAGCGTGAATAAAGTGTTATATATATAAAAATAATTATTTTTCGTTGGGAGAGAGGGAATAATAGCTGAAAAACGGATGAATTTCGACTTCGGAGCTACGCACACGACTCACTCCGTAACTCCCTTTAATATTAACATATAATTTTCAAACTCTGCCAGAAATTAGAGTTTTATATACCATACAATCGTACCAAAGGGAATTTTTATACACTAATTAGGGGGTGCATAAACGGCCAAAATAGATTTTGTTAATTAACCGGAAGGAAGTTCTTTAAGCTATATATTCGTGGAAGCAACGTGTGAGTCGTGGTGTGGTTGTTAGCACTATGGGTAAAGAAGTTTGTAGACTCGGTGATCAGGGGTGCGGTCCTGGTCACGGATTAATTTTAAATTTTTTTTTCTACTTAATTGATTTTATTTTTTAAATATTTTTTTCGATATTTAAACGTGAATAAAGTGTTATATATATAAAAATAATTATTTTTCTTTGGGAGAGAGGGAATAATAGCTGAAAAACGGATGAATTTCGACTCCGGAGCTACGCACACGACTCACTCCGTAACTCCCTTTAATATTAACATATAATTTTCAAACTCTGCCTGAAATTAGAGTTTTATATACCATACAATCGTAAAAAAGGGAATTTTTATACACTAATTAGGGGGCGCATAAACGGCCAAAATAGATTTTGTTAATTAACCGGAAGGAAGTTCTTTTAGCTATATATTCGTGGAAGCAACGTGTGAGTCGTGGTGTGGTTGTTAGCACTATGGGTAAAGAAGTTTGTAGACTCGGTGATCAGGGGTTCGGTCCTGGTCACGGATTAATTTTAAATTTTTTTTTCTACTTAATTGATTTTATTTTTTAAATATTTTTTTCGATATTTAAACGTGAATAAAGTGTTATATATATAAAAATAATTATTTTTCTTTGGGAGAGAGGGAATAATAGCTGAAAAACGGATGAATTTCGACTCCGGAGCTACGCACACGACTCACTCCGTAACTCCCTTTAATATTAACATATAATTTTCAAACTCTGCCTGAAATTAGAGTTTTATATACCATACAATCGTAAAAAAGGGAATTTTTATACACTAATTAGGGGGCGCATAAACGGCCAAAATAGATTTTGTTAATTAACCGGAAGGAAGTTCTTTTAGCTATATATTCGTGGAAGCAACGTGTGAGTCGTGGAGTGGTTGTTAGCGCTATGGGTAAAGAAGTTTGTACACTCGGTGATCTGGGGTTCGGTCCTGGTCACGGATTAATTTTAATTTTTTTTTTCTACTTAATTGATTTTATTTTTTAAATATTTTTTTCGATATTTAAACCTGAATAAAGTGTTATATATATAAAAATAATTATTTTTCTTTGGGAGAGAGGGAATAATAGCTGAAAAACGCATGAATTTCGACTCCGGAGCTACGCACATAACTCACTCCGTAACTCCCTTTAATATTAACATATAATTTTCAACCTCTGCCCGAAATTAGAGTTTTATATACCATACAATCGTACCAAAGGGAATTTTAATACACTAATTAGGGGGCGCATAAACGGCGAAAATAGATTTTGTTAATTAACCGGAAGGAAGTTCTTTAAGCTGTATATTCGTGGAAGCAACGTGTGAGTCGTGGTGTGGTTGTTAGCGCTATGGGTAAAGAAGGCTGTACACTCGGTGATCAGGGGTTCGGTACTTGTCACGGATTAATTTGTAATTTTTTTTTCTACTTAATGATTTTATTTTTTTTAAATTTTTTTTCGATATTTAAACGTGAATAAAGTGTTATATATATAAAAATAATTATTTTTCTTTGGGAGAGAGGGAATAATAGCTGAAAAACGGATGAATTTCGACTCCGGAGCTACGCACACGACTCACTCCGTAACTCCCTTTAATATTAACATATAATTTTCAAACTCTGCCAGAAATTAGAGTTTTATATACCATACAATCGTACCAAAGGGAATTTTTATACACTAATTAGGGGGCGCATAAACGGCCAAAATAGATTTTGTTAATTAACCGGAAGGAAGTTCTTTAAGCTATATATTCGTGGAAGCAACGTGTGAGTCGTGGTGTGGTTTTTAGCGCTATGGGTAAAGAAGTTTGTACACTCGGTGATCAGGGGTTCGGTCCTTGTCACGGATTAATTTTTAATTTTTTTTTCTACTTAATTGATTTTATTTTTTTAAATTTTTTTTCGATATTTCAACGTGAAAGAGTGTTATATATATAAAAATAATTATTTTTTTTTGGGAGAGAGGGAATAATAGCTGAAAAACGGATGAATTTCGACTCCGGAGCAACGCACACGACTCACTCCGTAACTCCCTTTAATATTAACATATAATTTTCAAACTCTGCCAGAAACTAGAGTTTTATATACCATACAATCGTACCAAAAGGAATTTTTATACTCTAATTAGGGGGCGCATAAGCGGTCAAAATAGATTTTGTTAATTTACCGGAAGGAAGTTCTTTAAGCTATATATTCGTGGAAGCAACGTGTGAGTCGTGGGGTTGTTGTTAGCGCTATGTGAAAAGAAGTTTGTAGACTCGGTGATCAGGGGTTCGGTCCTGGTCACGGATTAATTTTTAATTTTTTTTTCTACTTAATTTATTTTATTTTTTTAAATTTTTTTTCGATATTTAAATGTGAATAAAGTGTTATATATATAAAAATAATTATTTTTCTTTGGGAGAGAGGGAATAATAGCTGAAAAACGGATGAATTTCGACTTCGGAGCTACGCACACGACTCACTCCGTAACTCCCTTTAATATTAACATGTAATTTTCAAACTCTGCCAGAAATTAGAGTTTTATATACCATACAATCGTACCAAAGGGACTTTTTATACACTAATTAGGGGCATGATGGGCCAAAATAGATTTTGTTAATTAACCGGAAGGATGTTCTTTAATGAACTCTTGAATAAGGACCTACTTCCAGATATGGTACAGCACAATCCAATTACCTTGTTCTTATTATCAGATTGCATCCTCTCAAAGCATTATAAATAAATCCCCCCCCCCCAATATTACTCCCAGAGAGGTGAAAGGACCTTCATGTGATCGCCGACTCGGGGGTATCCACCCTTAGTATTTTACCTAACTTATCCCATTCTTAACAGTTCTCAATCTTTCGTTGATTTACAATTTCACATTTATATTAAGCCAGACACAGAGTATAGACCTGCATCGCCCAAATCTTCTGCTACTTCACTAGTATATCTTGCTAACGTCAGTACTACAGGCGCCTACGGGCATCACGATGAAGGAGTGGAATGTCCGCTTCGCGGATAGGTGCTCCGTATAAAACTTCAGTCTAAGTCTCATTTCTTTCTGTTGCACTGATGAAGGTTGCCCTGTCTGCATTTATAAATATTTTTTGTGCTCTTAAACGTTGTTTACCTTAGTTTGTATTTTAGCACAAAGGTCGCCCACTAGTGTATTTATTTCTGTTAAAGAGTAATTTAGAAGTCCGTTTGGTACTGCTATTTTTTTACTTCAAGAGGGAATAACTCAAAAACTGAAAAAAAAAATGTCATTTTTACTAGTTCTTTTCTATCAAGCTTATTGTACCAAAATATGGAATTGACTTTCATAAAAATATAAACGTTGCAGAGTAATACGTCGTACGTTACGCAGGACGAGTTGTCACATGTATGAGACAGTGAAGTAATTATTCAAATATTTTAGTTTCAATTCTAACAAAATATGTTGGTAAAATGCTATCATTCTAACAATTTTATTGAAATAATTTGTTTAATTTAAGTAGCAAATTCTACATTCAACGAAAACTATAGTCATATAGTCTAAAATAATCGAATTTGATGATTTTTTTCCTTCCAATTTACGACTACAGCAAATTATGAGCAATTTAAAAAATGCGTTCTAAACGTTATATTATAGAAAGACTAATTTTTAAAAAAAATTTGGTTTGTAAAATATGTGTAAGTGTGTGATAAAATGAAGATTAAAATTTGTATGTGTGCAATAAAAAGGACCATCCTCAATAACTTCTGATCTAACGATCGGATTTTCAGGATTCCATCTTAATGGTTTAAGAGGGTGACTTTAAATATGTTAAATAATTAGTGCAGACGATTTTTAAAGTTACGAAAACAGACACAAAAACGTTCCTTCTCTATAAACATACCATTTTTATGATGGATTCCGATTTCTGACCCATGAAATCACCATAATGTGTGAAATATGATGAATGAATATAGTGAAATATAATAAATATAATTATAGTTTGGCCCCCTTCATGTTAACCTTACTTTTTGCTTACTTTACCATATCTTAAGAACTTTTTAAGTGTACTGAAAAATATTTAGATAATTCTATGCAAAATAATTCCGTTTCAAAATATTAAAAATTTTTCCTGATAATAATATTTAATAATCCTGAAAATCCTTTTTATTAAATATTTATAATTTTTCACAATTTTATTTAATAATAGTCGAAAAATTTTGGAATTGTAAGGTATACAATTTCTTAGATCACTTTAAAGAACGTAATTTTTCATGGCAAAATACAAAATTTGAGCGGAATCGGTCGAATAGTTCCCGAGAAATAAATTTTAAAAATACGACTTTTTAAAAATCCCCTATAGTTTGGAGGGTCAGTAATCCAAATCCATCATAAAATAAAGATATTTTTATGCAGATAAAATACGTTTTTGAGTCTAATTTCGCAACTTAAAATATCGTCTTCACTAATTAATTCAAATGATTGAGATCACCCCCTTGAACCATTAAGACTGAGCCCTAGAACATTCGATCAAAGTTATTCAGGATGGTCCGATTTATTTATTTATTTCGCCCACTGTACAATATATTGAAAATAAAAATGTATTAAGTTTATCACAGTCATTCTAAAGACTTCTGTGTTGTTCCCTTTTAAGTGGCTGTATGTAGGGCTTTGTCCAAAATTTCCATTTCTTTTTAATGGATTTTTGACTGTGGACAATATGGCTTTTTCGATCGGAGGAAGAACCGGTCACATCCATTCTATGAGATCTCAGCTTCTAATAAATTGGGCAAACATTTGGTATAATATTGTTACTTAAAATATATTTTTTGGTATAATTTTGTCACTTAAAATATATTTTTTGGTATAATTTTGTTACTTAAAATATACTTTTTGGTATAATTTTGTCACTTAAAATATAAATACGATTTGTTTTCTTTGTTTGCCTATTTAAAAACATTTATCAATGTAGTTGGATCTGTTCTCGTTGGTGAAAATTTTGAATAGCAATAAAAAAATTATATATATGAAAAACAACAACGCACAATTAGTAACCTTTTGGACAGTTTCACGGTACATAGATATCCTAAATTGCATCCAATGGGTTGTTTCATAATTAAAATTTGAAGAAATACATTATACAATTATCCTACGATCAGTACAATAATAATAGATTGAAATTTTTTATTAAAAAAATCCTATTATCGCATTTATGAGTTTATTTCCCACTATGCTACATATTTCTAAGTAAAAATCGCATTTCCGCCATTATTTAAAGTTTGGGTTCCTTGAAGATATGCTAAACGCATAGTGGAAAACGATACCAACGATTTAAGTTGCAGGCTTACACTTTTAAGTTATATTTAAAAATACAGGAATTATGCCATTATAATTTCCAATTAGTAGCATTAGTTGTTGTCCAATTTTTAAAAATTCAGCGCATAAAATATATTTATGTTAAAAATTAAGAGGCAATTGTATCATTAGCAACTGATTTAAATCCAGTTCAGCTACATCTTCATATGCTACAGATAACTCGATTTTTCTCAATTATATCCTACATTATTATTCAGTCGTGTCATTCTTAACTTTTGACCATGACCTGTAAGAAAGCACGACATTCAGTATTGATATTCTTAATAGGGCATACAGGGCACTTAACAAGGCCTAGTATATATTTATGTGATTGTCAACATTCACAGGTGGAAACCAACAACAGTTGCTCATTCACAATAACCTACACACTATTTAAGAACAATTAAAAAAAATAATAAAACAAACTTATTACTTTATTTCTTCCAAATAATTTAAGAATATAATTCTTTAACATTAAGCGGGGCGACATTTTACAAAATTCTTTTTTTTATTGAATGCGGTAAAAGACATGCATTTACAGTCAGTCTCAAAAAGTATCGTCACGTGAGGACCATGGAGTAGGAGTTACAGCAGTCTTCTTGCATCCCCTTATCCATCAGGGCTGTTGAATAATTTTCCATATGAACACGAACTGAAACATTTATTGACTTGACCCTCAAAATTTTCTGAGAAAAAGATATCTCAACAGGAAATTGGAGGTAAGTAAAAGAACATATTCTCATTTACAAAAATAAAATAACCCTAGATTTTTAAAGAATATATACATTTTATTGCAAGGCAGTAGCTTTTTACCCACGATTTTTAAGTTTATCCCGATAGGAGGCAAAAAGGTACAATTACCCCCCTTTCTGGCTACTACCTTAGTTCTAATGTTAGGATGACAAATTTTAATTTTTCATACTTTTTGGGGTGTAATATTCATTTAAAACTAGTTTCATCTTAAAGTATAAGTGACATATTTTCTTCCTATCATGCCTATAAATATCCATAAATGTTTAAAAATTCTTTTTTTGTCCAAAGTACTCTAAGTCAAACGCCTATATCTTGTAAACGTAAAATTAGCCATTTTGGACTTTTTTTAAAAATAATTTTTGCCGTGTATGATTTATTTAAAACAAGATTCATAAAATACCCATTTATGTCTAGAAATATTAATAGATAATTTCAAAAATTTTCAACCTTACATTAGCATCTATCTTGTTAATGTAAGGATGGGCATTTTTTGATTTTTTTTCCTCATAATTTTTTACTCTGTGAGACTCATTTGCAGCTAGTTTCATATTAGGTAGCTGTAATTTTCTTTAAATATCCATTTATGACTAGAAACAATAATGGAATTCTTTAAAATTTCTTATTTTGTCCAGAGTACACGAAGCCAAAAGCATATACCCTGCTAATGTAAGGATGAACATTTTGGAATATTTTTATAGTTCTTTGCTGTATGGAATTAATTTAAATGCCATTATATGGGTGTCATATTTTCAAAAATATCCATTTATGTCTAGAAACATTTATAAATTTTTTTTTTAAAATTCTTATTTTTTCTAAAATATGCTAAGTCAAAAGCATATATCATGCCATGTAAGGTTGGGCATTTTGAGATTTGTTTACATTTTTGCTGACTTAGGTAGTAATAACGTAAAGTTAGACATTTTGTTGATAATTTTTGCAACATGGGACTTATTTGTTACTTACTTCTTGATTAAAATATGGGAGTCATATTTTTGAAAATATCCAAATTTAGATTTTTTTTTATATGAGTTTTTAAATATTATTAAGCCTAAAAAGCATGAGCATATGTAGCACAAATGAAACAATAATCATATTGTGATTTTTTTAATATCTTTTAGCCAATGGTTATTTGTTTGAAACTTGTTTCATATTAAAATATTGGCTTCATATTTCTGAAAATAGATCTTTCATATTTTTTTATCGTTAAATGCCCAAAATGGCTATAAAAGCCAGGATAGCCTGGTTTTCAGGCTGCTGGACGACTCCTTGTGTAGTAAATGGTGACGGGTGCACGTTAAATCTGTCGGATCACAAAGTCCTCCATGTTCTCATAACTTCATTGGAGATTGATCATTCTCTGGTTAATGTCAAAATTACAATTTGTGATGAAGAATAGATGTATGAATGGGTCCACACTATAAACAGGTGTGATGTATGGGTGTGGCAGAAGTCAAATTCTTGGACATAGATGGCGCAACTGGAAAACAAGAACTCGCGACCCCTCTGCTTTAATGGTCAACAACAACAAAATGTCTATAATAAATCACGAAAGAATGAGTTTAGATAGGTGAACGCAATAACCTTATGTTACTTGACATAAAAAGCTTTGTAAAAAGTGAGAAATAATTTTTATAAATATCTATAAAAATTTTATTTTGTTCTCAAAATCACAACACTACTTTCATAAACATCATTCATGTGATAACAATAAGGGAATAGACATGTAAAAAAGATTAAAAAAAAGTAATATTATAACTATAGTACACAGAATAAGTGTAACTGTATAAAAAATATTGCAACAGTAGAAATATGAATATATAGTGGGAAAGTGACATTGCAATAATTATTCAAAAATAGTTCAAACTACGAAAGAGACTAGTATATTCATACAAAGCATGATAAATATTACATTTGAATTTTGATTCAATAAATCTTTATAAAACAAATATAAAAAATATTTTCTAAAATATATATGAAATGCACTAAATAAAAAAATATTTTCTTTCAAGAACGTTATCACTGAGAAATGCATTTAGATGCCTAAAAATTGTATGACATAAAATAAGAGATAATAAACTAAATTAAGTAGATTTGAAAATACAAATATGAAACGAAAATAATACTGATTTACATTTCAATTTATAAGTATATGATCAGCCCAGAAACTTAAAGTGAAAATCGGTCTTCTAGATAAAGTTAGAATAATTTATAAGTTTTATTTCTTACACAATTACTAATCAATACAAACTTTTAAACTGCTATTAAAATAAGGATATAAAATGAAAGCTAAACTCTTAATTTTTTAAAATATTACAGAGTTTCAGAATTCATTTTTATTATTATACGAACAGATTCTAACATTCAAATCAATCTCTTTTTGTAAACATAATTTTTTTTATAAAATTGAAATGATAAATGAAATAACGATTTTTTAAAATTATTTTTAAAGTTATGTTTAACCATGTGAAATAATGCATAATAATATAATTGAATTATGACTATTGAGCCAAACTTTTTTGTATGCTTAAGTTTCAGAGGATAAAAAATGTGAAAAATTTAATTGTTTTAATTCTTCAGTCAAATAATTAAAAAATTAATGCCATAGGAGATTTACTAAGTTCTAAATTGTGCTGATAAGTAAGGTGATGTTGGTTATGGTAAGAAAGATTGTGTAGCAGAAAATTAATTTCATTCCTGAACAACACAAATCAACAGAATTCCTGTATATTTTTAAATGGGGGTTGATGATTTTGAAGAATATCAAATTTTAAAGCATATAAGTTATTGTATGTAGTTCCATTACATAATAAATTATGCATAAAATAAGAGAGATAGTTAAATAATTACAAATTATCAATATAATTGTGATCAGAAGAAAGACATACATAATAGTGGCGACAATCGTAGTAAAATGAAAATAAGTGGTATATATATATATATATATATATATATATATATATATATACGCACACAATATATCATTTATAGAATTGTATGATTTATTCCAACTAAACATTTACAAAATAGTATAAAGGAATTTTTAGAAAAGGGAAAATTAATCTGCAGATGTTGTAATATTCTGCAATGTCCTCTGCAGTGCAGTAGGGTTTCTGCTACCAGGCATAAGTTGCTTAGCTTACTCCATAATTTTGGAAGGTACAATTGTACATTTAATTTACAGCAAACAGTTTTTCAAATAAAAACCACTGTTGATTGACCATAGTAAAAAATACTTATTACAATAAAATTATTTAAACTTGTACCATAACAGAAAAGAGTGGAAATCAAATAACATTTTTAATATAACTGAACATTAATATCCTAACTTTAATTAATGTGATACAACCTGACAATAAATGTGATATTTAAATAAATGCATAAATATTTTAAGGCACAATAACCATTGAAAAAAAAAATTATAATGCCATTGTCTAAAGTAATTTCAATAATGCAAAAATAAAAAATATCCAAATAATATAAGAAATAAAAATACAATGAGATTTCATAAATGAATTTTAAAATTTTGTCATTTTACTTTAACAATTGTATATTTGGTCTTAGCAAAACACTTTTTAATCTTAAAATTTAGATAATACATAAGTTGATTGAATATTTAAGTAATTATATAATAAAGACATACTGGAAGTTTATATGTACATATGGAATTAATTGCTTATTACTTATTATGAATAAAAGATATATAAATATGTATAAAAGATGGTATATAGCACAATACACTTTTACACAATGTATAAAAAAAATAAGGCAATTTTTTTTAGCTCTAAGTAGGTTTCAATGTAAACACAACAACAGTAATGAAATAATGTATGGGATAAGGAGGTTTTTTTTCGAGGTTGAAACCTCTGAGAAAAATGATATTAAAAAATACTGTCAACAAATACATACATAATAAAAGCAACTGGTAAACATTTTTTATTTTAAAAAAAAGTGTAGAGACCGATCAAGTAATGAAAGCACTTAATATATATGGGCATTTTCAAATATAGTGTCGTTATTGTATCAGTGACTACAAAAAAATTTTTTTTTCTTTAAAAAAAAAAAAATGACAATTTGTAAATTATAAAATTGTTCATTAAAATTTATAGAATAAATAAATTATAATAAAAATTACATGTTTTGAGTGCATAATTTTACTTCAAAAATCAAGTAGAATTACATGAAAATATAATTTTCTTGGGTCACTAAAACTAAATTCTCGCTTTTGAGCCTTTACCTTTTTGTGAGATGTAGCTATTTTCTTTTGAAAAAAAAAAATGTGTACACATAAAACGAAGTAAAGACTACAAATTCTGCTTAAATATCACATTGTGAAAATGGTTCTTAAAATTGAAAAAAATTAAACTTCTGTCACTAGTTTAGGATTTTAAATGTCTGGTCCGAACTTTTGATGTGCAAGTGGAGCACTACGTCCAAGTACTTTACTTTTTTAAAAAGTACTTATGCCTACAATTTAGAGGTAATTTTATGAGGACTGTGCATCCCCATTATGTACCTCAATCCTTTCAAAATGTTACAAAATATTACTTATATTTTTTGTCTGATTGAAAAAAAAAATTTTCTCTTGCATTTTTATAAAACTAAGGTGAGTTGGATAAGAAACTACAAGCCTTGTTTTCCTGTAAGCTATAATTAGGAGGCCAACTTCAACAACATATACATAGCTGCCAACATGAATAGGAAAAAATCCAGCAGATTTTACAAAATAATATAAACTTCATGATAATTGTTGCATAATTTACTAAATATTTTACACGTAGGGAATTTTAGAGATTTTTAAAGTCATCAAAATATAAAAACTGCAATATTTTCCAACCATAATTGATATTAAACATACTTGAAATGTTATACATTATGTTTACTCATAATTTTGAATATTATTAGGCATTTAATTTATCAAAGATAGTTAAAAGATTTTTTTTTCAAATTATTTAAAAAAAAAGAGAGTTTAGTATTAAAATAAACTGAATATTTAAAAACAACAAAAGTTTTGAACTGATTTCTATAAATGAGGTTTACTTCATTACATATTAGTAATACTTATTTAAATATTTAAGCAATAATCTGTTTAAAAATTCTATTTCAAGAGGGATTTTTTCGATAACTTACTCGATTTTAGGGAATTTTCTAAAAGGCACAAAAATCAGGAGAAATTCAATTAAACCAGTAAAAACTGGCAAAATACAGTAGTCTACTAGAAAATCCAGTAGAGTTGGCAGCTATGCATCGATCGTTTTGCTTGTAGATAACATAAAAACTTGAAGACAATTAATTGACACTATTTCTAAAAATGCTCATATGATTAAAATTAAAAAAAAATTATTAAAATCAGGGGGAGGAAAAACATTGAGGAAATTGAGGAAAAACAAAAAAAATTACTAAAGCTGTAATTAATCACAATATAGTAAAGGACGGATTAAAATAATCTAACACTAGTTTATTTAAAGATGAAGCTTTAAGGCTGATTTAATTCTTAATGGTTATGATGATTCTTAATGAAAAATAAGTGAAGTCTTATGACTTCATATTTTTACTAGTGTTAAAAATACATATCAAAAGCAAATATTGTTAAATATAATTACATTAATATCTATAAATAAGTAGTTTTTATTGGCTTAAAATATTGTAAAAAAAATACTGTACAAGAACAAAACAAAAAATATTGTGCAAAATTAATAACTAAGTTCACCTTATTACTAATAAAAAAAATACATAAATAATGCATAGAAAGTAATGTAAACCATATTTATTAAGTAGGATAATTGAATTTTTAAAAAAATTAAACCCGTAACTCTCGCAACAAAATAAAAGCAATCCAAGAGGTAACTGTTCTCTCTCTGCAAGTCAAGAGCCGCAACCTGACACACATCTTCCTTTCCTTTTCTTCAGACTTTTTTTTGCTGATCTCTGAAAATAGTAAGACGTTACACAAAATATAAAAAGACAGAAAGTGTTAAAACAGATGAATAATAAATTTTTGTTGCATTTGTTAAAATTTAAGACATTTCTTTTAAAATTGTCAAACATTGTGACATATTCACATAAGAAATACTGAAGTTTGATCAATTTAGAATGAGGTATGTAAGCTGCAGTCAAGCATGGCACCAGACTTTGCCAGGAGGGAGCTCAAATAAATTAATTCAAAATATTTGAATTAAAACACATTTTATACTTTATATTTTTTTTCACATCATTTTTTTCAAATGTGTTTCTAAGAAAGTAAAATAAATTATTTTGATACCATAATGTGCAGATTCATTTACAACTCTATTTTAATATTTTTACTGATATATGAGCGCTTATAATTGAATTTATTAGTATACATACACTATTTAAGAGCAAATTTAAAAAAGAAAAAGATTGACAGAACAAACTCACTCCTTCACTTTGTCCAAATAATTTAAAGACAGAATTCTTTGAGTTAAATGGTGTGACGTCTAACAAAATACTTTTCGTTACTGAATGCGGAGAAAGTGTGCATTATAGTCAGTCTCAAAAATTGTGATATGAGAACAATGGAGCTAGGACAGTCTTCTTGTCTCGCCCTATCCCTCAGGGGTGTAAAATAACTTTCCATATGGATACAAACAAAAGAGTTGTCTATCAGATTTTCTGATGAAAAGTGAGCAGTAAGTGGTGGTAAAGTGTAAGTAAAAATAAAACATTCTCATGTTAATGTTTTTAATTTATTCTTATTTACAAAAAATATAAATAAATAAATAAATAATTTTTTTTTTTTTAAGAATGTAATTATATTTTTTTTCAAGACAGTAGCATTTTCCCAACAATTTTTAAATTTGTCCTGATAGGGAGACAAACGATGTCCGACAGGAGGCAACTGCTCCCCCCCCCGACTCCCTACTGGAGCCGCCCTTGCTTGCAGTCTTTCTGTTTATTAGAATGTGCATAAAGGCATTGCATGCAATGTACAAATAAGCAAAGTGGGAACATATTTAACTATGCATGTTACTCGTGATATGAAAGAAAAACCTCAAAAAGCAGTAGAAAGTGCAGATAAAATACTTGTTAAAAAAAACTAGTTATAATTAAAAAACAAACGCTGCATTAAAAATAAGGATGTTAATTTTTTTTTCTTCAAAAAATATTTATCCACACTAAATATAATTTTTTTTAAAATTTATACATAAAGATCAATTTAAAAAAAGCTGTTTATTTTTATATTAACTATCTAATTGTTTTTAGGTACGTTAAACAAAAAAATAAACACAAATGTTAAGAATAAAAAAAGTAAGCACAACACACCAGATTCAATAACAGCTCTGCTTTCTGTTAAAAATTTCGAAACAGGTAGACACTAAATATAATAATAACATAAACACTAAACTTAATTAATTGTAAAAATACCATAAAAGCTCTAGGACAAGATAATTGGAACAAAGTGGCATTTTATATACAGTAGTCTCTGCTTAACGTGTTAAATTTGTGACAACGATTTTAATAACATTAACAGAGTGATAACAATGAAAAGGAAACCAAAATGACATAAATTGAAGAGAAAAATTCACTTTATATTTATTAAAGCATTTTTACTTCAACATATAAAAATGATACATAATTTAAAATTGATTGTCAACAATTTTCTCTCATAAGTTCACTCATACACACAAAGCTTTTTAAAGACATTGATGCTGTATTGCAATAAACATTTCAAAACTTTCATTGCATTCCTCATTTCAACATTTGAAGAAGGTGGCATTTTCTTCTGATTTGTCAGTTCCAACGTCTTTTTTCCTACAACAATCTGGTAAACTTCTGATTTCATTAATATGAAAGCATTTTCATCAATAGGATACCTGCAAGTGACGTAGTGTAACCATCGCGATCCCGATTGGTTGTTAAAACGTGGCATTTGTTTACGTTAGCAACTGTTCTTTCCATCCTATTTTGAGTAAGCCAAGCTCGATTCCCTTCCCTATCAATTCCCTTAAATGACATATTCTATATTCTTTCACAAAGATTTTGATTCTTTCAATATATATTTCTTACTTAACACAAAGACAGGCATGAAGCCAAGTGGAACATAAACAAACTCAAGTAAAAGAAGTAGAAAGGATTATATTTCAGCTAATTCGATGTGCGATACGGCTCAGTATCTGATTGACTTATCGTTAATTAACATTCTAAATTATGCAGAGAAACTTAGCTAAACTTTAATACGTCATTTTGCTGATAAAGATTATCTGGCACTGACGTCATAGGTCACATGTGTGGGTATGGGAGGTCTTCTCCTTCTTCTTCTTAAAGTGCAAGTACCTCATTTTCATCCATAACTAGAATTTTTAAGATGTCAAATCTGAAGGATGTTCTATAATTTTTTCAGTTTTCTGAACCTCCCCCCCCCCCGTAAAATCTTGCATAAGCAAAGCAGTTTCATATCGCTTCAGCAGAAACTTGATCACATGAAGTTGCTAAGAGGTGCACTGCATCAAGATCGTTAGTTATCATGGCTAAATGTTTTAAAATGTCAATCTTTTGTTTCACGTTAAACTAGTTCACTTTCTGCCATTCATATTGTAACTCTATGAAAGTGAGCAATGCATTAAAATGATGACATGCTAGTTCTTAGTTTGAATAAAACTCGCTATTCCAAAAGATGAAAGAAATTACATTTTATAAATAGCAAATTCACACACCCCAGAGTTCACCTGCAGTTAAAGAAGTGGCAAAAGAAATTGAATTCTAGCATAAAAGAAGTAGAATTCTTGGCAATTCAAACATAAGCACAGAGAAAGAAAAGGCTTCTTCTAAATACAGAGAATGAATAAAAATAAATGAAAAGTAAAATAAAAAGAATAAACAAAAAAAATTAGAATTTTAACTGCAATCAAATTAAGCAGAAACTACTGTTTTATATATGTTTCAATCATTTATATGCTGTGGCAGTCAAAATCACATTGAAGTAAATTTACTGAACCAAGAAATAAATACTAACCTCCTCAGGGGAAATTTTTTTATCTGATTTTACTTCATACTGAAAGGAATTTAAAAAGATAAAAAAGGGGCAATACAATAAAAATTCAAAAAACAATGTAAAGTGAACATTTGTGGAAAATGACCATTAATGGTAATCTATGAGTTGAATGATGAACATTAGGTATAAAAACACTATCTTGAATGCACATAAAAACATTACATGTACACATGTGTAAGCTTGTTAATTTCTTACAAAATAAAAAACTAACAGTAAATTTATTGTGTTTCTACAAAATTTGAAAACTTATTGTAATATATATCGTATTATTTTTTTAATCAAACATTAACAATTTGTTTAGATAATCTAATAACACTAACTGCAAAAAAAAAATTTAAAAAAAAAATGTAACATTATACAGAGTAAAAAGTACAGAGCAGCTATAAAATTTTCACATCTCTTATAAGGGATTTGTAGTGAATAAGTTATTACCAGATTTTCGCTCCTTTTTATTATTGATAGAAATTATGATTATAAAAACAAAACTATAACATATATGACGCCAAAAGGGTTAAAACATAAATTTTGCCTCCACTTGAGAAAGTTTCCATAGAAAGTCAAGAAAAATTATACCTTTGATACAACAAAAATAAAATTGTAAGCGATTCAGAGTAAAAAATTACAATTTGATTTAAGTTAAGAGGATTTGAAAATTGGTTAAAAGAAATATTTTATAAACTCCCTGTTTATTCAGATCATTTCTTCTGAAAAAAAGGGAAAGAGAATTGATGCTTACTTACTAACAAAATTTTTTATTTATTTTAGCTAACTCTACATCAGCTGTCTCTTTAAAAATATCTTCACAAAACGTAACAGAAGCAATGCGTTGGAAAAGGGAATCAACATTTTCACCTAAATTTTCAAAGACTCAATTTGTACATCAAATCAATAATTTAAAAAACAATCTTCAATAAATATTTAAGAATAAAAATACTAGAATTGGTTATAATTGACTTCTGAATTGAAAGTATGCTAAAATAAATTAATGAGAATCTGTATATTAAGTTAAATTAATGTAAGTTATATCCACATCATTTTGCACATGTCTCCAACTTTTGTGCAGTTACTGTCTATTAAGTGCGAAAAGTGACACCATAAATTGTTCTAGCTGAATAAAATATCACTTCCATGTTACAAAGAACACTTTTCTCTAAAGAACAGTAAAGCTTAAACACAGTACCATTCCTTTTGGGCCAATAAGCCTAATTTTACCTTTAAAAATCTGCAGGTAACTTTATTGAACCTAAATGCGTTTCTTTGTTGCTGTAACTGTTGTTTGTTCAAAATGACTTACTTGTCTAAAAAAAAAATTTAAAAAAACAAAACAATTCTCAAGTATTATAGCAACTTTCAATTTCAGTTTTAATTACTTGTTGATATTTCTTAATTTCAGAGATAGATCATAAAAAAGAAGATCAAGGTTAAAACTTCAACCCAAGTACTGACATTAAGTAATGAGTTAACTGAAATTTCACTTGTCTGTTTGGCTGAAAAATGCACGCACAAAATAAACAAGAAGTGAAATTATGTGTCCTTTAAAAAATGCCACAAAGGCCAGTTTCCAAACCCTAAACAATTTAGATACAATATACATATTTTATTTTAAAATGCAAAATAAACAATATCAAAATTGTTTTTAAATTATTACAAAGGTCATACATAAGTCAAGAACTTTTTTTTTTTTAAATTAAAAAAAATGGTGTTTTCTGATTTATTGTCATCATTAGACAGCGGATAATATGCAATTGCATATTTTAGCACTTTTTGCCATTTGTGCATATAAATGCATATAAAAGGTATATTTGCTCTTATAAATGCATATTTTCAGCATTATATGGCTTTTCCCTCCTAAAACCATATCACTATTCTTTTTATGTTAGCATAAGGAACGCTTTAAATTTTGTTTTGTCGTTCTTTATCACCTGGAAAGGGTCAGCTGGATTGATGTTGCTGGGGGTGATTGCAATCACCTGAAAAAGATGTAGAAATGAGGTGTGTGTGTCAGGAAGGGGGGTACAAAGGGCCCACCCAAACAGACATTCATCATAGAAACCTAAGAAAGGGATGGTCAGATATTCTATGAAGGGATGTCTTTTCCTGGAATAAATAATTGTCAATCTGTGTGGGAAAAATAAGGCTTCTGTGGTAGGTTGAAAATGACCTCCCTTTCCTGTGATTGATTAGTTAAAAGGTGGAGTGAATACATTTTCGGAGAGAGCTGCTATTCTAACATATTTCGATAGTCCATCCGATAGACAGTTTCGACATCCATTAGTTGAATACGTAGTTAGTGAAGCTTCGAACGTGATTTTTGACTGCTGAATTTTATAATATGCCAAAAATTAAGTCGACTAAATCAAATTTAATGAAGACATGGATTTCGGACTATGGGAAGGAATTTACGACCGATGGGGAAATAGTATTTTGTGTAATTTGTCAAAAACACAATTCCTGTGAAAAAAAAGTACCAAATCGATCAACATATAAAGACTAATGCTCACTCCGCGAAGAAAAAGCAGAATACAAAAGGATTTGTTCAAAGTTCATTAACTATTCCTGTTCAAGCAGCTAAAAAGGAAAGTGATTTTTCTAGTGATTTATGCAAAGCCTTAGTAAGCAGCAATATTCCTTTAAAAAAGTTAAATAATCCAAACTTAAGACAGTTTTTAAAAAATATATTGTACCAATCAGATCATTCCTGATGAATCGACTTTAAGAAAGAACTACCTTCAGCCGATATATAACGAAGTACTGGATGATATTCGACGAGATACTGGAGATGGCCCTCGTCGAAGGGATGGAAGTCGAAGAGACGACAGATAAGTGCAATTGCTGTATTGCTCATTTTATTTGTGGAAAAATGGATAATATTCCTACTCGACCACATCTTCTAGCAAGCAAAGCCCTTGAAAAAGTCAATCATTCAACCATAGCAAGGTTTGTAAATGATTCTATCAGATTATTATGGCCTGATAGAGATGGTTCTGAAGATGTTTTGATTTTTGCCAGTGGTGCCGCTCCGTATATGGTCAAATCTGCAGCAGCACTGGAAATTTTTTATCCCAGAATGCTTCATATTACATGTTTGGCTCATGCTGTTCACAGATTGGCTGAGACTGTTCGAGAAGTATTCTCCTCTGTGAATGATTTAATTTCTAGTATCAAGAAAGTTTTTCTCAAGGCACCTGTGCGCATAAAATTGTATTAAGAAATGTATCCTGATTTGCCCTTACCTCCACAGCCTGTGATAACTAGGTGGGGTACATGGATTGAAGCTGCACGTTTTTATGCTAATAATTTTGATGCAATAAAGTCAGTTGTAGTTGCAATTGACAGTTCCTGTGCTTCTTCAGTTTATGTCACAAAAGAATTACTACAGGATATCTCTTTGCAGAAGGACTTGGCCATAATTGACACTCACTTTTCTTTCTTAAGTGGAGCAATAACAAAGATCGAAACACGAGGTCATCCCATGGCTGAGGCCATATCCGAAATTGAAAAAATTCAACAGTGCATCAATGATCTTCCAGACTCAGTTGGGAAGAAAGTAAAAGAAAAATGGTGTTTCGTTCAAAACAAAAATTTGGGTTTTGCATCAGTGAAGAAGATAAATGATTTTCTTAATGGAAACGGAACTGAACTTCCAGAGAAAGTGAAACCAATGAGTACGAAATTGTACAAGTTTTGTCCAATAACATCGGTTGACGTGGACAGGCCATTTTCTGCTTTCAAAATGATCTTTGATGACCGACGACATCAATTCACCCTTGAAAATTTGGAAAAACACTTAGTTGTGTATTGCAACAAAAATTATTCAGTTTAATAAAATCTTTCCGGAAAATGCGATGATTTTTCTTCTCTCATTTATCATACTTCAGTTTTAGGCTTTTTTTTCAGAAATTTGTAGATTCAAGTAAGAAATATTTTGATTTTCTTCCCTTTAACAAAAAAATGTTTTAGCTGTGTTTGTTGGAAAAAGTAAGTTTTTTCTTTTTTTTTAAATGGCGGGCGTTTGGAACTATTGTCCATTGGCCGCAGAAAGTGCCAGAACTGCTAACTCTCTTATCGTTACCCAGTGGGCACCTGTGGCGAAGCCACGGCGGTGGAGCAGCGTCGCCCACGTCACACTACCACAACCCCTTTATAGGGCGGGTCACATTCATACACAAAGGAAAAAGGACATAAAACACAGATAGAGAGAAAGAAATATCCATGCCTTGTTCGGGATTCGAACCCAGAACCTTTCTGATGCAAGGACAGTTCCCTGCCCCCTACACAGACTGGTCGGCTGGAAAAAGTAAGTAGTAGTATTTAAATAAGTTGAACTTTTAATTTCCATTTTAAATGCATATTTCTAGTTTTAAGAGCATATATTCAAGTTTTTTAGTGCATATTTGCATGCATATTTTGACCGTTTTTTAGTGCATATAATCCGCTGTCTATTTATTACATTAATCAAGAAATCTATAGATGTATGCACATCTAATCTGATTTAGTATAAATTTCTAATTGATTTAAGTACACATGATTCATATTCATAGATTAATTTGAGTATTTTGTTCTACACATAATTTTGAATATATAACCAATATTTGTGTATAAACTATCCCAAATACATAAAGTGGCAATAAAACTCAATTGGTGGCTTTAGATGAATAAAATAAAATTCCCGGGTTATAAAGAGCATTTTTCTTGAAAGAATATTAAAGTTTAATTGCAGTGGCAAATAAGCTTTCATAGTATATAAGTTTTACTTAATCTTAAAAACTCCATGTGTTACTTTATTGAGTGTAATTACTGACCCCCCAGCTTTCTTCAATAAATTGGGAGTAAAAAAAAATTTAATTTGTACAAACTATATAATAACTTACTTTTATAGCAATTTTTTTTCAATGCATAATTACCGAAATAATTACATTAGGAAAATGACTGCCGAGTAAGGGATTGTAATTTTTTAATCATTTGAAAAACTTTTCATGAGCTTAATATGTTTTAATTTTTATAATGCAATTGCATATGTTGTTTCTATATTGTCAGATTTCAAAAAAGATTAAAATAAAAATGTTATCGTTTGACAATAAGAACATAGTCAGTAAGTATAAGAATACAAAATTTTAAAATGAAAGAACAAATTTATGACTGTTAAAAATATTATTAATTGAGAAAACTTTAAAAAAATTTAATTAAAAGTGTTTAGATAATTATGTATACATTATTTTTTGTGTCCCACAGATAGTTTTGATTTAAAAACGTGAGCTTTGTAAAAAACAAATAAACTGAATAGCCAAAAAAACTATATCCAAAATTAAATGTATTTTTTTAAATTTATTTTCATAATTTGTATTGGAAGTTTGCTCAACATACATTTCTTTCTTTTTTGCACAAAAAAAAAAATTTAGAATATTTGCATAAAAAGTTTCAATTATAGTTTTAACTAGATTAAGATCTAAATGTTGTAATTTTAATTAGGATCTTTCAGTTAGCTCTACTTATAAAAAATTATTAATATCATATATTTTTTATTTTTACATATAATAAACAAAGATTTGGTTCTTTAAAAAAAAAGAAAAACAATTTCTACATGACATAGAAGTTAGCAATTTCAGCATTAGTAATTTGTTGACAGTTTTTAACTACACAGTAACCTCCAGATTATTTACTGAATTGAGTGACCCCTGAAGCGCGGATAAGCAAATTTGGGGATAATCTGTATCAATTTTATAACTGATAAGGGTTCCAAGAATGCGTGGACTAAATAAATGACCATGAGGATAATTCATTCTCAGTCACCAAATTAAGGTAAGATGGAAAAACTTTGCTATCAATATTATTGCTTTGAATAGTAACAATACCATCCTGGAGAAGAAACTGCTTTGATGGGTATGGAATCTATTCATTGAAATTTGAACTTCATCCTGCATTCATAGTTCCACAACTGTAAATCATGACTCACATTGTTTTGCTGTTTCTCACCATTTTCAGTGCCGCTTATTACTAATTTATTGCACTTGAAGCTGCAACGTTTCAGTGTAGACATATTTAATTAGTTGCGAACATCTGGACTACAAACATGAATCTTTGCTAGTATGTTGTTCTCAAAACTCCTGAAATAGTTTCATCTCTATGAATTTATTAGTTTTCAATTCTAAACGTTATGTTGTTTGTCCCTGTGAAAAAAAGGTGAAGCGCTGATGATCTGAATTCTCTACCTGTGAATAATCGGAAGTTTATTGTAAATCAATTGTATAAATATGGGTAATAAAATCAATATCAAGAATAAAAGTTCCATTTATGCCAAAAGTGAAGAACAAACGTTGCATAAATAAAAAGATTACACAAAACATGCATATTTATCAAAACTCAATAAAGAGTTAACTTATGAGCTTCTAAGTTAACATATAAATAGGAAGAATCCACAATGTGCTAGTTTGGAAAAAAAGAGTAGCAAGAATTGTTAGAAAAAAATATGCTAGGCCCTTTAAGAATAAGTTAACATTAATATCCTCTTTAAAATCGATGCAAATATCTGCATAGTCAATTAGAGGTCTGACTTTTTACAGTCACGAAGAATGGCATTGAAATTCCTGAGACATTATTGCCAAATGAACTTTATTCCAAACATCCTGAAACTCCAACAGATAGTATGGAATAAAGCAAATAAATCAGTGACAGGTTTGCAAGTACTCACTTGGAAAATGATTTTAATTTATAAACATTATGCTTTACTTTCATCAAAAGTTCACATTTTATTCAAGAAATAATAATAATAATTGGAAATAATAATAATAATAGGAATTGGTTTTCAAGAATATATTGTAATAAATTCAAAAATATTTTTTTCATTTTTAAGAAAAAATATGTGGTTAGTGGTTGCGATTATTTACGATAGCAATTTGTAATGAAGTACTTAGCAATACAGATTCAAAAACATTCTTATTTTTTTATAATAAATTGTTTAGACAATAAAGTAAAAGTATATTTTACTATGTGTTTAGGTGTTGTGGATAATGTAAAAGAAAATGATAGAAATAAGATTATCACTAACGGGTTGTTTGTATGAAAATGTTTACTGGTTGTAGTCACAAAATATACGACAAATTTTCAAAAAGTGAAATGAACTGTCATTTACATATTTCCTTGCAATATTATTTATTTTCTTAAAAATATTCAATAACTTTTCAAAAAAATATTATTTAAAATATTTTTCATGTTTTTTTAATAAATTATTAATTGATAAGAAAAAAAGTTAATTATTTTCTTTGTATGTTTTAAAAGCATTTAAGTGAGCAAGCAGTAATTAATTACATTTTCTCATGCAATGGCAATTTAAAACTTTAACTAAATTTTTGTTTTCAAGTTTCTTCATTGCTAGTCATTGATTTGCAGACTTCAATCAACAGTTTTAATGTAAAAATTATCAACATTTAGTTAATTATGATATGAATTCCTAATTGACTGAGAATGACATATAGGGTACATGGGTGAGAAAAGATGCAAAGAGTGAACCCATATTACATATCAAAATATGAAAACATTTGCAGAAGTAAATTGAATGATGAATTTTATATAATCAATTAAAAAATTGTTTTGTACCAGATTACAGTTACTCTTGTACATGCTATTAAACGGAGCAAATGCTGGGCTGAATAAAGTTCAGCAACAAGGCCTACACTACATGGAATTTAATATATAGAGTTTTTGTATGTAATAATGTAGCATAATTTTACAAAAGTAATTGAATGAATTTTAAAAAAAATATTCAAAAATACTTAATACACGATTTCCACTCTTTTAAGAAAGCAAAAATAAAGGACCTTAAAAATAATAGGATTGTTTATCATCGAATATGCATATATACCACCAGTGACAGTGCCAATTATTGATCTTTCTTGAAAAAGAAAATCAATCAATAAAAAAAACAATAAAAGGCAACTTTATTATTATATAAGTACTGATAAAATTGTATTAACTAACAGGGCTCGTCAAAGTGAGACCGGGTAATTTTTGATAACCTAAGTTGGATTTTTGAAGGAAAAAAAACAAAAATTTTCAGACTGTTAACGGTTAACAATATCTATGAAACTAATCAGTATTCCATCTTTATAATTTCATTGAAATTGAATTGTAAAACTAATTGGTGAAATCAAGATTTGCAATTTTCTTTTCATATATTTAAAAAAAGAAAGAAAGTTGAGAAAAAATTATTACAAGTTTTTATATTGTGGTTTCTAGAAAACTGCTTACTTGTTAAAAACAAAAAGAGGAACACAAAGCTTGATAAGCTAATCGTGGGAAATTATGACACAAAGTGAAAACAAAATATCAAAAACTAAACTATTGATATAAAAATATCAATTTATAAATGTTTCATGCTGAAAATAATTTTTTGAGCAAACAGTTTTAATTAAATTACTTACTAATAAAGAATATCACATGTTTATAGTAATTAATTCAAGAAAAAACTTACTTCTTACATGAATCATAATACTGGATTTTAGAAATCGAGTGAATATGAATCGTGAAATTGGATTTTAAAAAAGCAAAAATACAAATTACAATACTGAATTTTTAAATTGCGTAAATAGGAATCATGATGCATAACTTTCAAATCACGAGAATATGAATCACATCGCATAACTTTTAAATTAGCTAAATATCAAAATTGATGATTGATATTAAAATCGTGTGAATGAGAATCGTGATATTAGCAGATTCCGATGGAGTTCCTAACATTCAGTATGGCGAAAATCAGCCAAATCAAAGGAAACAAATTGGCAGAAGAATCATAAACGTCCCGTCAATGTGATTTAGCAATAGTTTCAAAATCTCGTCGGATTATAAAGCTTTGATTCGCGTTAACCAATGGTCTAACAGAATTCCGTGATATTTGCCGAAAAATCACATGCCCTGCTTCTCATTTTTAGACCTGCCCTGGGTTGAAAGAAATAAGGTATAAGGAGTGAAAAGGCACTAGAATGTCGAAAAATCAGAACATTTTGGCCTAAAACCGTAGTTTCAAAACAAAACTAAAAAATCAGAACAAACGCGATTTAATCGGAACAGTTGGCAACTATGCTAGACATGCATCACATATTTAGTTGTGGACCAATCTCGCTAAATATTCAGTTATGCCGAAAAAATTCTTTCTTTTCCATTAATAAAATGTTTCAAATGAATATTAAAAGAATTAATACTAAAAAGTATAATTAGAGGTATGCATGATAGTAGTTTCCTAACATGTCATGTCAAATTAAGTCCTATTTCAAGTAAAAACAGACAATGCTGGTATTTAAGCACCTTAAATCATTCACTTTTTTTCATTTGGCTTAACTTTTTTTTTTAAATTTATTGAAATAAATATTTTTATGAAATTTTTATAGAATAAAAACACAATTATGTTCAGAAGATTTATAATTTTCAAACCAATGTTTTTCAGTAAAACTTATTAATAAAAGGCTCTAAAACCATTTTTTAAGAGTATCAACACATTCCTTAGGCAGAAAATTGATAAGGTTACTTAATTAATAAATACTGGTAAATTATTTAATTTTTAATCATTTATAGACATTCACTTGTAATATTTTTTTTATCCTCTATCATTCTTAATATTACTCTCTACTATCATTATGATTTGATATTTTATTTTTATTGTAAATTAACAGTTTAAAACAAAACAGTATTCTTTATTATTAGTGGCATTTTCTTATCCTGCCTTACCATATAACCATATCACCTTACCATATAACGTTTATGGTACCTCAACTTTTATAATGAGGATTACATAAAATTATTTCCAGCCAAAACTGTTATTAGGAATTAACTTTACATAGGATTACTAAAAAATCTGATGAAAAACATGAACTAATTTTACTACCAAAAGTTAAATAGAAATTTTAAAAGAAGAAGAAGAAACATTTTAAGTTGCAATGTTAACTGAATAAAATGATTATTAAAATCTAAGTTAGAATTTTATTCTAATCGACATTTATAACAAAAGGTTTGGGATAGATTTTAGACAAAATGCAGAATATATTAATGAAAGAACCAGTATATGAATGAAATATGCTTACCCCCCTTGCCTGTAGCCCCCTCAGACACACCCTTTCTTGTCTCTCTTAAATGCTCTACCATAGTCTAAGTCTAGGTGATAAAAGATCAACTTTTTGTTTTAAAAAATTGAACTAAAAAAAATTATTCCCATCAACTATAGTGATGCTGAAAAATTAAATATTTTTAAAAACCTTGTACCAAAATTAAGTACTTTTAATAGCCCTTATTTTCCAAAATAAAAATTAAGCAGTTTTTAAGGAGTGAGGGAACATTGTAATAAGGAGGTCACCCAAGTCTGCACAACACTTGGGTTATCTGTATATGTATTAAAGAAATTTACAAGTTTTATATTATTTAGAACTTACTGTAGAGGTATTCAGAGTATTCTTCATCCTCTCCCAGACTCTTTCCTGATTAATCTCAAGTTGATCATCTTTTTCCAGCAAAACAATTTAATTATAGGTGAATTATTGCAAGAAGCAGCACTGTGAAGATGAGTCCTACAAGTAATTAATATTATGATATAAAGATTGATAAGTATAAAAGAGATTCAAAAAATCAAAACAAATTAAAACCAGGAAAATAATACATAAGCATCAAAACTATGATAGAGCATTATATTTGGTAAAAAGCACATTACAGAAAAATTATACAGAAAAACATTACAAATAGGTATAAAAAAAATTTGAAAACAAATATAACTGAATTTAAAAAAATAAGAAAGAGCAGTAAAAAAATTTTAGGCTGATTTTTCTTAAGTATTTAAGCCCTTTCTCATAGGCTGATTAAAATATTCCACACTATTTGTAATGTTTGTTCTTGCAATGTTTTCTGCATTGTACTTTGCATTAAAGATGATTTAACGTAACTGTAGACAATTGTGCACTCTAATTGAAACTTGCATACAATTTTTAATTTGTAACATGCATTTTTGATAGTTATACTATTTATAATATTCAAACAAATATAACAGAATTAAAAAATGTTATCAAGCTCTCTGTTAGCAGTGTTTAAATCCCTCTCTAAAAAGTATTTAAGAGAAATTTTAAAATATATTTTAAATGTTTCTTTGAATAACAGTTTAAGAATCTACCAGTTATTTAAAATTCAACTAAAATTTACTGCAAACATAGAAAATAAGAAACTTTTGATAAATGAGAAACAGCTTGCTGGTATACATACAGCATGCATGCATGCATGTATGCATGCATCCATCCATCCATACATACATACATATATGATGCCCGGTGGCAGAGCGGTAGCGCTTCGCGCTGTCGTGCCACAGGTCCCTGGTTCGATCCTCGGGCCGGGCAAGGTTGACTCAGCCTTTCATCCCTTCAGTGGGTCGATAAATGAGTATCAAGCATGCTTGGGAACTAAACACTGGGGGTTCCGCGTTCGGCTGACCACCTGACCGGAACATCTGCTCCTGCACCCCAGAGCCCAAGTTCAAGAAAACTGAAATGGGCACAGTAGGCCTTGGCACTCTATGGGCTGTCACGCCACTGAGTTTTATATATATATATATACATATATATTTCTTCAAATTTTAAAGTGTCAATATAAAAAGTGAAGAGAAATTCTTAGTGAAGAGAAAAAGGAATAGCAAATCTTAAAACATTATTAGAGGTCAATGCATTAAGGATCTTATTTTAAGAATCTTGTGAAAATTATATATATCAAAAACTATGGTTCTATATTCATCAAAATACTATATGATTTTTTAATAACCATATTAAGAAAAATATATGACCATATTAAGAAAAATGTATGTGACCATATTAAGAAAAATACATGAACTTTTAAATTAAGAAATAACAAATTAATAAACACTTCAAAACCTGAAAGATAAATAAAAGTCTTCAAAACACACGTTAGCAATTCCAACTTCTAAGTTAACTCTTGCTAAATTTTAGATACAAATTAGAAAAATATTCCACCAGATAGAAATATTTATTATAAACAAATCATTGTGAAATAATGGAAATGTACAAGAATTAAATAAGTTTACTTACAGTATAAAATAAAAATTTTCAAAAACAACAAAGTAATGCAAACAGCAGTATTGGATTGTTTATCCACATGCACAAAAGGAATACTTAGAAAATAAAACAGACAAAATCTAAAAATATTTAAATTAGCACAAAAAATATCCTTATAATAAATACCATTCTTGAATTTGCAAAAAAACTATATAATTGCTCAAAAATATCTTTCTGAGACAAACTAAAAAGCGTAGTAGAGTTTAAAAGCAGTCTTATCGATATGTTATCAGTTCATAATATAGTGAACAAAATTAATTTAATTCTATTCAAAGAGGATTAAACATTTTAGAGAATGCGTGCAATTTCAATTGGGATTTTTGGTGTAACCCAGAAAAGTAAGCTTATGCCCAAATATTGTTGTTTAGTTCTCACAAGTGATTGCTTGCAAACAAGTTTGTATCTAACAAGGGTGGAACATGTCTAGAAAATTCCTATTAAAACAAAATTAAGCTTAAATTAAGGAGCATGTGGTTAAGATAGGGCACAAATTAAATGTATGATAATATTTAAGAATAGCCAAGACACTTTATTGGTCGAAAATGACATCATAATTTGAGGGAAGGGAGATGGTGTGTATTGCATGAGGCAATTTTGAAAAAATGCTGAAAACTTTTTCTTAAGATAAGTTTTTTTATTTATTTTTATTTAATCATTTATAATTGATTTCTTATTAGTTTCAAGAAATATAACTTCATTATTTTCAAATGCGTATTTTAGTTTATTTTAAAACTAAGCTAATATTGGGTTAGTTGAATTTTTTTTTCTTTCGTGGTGTAACAGCTAGGCTGTTCACCTTCTACCTGTGAGGTCAGGAGTTCAATTCAAAATTCTTTATCTAAAAAGGCTAATAACCATTTAATAAGTTTTATTCAATTTATAAATTATAATTTTTTTAATCAAAATAAATTCCTTTAAAAAATTAAATTTTTAAGACAAAAATTTATAAATGTTTTAGTTTTCTTATTTTTTAATCAAAATGTTTGAATTAATTTTTAACTAATTATAACATTTTAATGCAAATTTTAAATTACAAAATTTCTCAACTTAATTTTGTAATTTAAAAAAAATAACAACAAAATTTTAACTTAAATTACACATTTTTTAATTAATCCATACATTTTAATAAGATAAAATTAAATAGGTACTGATATTTTTTGTTTTCAAAATAATTTATAAATTGAATAAAACATGTTAAATAGTTCATTTTTAGAAAAGAAAGTTAAAGATAATAAATATTCTATCGAAACCCGAGCCTCTCAACAGAAAATGGAAAGTCTAAATGCTGCACCACAACTGCAGGCGAGTTACAAAGTTTTTCTTAATTTAAAGGTAAATGAACTGAAACCTTAAATGGTAATATTTTACCCTTGGGGCATTTCTTTGTAAAAAATGCACAATTATGCTACTTAACATGTTTTTTTACATGTTATTAACATGCTTTTTACATTAGGCATTTTTGTGGCCATAGTTGTAAAATTATTTTTGAATTATTTGCTTTATACTTTTATCCTATCTTGAAAATAAGTGAATATGAATTATCAATCAAATATAAAATAGTGCCACTTACAATTAAAGCAAAATATATATACATAAAAAAATAAGAATTCGGAAGTTATAATATGATGCAATTTTTTGTCAATTAAAAATACTTAAGAAAATTGGAGTAACTTATAAACTACATACAAATTGAGCAATCAATTATGAATATAAGAAATTATGAAGATAAAAGATTTATGAATGAACAGTCTCAATTATAAGTGAATTAAACTCAAAGCAATAACTCCCAACTTAACTGAATGAATAATTTCAATTAGATGTATTTTGCAGTTTCACTGTCAATATTTTATATATTTACAGAAACCGAGAAAATGCTAATCATGACAAAAACATTAATAAAAATTCTGTAAAATTAAAAATTTATTTTTAATTCCACTTATTTCCCACCTTAATTCCCAAAGAAAAGGAAAAATCGCTTAATATTCAATTTTTATATTAAATCCAAATTCATAAAATGATAAAAAAAAGTTAAATGACGTTAATGCAATGATTATATTTAAACTTTGAAAAAAATTGCATACCGAATGGTAACTAAAGCCATGTACAGAAACAAAAATTGTCTGCAAAAAATTCTGGCTTTCCAAATATCAAAGTGAAAAATAATCCAACAAGAAAAAGTCAGAGGGAAAAATTATGAACTCCCCTTTCACCTTTAAGAAATTACTCATTGGAGCTTTTTGAAAACTACATTGCAAATTTTTTTACCATTTCATAATTATGAGTATAAAAATTAAATACATCAGAAATTACCAGATTTTCAAATAGGAATAAAACTTCCCTTTTCACACATAAGCAAATAAAATAAAAAGTTGCACATATTAAAAATAGTGCATGCTATGCATGGTTAAAACAAGACTAATATTAGACATGGTTTCATTGAAGATTTCCTTATCCCTGTTGGTTTTCCCACACCCTACTTTTATTTTGATATCCAATCACAGGAGAGGGGTAGAAAAGGATAAGGGTCTTTTTCCAAATTTAAAACAGACTCCCATTTAACTGACCTTGAACTATTTTTATAGTAAAAAAAAATGGCAAAAGAAAAGGGAGTGTTTTTATATTAGCTTTTATTAGTTGTATATAATAGTTGTTTAACATAAAGTTAATATCTTTTATCAGAATTTTATCCTTAAATTAAATTAGTACTGAAAAGAAAGTAAAAACCAGAGGGTGATATAATATCCTGACACATGGAAAAAGGTTTGAAATTTGTTTAATTTTGCTGATAAGGGAGGTGTTCGAAATTGCCAAAACTATGCTTACATAATATTTGAATGACTTCTAATTTAAAGTAATGATAATGCGATAATGGTAGGGAAAACCACTAACTAATTTGCCCAAATAATGTAACAGTAAAAGGATCAAATGAACGTCAACATGGATTTAAAAAAATTTTGTCGAAATTATTAAATAATGTTGAGCTTTACCAAGAAGCTATAAACTTGGAAAAACGGTTTTCAATTGTTTACATTACACTCTTTGGAAATAACAGTAAAAGGATAAATAGAACGAAAAAATCAAGGTTCAGCTGTTAGACCACTATTAGAAACTTCACAAGTTTGAAAAAAGGTAATTTAAAACTTTTCTTTTAAAATTAATACAACAATGAAACTTTTAACAATATTAATGATAGAACATAACTAATAATTCAAAGATACATAAGTGTTGGAAGAGCTTGAAAATTCTCTTTAAGACACACTAAACAAAATTTTTTATATTATTGATCGGAAAAAACAAAATCTTACCTCCAATAATTATAATTTTTCAAGGGCATTGAAAAACATTCTAAAAAATGCAACATTTAGTTATTTTGTTATACGAAATTCATTAACAGTATATTTTAATACCAGTGTCCCCTTAACCCTTTTAAGAAGGGCAACCCTTTCAGCTTGCCCTTTGACCCCAATAAATGTACTCTCTTTGCCATTTTTATAAAAATAAGACACTCTCTTTTAAAAATATATTTTTTTTATTCAGATTCCATTTTGAAAAAAATAATTAATTGTTTAAATAACAATTACACATTGGTAAAATTATGTGTTTATAGGTTAAATTCAGATTACTTTTACAAACATTTACTTTGTTTGGACTATTCTCAACTGGTGAACATTCTATAATAGAAGTATCTTTTTAGGGGGAGGTCGGGGAAGAGCATATAAATAAATTTTTTTAAATAATTTTAAAACTAATTTCTAAATATATTTTTTTCAAAAAATGCACATTTTAAAGTTTATTTTCTTATAATTTTTAGTTAAAATTATTAAAAAACGCTCTCAAGCTGTTTATCAATTAATCATTTTTTGTTAGTTTACTTTTAATTGAAAAAAAAATATGCACAGAGTTTGTTTGTTAGCATGCCTTTAATTATTTTTATTAACAACAATCTCTTCTCAGATTTTGATAATGAGAGAGAATTACTTTTGAAATATACTTATAAGATAGTATGAGACAATTTATGATAGTATGAGGTAATTTAAAAATTGTCGTGGATAAAATTCACTTATTACATAATATTACCAATTTTAATTTTTGATGTGAGTTCCTTTCAAAACTCAAAAAGCCATTTTCAAAGAGGAAGTGCCCAACCCTTTTTTATTCATAGGGAGAACTCTGTAATACAATATATTTCCTATATATATAGACACGAGTCAGAAGAGATTTTTTTAAAAAAAATCTCATTTGTTTCAAATTCATATTAATAAACAAAATTCATATGAATAAGTCACTATATAAGTCAAAGTAAACTAACTAAAAGGATTTGTTATTAAATAAGAAATTGATTTAATTTAAGAAGGATTTTGTTGAGAAGAATAGAAAGAAATATATAAAAATATAGAAGACAAAAAGTCTCAATTTTGAGGTTTTTTAGAAACTTTATAATTTTATAATAGCTATATAATATATCATTATAATGACTTTTTCAATTTTGTATTTGCGTATTTTGCTTTTAAAATATTTGTACAAATAGTTTAAGACACAAATCTGTTGCAATGCCGATAATAAGAATTAGTATTAGACCCTGCTATTTCGTTACCCAAATAAAACTTATTCTTTTAAATTCTGTAGGAGAAAATAGATTTTTCAGAAAATCAATTATAAAATTAGGTTTTTCAAAACATTTTTAGAAGCTTAAACTGCTGAACAAAGTTTAATGGGAATTATTGAGAATTTTAGAATAATCAAGTATTTTTAAAATCTATGTTCTACCAGAAAAGGTATTGCAGATTTTTATTTTGCAGTATACTTTCATTTGATTAAGCAAAGAGAAAATAGCATAGGTAAAACTAATAACATTATTTTACATTTTTAGTTTACATGACACATAAACCTAGCTCTAATTTTCTATTTTTTTCATTTTATAGATAAATTTGTGATTGTTCTCATTAAACTGAAGAATAATTAGGTGATTGAATGTGGCTAAAAGCTAAACTTTTTTTCTGAGGCTTTCCTCTAAAAAAAGTTCCTCTGCTTAAAAATTTTTAGGACAAATTTGTTGCATGAAAAATTTTTTAAAAAAAGTTCAAAATAATAAGGTATAAAATTTTTAACTTTTCAGTGTTTTATGCAAACTTTATTATAATTATTTATTTTTATACACAAAAAAAAAATTTCAAACTTAAAATAGTTTTTTAAATAATATGTATCGTCACTGAGAAGGAAGATAAGTAAGAAAATTTGATAAAGACTACAAAAATTGCAGCAATTAAAAGTTTCTGGCAATAACATAACATTTTTAATTTCAAAAAATGAACACTAAAAAATATCAATTCCAAGAAAAATATTTAAAAAAACTATAAATACCTAGCAGAGGAGCTTAATTGTCACAATAAAAAGCAATGTAAAAAGGTATTGTGCAGTTTCACATAGTAGACTTTATGTTAAGTGATTTACGTGAAAATTGAGCACTTTTCAAGAAAAAATCATTTTTTTCTAAGACAATGGCAATAACTGTATAAAATAGAAGAAATTTATATATAGGGGATGAGTTTAAAATTCCTTAACTGTGTTCATTTCTATTAATTCTATAAATTTAATATTTATATTAAATGACTAAACTAAAATTGGAAATTTCTTTTCTAAGTTTTTGTAAAAAAAATAACTACGTAACAATTTTATTTGAAATAAATGCTTATTTTAACTAAATTTTAAAATCAGTTGATATTTTAATGAAATTTAAAAAAAAAATCATTTTTTCAAAAAATATTAAAGTAAACAATTTAATTTTTATATTAGTGAATTATTTTGTCAAATATGAGGAAAACAAATCTTTAAAATACAAGATAATTTAGACAATTAAACAAAAGGTTGACAAATTTGACTGAGTTAAATTTATTAAGATCTTGTATTTAATTTTCAGTTTTATGTGAAATATTGATTATTAATATTGTTCTGAGTTTTTAATTAAATATGTCTTTAAATTAAACCCTTTTGCGATTTGTAATAAAATACACATTGTAATGGACAATATTAAAAATTGAATGAGTTTTTAAAGATAAGTTTTTCTTCAATGTTTGTTTATAGATGGACAGGGAATATTTTGGAGGGTGGTGGATGTACTTTTTAGGTGGTGTTATGTGATATATATTTATATTAGTATGTAAATATGTGTATGTTGAGTTTTCCTTAAGCTATTTTAGAAGCCCTTTTTAACCCTTGATCCCTATAAATACACCCTCTTTTCCCTCTCTGTAAAAATAGCCACCATCCCTTAAAAACATTGCCTTTTTATTCATATTCCATTTTTAAGAAAATTAAATGATAATTACACAATGGTAAATTCCTCTATGTTCATAGATTTAATTTTCATTACTATTACAAATATTCACTTTGTGAAGTGAGCATTTGAATAAATGAATGCTCTGAAATAGGCTTTGATCCTTTATTTATGGTCTGATCTTTAAGTGTAGTAAATAAATTTTAAAGTGTTCAAATAATTTTATTTTGTTAAAGTTTTCAAATTACATGTTTTTGTGTTCTGATATTTTAAGAAATTATATTTATTAAAGACTTTACATGCATAACTAACGAAATAATTTTTTTTTAAAAAATTAGTTAAATATTAGAATTATATGTATCAAATTGAAGTTCATTTAGGTTTAAACACTTAAGATATTCATTTGCATATTTTCTGAATCAAGTAAAAAAAAAAAATTAAATATATAGCAACATGATAAAGGATACGAAAAAGTAAACAATGACCCACCCCCTCTATAAGTTAACCACTTGTCTAAGTTGACCACTAAAACAATGCACCACAAGTGGTCAACTTACACAAGTTTTACTGTATATATATATTAGACTGTTTTCAATTTTTTAAGTTTGTTTTGTTTTTAACATCACTTAAAAATGCTGAAAATTACAATAAAGTTACAATAAAAATAAATAGAATAGTATTCATAAACTAAATAAGCAAAAAAAAAGTTACGAATTACATTAAAATAAAAGAAATGCAAAAAAAAAACAAAAAAAACTGAAGAATACAAACCTGTTTTTGAAGATACTGGCCAATATTCAGCATTAATTGTGTTTGCTACTTCAATAGCCTCATTTTCTGTCAATTTATAAGCAGAATTCGCCTGAAAAAAAAAATCAGGTATCAAGAAATCCTAAGTATCAAATTTTAACCTAAATCAAATTTCGTAGCTAAAAGAGACATTTCGTTATTTAAAAGTAAAACATTAAAATATAAAACCTGAAAATGCTTATAAAAGAAGTTTTGTTTTTTAAATAATTTTTGTACAATGGTTATAACTGTAAAATATAAATTGTAACACAATTTTAATTCTGATACAAAACTGAAATTTTTTATTGTTCTTCTTACTCTTTTAGTGGTTTAATGGATCATTGAAACAAAATTGTTATTGATTAATGATTAATTTTTAATAAAGCCAAATTGTTATTGATTGTTATTGTATTGATTGAATTGCTGTTATTGTTATTGATTGAATTGCTGTTATTGTTATTGATTAATTTTTAATAAAGCCAAATGTAATGTACATTAAGCTTAAAAGTGCTACTTGAGCAACTTTTTGCTTTGCTTTTGCATTTGAGATCTTAAAGCTGTTTCACAAAAGCTCATTGTCGCATAATATAAAGGTTTTTTTTGTAAATGTTATTTTTATAGCCACTTTATAAATTATGTGGACACTTTTTCAGAAATTGAAAGTTACACTTTTAATTATATATGCAGTCAAAATATGGCAAACATTACCAGGTTCATATCTAAAATCATGAAAAATTTTAAGAAACAAGTGAAATAAATTAATATTTAGAACAGTATAAAATATTCATAACAATTACATACTTATTAACCCTAAATAACTAAACATTCATAGCAGAATGCTGACTCCAGACAGTTTTGCAAATTAGTCACCTTGTGGCTATGGGGCAACCAAACATAGATGGAGACAGAAAATATAGAATTATAGCTTTGCCTCCAGTGTAAGGCACTTAAACTGTGGTTTTATTTATTTTCTTTGGCAAAAGAGCTCTGAAAAAAACCTCTTAAATAATGTGATTTTAAAAGTTAAGCATGCACATACATAACCTTAAACCAAGTGGCAGAGTAACTAAGACAAAATAAATACATAATTAAATTCTGTCAATGTTTCTTAATGTTCGAAAATGCTGCTATGCATCCATTCAAATTATTCAAAAGCAATTTAAATAAATTACCTAAAAGAACTAAATCAACATAAAGAAAACAATATTTTTATATTGTAATACAGAAATCCTATAATAAATACTATTTATCACTAAAATTTTGAGATTAATTTACTAGAATAAATTTTTTTTTAAACATGAGTCATTATTATTAGTATTAATGCAGTTAATTATATAAAATCCTTCCATGATTATAGAACTGAAAAATAATGTTTCAGGAGTTGTGATGCCTATATAGGCATTACATATTTCCTAGCATTTAAAGATTTCTTTAATTTCCTAAATTAAATTTTTTTTAATCATTCTTAATCCAATTTTCATTAAATTAAACTAATTATTTAGTTTTTATTACATTTTATAAAAAGCAAATATAAAAATTTTATTCTTTTCCTAACAATTAATACAACGGCCAATTTTTTAAAAATTCAATACAAATGCATTATTCACTAAGTCATGCCATGACTTAATTGAACATGAAAATCTATTTTTAACTCTTTATTCTTTAATTTCTCTAACCACAAAAGTTAATTTAAATTATCAAGCACTCAGAAACTTCTTGTTTCTGTTTAATAAATAACATGATTACAATTTAAAAATTCAATAGAAAAATTAATAAAATATTAATTAAATTGAGAAACACCATGATAAGAATAAAATAAGACTTACAACTGCATCTTTCTTGGTACCAACTAAAAACAGCAATGGTTTGCTAGTGCATTTTAAAGCTTCATCAAGCCACTTGGGTATGTTATATAACGATGAGAGGACACAGAAACCAAATACTAAGATCACAACTGCAATAAATACATCCAAATAAGAAAAAAAAATATTGTAAGGCATGATTTTAGAATAATAAATAAATACAGCAAACTCTGACAAGGCAAATTCACTTGTAAAGTGTAATTTTGTCTTAATTGGAAAATTTCTTATAAAAGCAGATTTTGCAGCCTGGAACATTTATTAAATACACAGAATATTCTTATTTTACTGAATTGACAAAGGTATATGATGTAAATGAATTTGGGTGAATAAATGTAAACGAATTTAGGCAAACAGAAAAATAAAAATTTAAAATAAAAACAAGTAATGGACCTAAAATATGTTTCTCCTAGATAAATACATGGCTTGAAGTAAGATTTCAAGACCCTAATTCACTTGTAAAGTGTAATTTTGTCTTAATTGGAAAATTTCTTATAAAAGCAGATTTTGCAGCCTGGAACATTTATTAAATACACAGAATATTCTTATTTTACTGAATTGACAAAGGTATATGATGTAAATGAATTTGGGTGAATAAATGTAAACGAATTTAGGCAAACAGAAAAATAAAAATTTAAAATAAAAACAAGTAATGGACCTAAAATATGTTTCTCCTAGATAAATACATGGCTTGAAGTAAGATTTCAAGACCCTAAAGTCGTCACAGTAGACATTTTCTGGAATGTTCTTTAGAACCTTGGCGAAAGACTTTGTAATGTTCCATTGACCAACACCAATCAAGAATGTTATCAGACAAATTCCTAAATTTTGTTTACATTCCTGTTTTTTTTTGTGCTCCGATTTGGGTGAACCCATAGCAGGGGTAGAATTATCGGTTACTGCATCACAACACGTCTTTTTGGTCATGATTTAGAATTAGCATATATTACTCTTTCCTATGATCTCGTAATAGTTAATTTTAAAAATTCAGGCTATGTAATTTGAATGGCTTCATTACTGACTTCTTCATGGCCTTCAAATAATGCGAGGGTAAACCGGTAGACTTGGCATTCTGATAAACACTAACCACCAAAAGCAATTTTTATCACGGGAAAGTCTTGATGGGAATCACTTGAGTGTCTAAACATAAGTTAACTGGCCTCTTGATTGGTCAAAGTGTGCTGAGATGTTTATTTGCATAAAAAAAGTGACATTATCTACGATCAAATCTTACATATCATGTGAGGGATATAAATATCCACTATGTCAGCCTTCATCTATCAAAAGGTACCCCAAGATAGAATGGAGTTAGCATGTCTTACATACTAGTGAATCAAGGTTTAATAATCTTGGTATTAGTTACATCACACCATATGTCATAATATCTTAGACAGAGGTCTGTCTAGGTTTTTCTGAGAGGTACCTATTTTGTGAAAATTTAGACATAATTTGTGAAAATTAAAAATTATAATAAAAAATCAACACAAAAATATGGATTTATCGTTTCTTACGCGATACAAAAAGTAAAATTTTAAGAAAAAGTATTTTGTGAAACTAGCGCTAAACGGTAGTAAATTTGGCCTGTATAGACCCCTGTTAGAGTTGAAGTAACATTAATCAAATACGATATGCAATATATTTCCACAATGAAGTCTGATTTACTCCAAAATCTAATACTATATCTAATAATCTAAATCTACGATCTAATCTAATACTACGATTACCAAAATCTAATACTATAATACTAAAAGAACTTTTTTTTAAAAAAAATTAATAAATAGCATTGCTGTTAGCATTTTAAAATGACTTTGCACTAGCATTGAATGCTTTGTATTCTTAAAAAATTTAATTGAATATCAAAATGTCATTTTCCTGGCATGTCCCAAACAATATTTCTAATAATAACTAGCTTTAAAACTTCCCATGCATTTTTCAAAATCTAATTTTTCTTATCTTATCCTATATAAGCATTTCTGGAATATACGCAGAGGGTATTGTTTACTAAAACTTCGTTTAAAATAATTTTTTCTGTCAATAATTTGTTTGTCCCATGAAAATCTATCATTTTCCTGGCTACTTTTATTTAGTGATTTATAACCAAAATCGATAGCACCAGGAATCAATATCTTATGTTAATAGATTGATTAGATACCCTCCTATCTGAATATGTCTTATTGCATGAATAAAGAACCAATTTTCTGGCTCAAAATCTATTTCAAAAATTTTTTCAAGGAGAGTAGATTTTTATGCTGTCATTTTCCTGACTTCTTGAAATCATTAATAACAAAAACTACATAGTTTTATCTGAGTTATTTTAAGAAATACTGTTGTTTTCTGCAGAGTATAAATGTCTTCGGTCAAAATATTAAATTAAAGTAAAGTTATATGCTATAAAATAGCGAATTTGTCATTATCCTGGCTTATGAATGCCGGGACATTGAAGTGTTGACAGAAATTCTTTATAACTGCTAATACTGTAAAGAGGGAAAGCAAATATTAACCTAATACCAAGTTTATGTATGATTGAAATATGTTTGGATGTAATCAAAGTTATTTATTTATTTAATGATTGATTATTATACACAATTTTATTCTGTAGATATCAGAAACCAACAAATTTTTTCTTTCTTTCTACAGTGGATAAAAAGAATTAATTTAAGCAATTTATTGTCCATCTAACATTACTATTAACTTAAAATGACTGTTTTTTAAACTTCTAAGGTAATATGTCATTTTCCTGGCACTCAAGATTTGGTGAATTTCTATTTTATTTTTTTTTCTTGAGCAAATATCAATAAACTACACTGCGGTCTATAAGATATTAATAAGTGTAGCTAAAGAAGTATACAAAAAATTTTTTAGATTATTTTGAAGATTTCAAATTTGAAGAAATTTTTTGGTTCGAATTGTCATGTTTCGTGAGAATCACCCATATGTATTTAGAACTTTGATCAAGTAATGAACGATAAAAAAGAACACAATCAAAGCCATAAATTATTAGAGTTTGGAAAAAGAACTCCAAACAAAACATCAAATTTTGTGGAATCAGTATGGAGAGAAATCACGGTAGATGAAATTAAAAACCAATTTGTTAGATACAAACATATTGGTTTTAATTATTTTAATCAAACTTTTGTTGGAATTCTCTAAATTGGTAATGCTCATCAATTGGATATCAGTTATAGATATAGTTCATGCTTAAACATCAATCTGATAATGTGTAAGTTTTTATAATTTTATTTTTAACATTAATTCTGTAGTGCTTACTGCGAATGTTAGTGCTTTATGGAAAATATACATTACATGAAAATGTTCAAAGAAAAAAAAAGACATAAAAACTAGTAATTTATAAAAATAATATTTTGTTTTTAAAAAAGGGTTAGTAAAAATGTATGTAATGAGAACCTCTTGCTCCTCTGTAATATGATGATGCAATGCATTTAAACTTTTCTTGTCCAGCTGTATCCCACCTAAAAATAAAGAAGAAATCTCAACAAATCATAACATCAAAAATAAATCTACAGACAGAAAACAACAATATATATATAGTATACTCTCGATATCTCAAAGTTGGGAAGCTAAAATAGTCAAGAAAATGAGTTTTCAAGAACAAGTTCTGAACCAAATATGTTCTAAAAAGTAAAAAAGTAATTCCAAAACTTACAGTTGTGAAACATCAGAATATAAGTATTAATAAACATATTTGTATAATAGTTGACTATAAGTCTAAATGCAGTAATGATGAAAAAAAACAACTTTAAATTTTTTTCTATTAAAAAGCAACACAAAAATAATTATGCATTAAATATAAAATAATTAAATTACGATAAACTTACATTGATAGAGTTCTTTAAAAAAAAAACTCTACCATCGTGGCCTGTCAACATCGTTTTTGAAATTGCTCATTGTTCTCGTAACATTTCATAAAACATTTTAATAAGTGGGCAGCATTTTCTCTTGAGACGCAGTAATGTTGAGTGGTGGTATGTGATGATTTTTCCGAGAAAAAAAGTTTTTTACTTTGAAAAGTATTCGATATAGGAATTCAAATTAATACTAGGTGGATATGCAATGCTAAGGGAAAAAATATTTTTTTTGACATAAAAGGGTTTTAGAGATATCAAAGTTTGCGATATCGAGAGTATACTGTATATGCGTGTGTGTATATATGTAATACAAAAATTATGAATACTTTTGTATTAATAAAACCATTAAAACTCTTTCGTTTTCATAAAATGTCTTTGGTAAAGAATAGGTGTAGAAATTCTATTATGGGACTTCAAGGATGAAAACATTGAATTATAATTATACCTAATTGCAAAGGAGTAGTTATTTTTAGAATCTTATCCCTCATTCACTTCCATATTAGGAAGCATTAAATTATTGTCGATAATGCGTAGAGTTACAAACTATGCACTGACTTAGCCTTTTCACCTCCAAATCTGTAAGTATTTAATATATATATATGTCACATTTACACTTAATGTAAAGTGACAAATTGATTTCTAATTTTACTTAACCTTTAATTTTTCTTTAAACATTCTTCCTTTTTTTCAATTTGGCAATTTTATTTTTAACTTTCTTGTTGACCTTTCTCATGGTCGTTGCGGTCATCGCACTTCCTGTGGGGAAAGTCAACCAACCCCTCTATTCACGCCTTTCTTTTTCTGCTTTTAATTTTAGGGGGGCTAACTAACCAATCTCTTTCCTTTAAATTTCTAACTCTCCGCCTCTTTAAATTTAATTGGCCGTAATTTTTACGGGCTACCCCAGTTAAGGAATTTTTTTAAGTCACTTTTTTAATACATTCTCTTTTTCTCGAGCCTTCGGGCAGGTTACCTTTCTTTTAAAATTCTCCGCGATGCGGACTTCGGTCCGTATCGAGGGATTTCTTTTTACATTTTTTTCTTAACCTTTATTTTAAATTAAATCCTTAGCTGTAATCAATTTCTGTAAAATTTGAAATCAATATTTCATACCTTTAATTTTCTTTAACATTAAAAAGCCCTCTCAAATTTAAGTTTTCTTCTCATATTTATTTTAACGGTTAAATTACCCGTTCCTTTATATTTAACTTTATGCATGACGCCCTTGGTTTCTTTAAATTCTCTTGTCACCCATTTCCTTTTAAAAGATATATTTTTTTTGTGCCACAAAATGTGTTGCAATCATATTGTTTGTTTGATACGAAATAATCAAAATAAGTAGTTTTACAAAAATAAATGTTTGGTTGAACAGAAAGTTTTGTGTGATTGTTTTTTTAGCTTTACCTTTATCGCTATTAGTTATCACCTTTTTTCCTTCTGTATGTGGTGAGTACCTTTTTTTACTGTTATGGGCATGCATAAATGTGAATTTATTAGTTTTTCTTATTGGAAACATCAGCTTACTGTTTGAATCATATATATTGTTTGGATATAGCATGACTTTATCGTATTTATAATTAATCTTTAATTTTCTTAGTTTTCACCCTTATTCTAAATTTGGTGATACCAATTTATCCAATTTGTTCAAACCTCACACTTTGTGACCCTTTGAACCTATTGGGTTATTGTTATCCCACATTAGCATTGTACTACCACTTTCATTAACGATTATGCTCCCCTTAATTTATTTTATTTACCTTTTATATATTTCGGCCTTAATTTGTTTTATCATGACATTTCAATCATTTAACCTTTTTAATCATGACTATATCCAGAGATACATCCAAATTATGTAACCCATTTATCCAGTTTTAATAAATTATACATAAATAACTTTACTTTATATGCACCAACAATTATTTAAATTAAACTCTTACAATATATATATATATATATATATATATATATATATATATATATATATATATATATATATATATATATATATATATATATATATATATATATATATATATATATATATATATAAAAGATTGTTTTTTGCCTAATTTTTTTAATAATAAATCCTACTAAGAAGTAGTATAAGATTTTTAAATTAATTGCTTTCCTCAACAGCTAATCCTTGAAAATTAAATAGCAAAGAGGTAAAAAAAGTTAGCAAAGCTAAAATAAAACACATTTTTCTACATTTCATTCACCTATATTTTTCATTCATCTACAGAGGAACAAGAAATATCTTAAAGTTTAAAACCAAATATATCTATAGTTGTTTATAAATATTTTGCTTGGTTACACAAGTTCTTTGGAAACTAAAAATCGGTCTTCCAACAGGAATCTGTTCAGTACACTGTGCTAAAGGCATCGAGGAAAGCTCACCTTATTCACTAGAATTGAATGTAATGGATTTTTCTATTAGATTCATTTTGGAGACCAGGGTAAGTACAGTGATGTTTGAAAACGGGTTAATACTAATGTAATTACATAAAATTTTGTACACCTTACAATTAAAAAGGTTGATGATTATTATATAATAAATGATTATAAGTAACTATAAATATTTTTTATAAAGAATTATTTTCGAGGAAACAAATTTTACAATTGTTTTTTTAAAAAATGTAACTTGAGAGATATGATAAATTGGGTGAAAAGTACAGGTAATGCATCAAGAAACTCAAATTTTCAATAGCATTCCAGACTGAACTATCGAAATATTATTTTCCAGATTTTCCTAATCAGTAATTAAAAAAAAAGGAATATATAATCAAAGAAAGCATGATATGATTTTATAACAAAAAACATGGTCTGCACTAGCTTGCATTCATAAGGTTTACAAATTTGAGTTCGTCGGAAAAAAGAATAGATCAAAAGTTATTCAACTGTGTTTGAAAGTATTTTAGAAAAGTTTTACTCTTGGATGAAAATGTTTTGAGATATTGCTATTTAAAGTTTCCAAACCATTTTTATTCATACACACTCAATAATGTAAAAAATAATGTGTGTTTCTTATTTATATCAGTTTCAAATTATACTTTTATGATGTTAAAAATAAACAAAACTTTCCGATTATCTAAGAGAAAAAAACTCATTATATTTGTATTGAAATAAAAATACTTAAAAGTATAAAATAAAGAAATAATGGTAAAAATTTATGTATATAATAATAAGTAACTCAAAAAAACAACTAAATGATGAATCTTCAGTTTAATCCTAAACTAAAATAACATTACTATCTATGTTCTGTTATCTAAACTAGTACCAAAGCACATAAACCTTCTAACTCATAAACTAGTTACTGAAAGTGCAATAAACAAATGTGGTCCCATTGCCTATTTTAAACCTCTAGCATTAGCAATAATTCAAAACAATTAATATATATAAAAGACTGCTTTTTTGGCATATTTTCTTTAATAATAAATTTTACTAAGAAGTATAAGGTTTTTAAATTAATTTAATTTTTCTTCAAGTCCTTAAAAATTAAATATAAAAGAAGAAAAACATTAACAAAGGTAAACATCCTAACTCATAAACTAGCAACTGAAAGTGTGATGAACAAATGTGGCTCCATTGCCTATTTTAAACCTCTAGCATTAGCGATTTGCATTCTGAAACCGAAAGTAACAATAGGGACTGCTCCTTTATAGTTTGGAAAGGGAAATCACAGCTGCAGGGGTAGCAGCAAAGTTTTTTTAAAATTTTAGGAACTTTTTTCAAAAAATTTTAGGGGTAATATATGATTTTGCTAGGATAAAAACAGATCACACGGTAGTTTATTACATAACAGAAGATTATTACAATTCATCCACACATATCATAAATAACTGCAAGTCATAAAATAAAGCTCTGAAATTTATTAAGTCAAGAATGAAATCTCTAAAGTGTAAAAATGAAATTTCAACTTTACATATTACCTATCAGAAATTAAGTGCATAATTCAGGAACAGGCAAAAGTGGGAATAAATCAAGAGAAAAAATAAATTAACACCAACTTGGATTTTTATTTAATTTTTACCTTCTTAATCAAAACTTTATTATTACCCTTTACCTTATTTTATTAAGAAAAACTATTGTGTGATATTATTAGATTTCAAATCAGCAATTTATATTAGAAGTTAGAAGAAAACAAATTAATCATGATCATTTTTCTAATATATTCTTAATATGATTTGTGAGATTCTTTTACTGCCCTCAATAGTGTTGTGGTGATCTTCAACACTCCTCCATAATTTCGAATAGTATTTTTGATTAGTCTAAGAGACATAATAGTATTCTCATGGTGACTCACATTAAGCATTGCTTTATTTATTGAAAAACCTCTCTCAGGATCAGAATTGCCATGTGGCAAAATTAAAACAGTTTTAATTAATGTAGTTAAATTCTTATATTTTAGATTATTGCTGTTTTATTTATATTTAGCCTATAACTCTAATTTTTTAGGAATATCAACAAAATTTTATCAGATTTTTAGAAATTTTAGGGTTTGCACATAGTTTTATGAATTTTAGGGGGAATGCGACCCCTGCAGCTGCTAAAAAAAAGTATCATCTTTGTAAAGATGACACTTTCAGCTGGATTTCAAACTGAGGAAGAGAGAACAAATGAGTTAAGCTGTTTCATTGAAATCACTCAATTATCGCCATTATTTCTGAGCATTAGTTTTATGTTCATTTTAAATTTAGATATGAATTCAACAAAATTGATCACTCCTGATTATACAATATAGTGAGCTTAGTGAAAAAACTTACTACTAATAATTATTATCTAAAAGATAAACAGCTGAATAATTAAAGGTTAAACAATGAAAAGATTAAAAATTATTTAAGATAATAAACTCACAGTTGCAATATGTAAGGAACTCCTAACATTTAAAATTTTTCTGCTTTAAAATCTACCCTAATAGTTGCCTTGTAGTTTGTATCAAACACTTGTAGACAAAACCTTAAAATGAATAAGAAAATTATGAATAAATCATGAGTAATAGTGAGCACACTAATAAGCAATTGAACAATCGAAAAAAATTATTTTGTGCTATAGAAGTATTTTTAGAATTGTCTCTAAATAGGAACATCAATAGGTTAAAAACTTCTGACACTTCACATTTATAACAGAAACATAAAAAAAAAAGAAAAACAGATATATAAAAGCAAAACTTTTGACAAAAAAAGGAAAAAAAAAACAGGGACATATTAAAACTAGTAAGCAATAGGTACATTAAAAAGAATTTTTTTCTGCTTTCAATGCATTACTCTAAAAAGGATCATTAATAAGATCATTTTCTGATACATTAATAAGATCATTTTCTCATACTCTGCATTTATAACAGCAACATAAAAAAAGAAAAGCATATATATATAAAAAAAGACTTTAATTACCGCCGGACAAGACAAGTTTTCCCAACAGCAACATCTCCAACAACAATGACTTTTGTCAGCCTGAGCCTATAAAAATGCAAATATAGTCAATGTTTTTTGAAGACACAAATACTGATAATTGAAGTTACATTTAAAATGCAAACTGGAAAAAAGTCACATTTTCCCTGACTATAATTATTTCAATTACAGTAGAGCCTTGATTATCACTAAAAAGTCTTCGATTTGAATACTTCTGTTAATCAAAATTGATTTTGAAGTGTTTTTTTTTCCCCATGCATATTTATTTCTTTTCCTATTTAAATTTCAATGCCCTTTTATGGAATTAAAAATAAATGTTTTATTATTCGGTGATATTAAAAATAAGAATTGTTAAATACTCAAAAAAGATATATTTAATAAATTGTATTTCATTATAATTAAGACGTTGTATGAACATTATAAATAAATGAAATGAACTTTGAATCAATGACATCAGCTAAGAATTCAAAATTAGATATTGCTACAATAACTTTACTTTCTAAAATATTTTGAAAAAGGTATTGTAACTTAAAAAAAAAAAAGATCTTGAGGGAAATTCCAAACCTGAAATACTGAGTTTTGGTAAAAAATAGGGCTCTGAGAATTTAATGCACCCTGGGTCAAAGTCAAAAAAGTCAGTCAAAGAATGCTCCCTCGATAATATGATTATTTCAATTGGGTACTTGCACTGCAAGAAGATCTCCCATACCCACACATGTAACCATGATGTCAACTAATCTTTATCAGCAAAATGGCGTATTAAAGTTGAGCCAAGTTTCTCCACATAAGTCAGAATGTTAATTAACGATAAGTTAATTAAATACAGAGCGTACATCGAATCAGCTGAAATATAATTATTTTTCGTCCACTTCTTTTACTTAACTTAGATTTATAATATGGTTACGTGTTTTATTGTAACCATGATATATTTTTGCTTTTTTGTACCTGGCAACTTCTATCAATAATTAGTTTATGTTCCACATGGCTTCGGACCTGTCTCTGCAGTTAAGTCTCTGAGTAAATATATGGTGAAAGAATCAACAACCAATCAAGATTGAGATACTCACACTACGCCATTTGCAGGTATCCCTCTGTCTGATGTAACAAACTTACTTCAGACATTAGAGGTCTTACTTTATTTGAATTAATTCATAGTAAGCAAAAAATGATTAGTTCAGTATAAAGTAATATATATTTTAGAGTAGAACTTAAAAAACGAAACATGATTTCAATCTTCATAGAAAAGCCATAGGCAACTCTCTTACAATTATTCACTTAAAATTACTTTAATAAGAAAAAATACCATAAAAACGAGAGAGAGAGAAATAATCTTACATTTCACATTTTGAAACATTTATTTTATGGCAAGCACTGTGAATCCGGTTGGAAAAGTTCATTTCTCCATGTGGTGAACAATCATAATTGTATGGCTAAAAAGCAACAAGTAAAATTTTAAAACAATCAATAAATAACAATGACATGTTTTTGTGAATCAAGTCACAATTGACAACTAATATGAAAAGCTGCTGAAAATTATTTTATTATTAATTTTTTACATCATATAATACAGTGGTCTCTTGAGTCATTATAAGGGAGGAAGCAAACATGGCATTTTTGTCAAGCCTCTGCTTTTATAGAACTCTACACAGTTCTCAGCTAATGACATCTATAAAATAATTCTTTTTTAATAATAATAAAATTTGGATTTTTAATTTATTTTTGTGAATAAAAATTTGAAATATTTGTTTTCTATTTCAATTAAAGGGATAGATCTAATAATCTAAGTCTAACTGCTGAAAGCAGTGGTCTCGACCCTAGATTCATAAAAATTGCAATATAAGATAGATCAAAATACTTTTATATGCTTATTTAAGTTAAAAAAGTTCTCACTTGTAAAGATATATAAATAAATTATCTCCTAAGATTTCTAGTGATGGCCTCTTAATATGAGACTCCAATTATGCATTTTTTAAATAACAGCAGTTACAATTATCTCCATAGATTTCAATGGTAAGCTACATCAAAAAGTAATACTGTTATAGGTGTTCTCTTAAATTATGGAATGAAGGATTCAGGAATGAGTCCTCATTCAAGAATTCTTTAGGAAATTCATTCATCCATACTCATTCGAAAATTTCAACCATCTCTCTTCAATAATATTGAAATTTTTTTAATCATTGTTTTATGCAGCATAAATTTTGATAAAATATGCCCACAATTTTGTTTACCCTAGGAAATTCTGTAATTGTTCTTTCTTCAACAGTTTTTCTTAAATGAACTTCATAGAAGGTATTCTCATCATTTTTTGTGTTTTCATCCATATGAAGATTTCAACCTAAAATGAAAAATAAAATTAAATTTTTGATACAATTTATTATTTAATAAAGATATTTAGTACATTCATTTCTTATTAGTCTTTACATCACATTAAATCAACCATTGGATAAAATGTTAGGTATTTGTGTTGCGTAGTTTTGGCTCATAGGTAGAGGAGAATGGAAGAAAATTACCAAGATTCACTCTTTTCGCACCATTTCTTTCCAAGTTAAGTATTTCTGGAAATTTTTCACAGCAATATAATTTTTAAAAATTAAAACTTGAGAACTATTTACCATCGAGAGGTAAATTTTTAATATAATTTTACCAAATATATAATAGCTTAATTATTAAAAAAAAAATTAAAATGTTAGGAACTTCTGAAGCTATAAGAGTGAACTAGAGGACAGAAAATATAGCTTTGAAGGTGTAATAGATTTTAAGATAGATTTTTAAAAAATATAAACAATAAAGAAATTTTTAAAAATGCATTACTTGAAAACAAATGGTGCAAAAAATCGGGTATTTTCATGCCAGAAGCAGCTTTTTACAGGTGCAGATAATTAACATAAACTTCTAATAATCTATGAACAAAAATTATACAACCACATTCATGGTTTGTTTCTAAGGCACAACATAAATTTAAATAATAAAATAACATGTAACCTAAAAAAAATTAGAACAATAACTTATGAAGAGAGACTACAATTTGACTCTCATCATGTTATTTTTGTAAACAACAGTAAAACAGAAACAAAATTTTGAAAAGACGTTATTCAAAAAATACTCATTTAAAAATAAATATTAAGATGGAAGATGTAATACACAATTCCAATGCACGTAAAACGTAAATAAAATTTAGAAAAGAAGATATGCAAAAGGTAAAATGAAAAATGCCACTGAACGATTGTGATTTTTTAAAAAATCGATACTAAAACTAAATTATATAAAACAAAAAAAAAACATGCACCATAAAAAATTAGAATAAAAACTTATCAAAGATGGGCTACATTTTCTCTATTATAATCAATTTTGTAAACATATGTAAATTATGAAAGGGTGTATTAAGTACAAATTGTCGGCTAATGACTAAGATTTTTAAAATAGTAACTTTTTTAGCTATCTTTTTCAACAACTTACATAAGTTAATTTAAACACAGTTTTAATTTAAGATAAGCTGATAGAAAAGAACACAAAACCGACTTATTCTTTTGTTTATCAACAAAAGTGATAGGGCTAAAGTAGAGTTGTATTAGTTCTGTTTATAACAATAGCACAGAATAAATTTAGAAAGTTATTGAATTAAGGTTCTGAAGGAGTAAATAAAAAATCAATTTTCTATTATCAGAGTGATTAAACATTAGTCGATGCAAAAAAATTATAAGTTTTGAATCACTTCACTGGAAACGTGAAAAAATGACTCATTTCATCTGCTCACTGTGCCGTTGACTGAGATTGTTTGTTTATGTTTAGCTTTCAAAATGAATTGTTGTTATTATGCCTGTTTCCGTAGTTAATGTATTGTTCAATTGAGAAACGACTCATAAATTATGGCAGATGCTAAATTTTTTTAATAAAAAGGCGAAGTTTTATTTCGTGAACAGTCAAAGTATAATTTTTTATTGAAATTTAGATTTTAATCGAAAAGTAGAAAATATGCAGAAAAAGCTCAACATTTGGTAATTTAAATGATACTTATGCTGATGAAAATCCATATTAAATTATTCTCATATGCATACATAGTGCTTTGATAAAAATGTATTCTATTTAAAATTTTAACATTGGGAATGATACTAATTCATCCTATGTGTAGAACATACTTATTTTTTTTTTTAAATTGTCCCCATATTATAACACTATTGGTTTGGAAATATTTTGCATACAGAAATATTGGCATACTTCAATATTTAGATAAGTCAACGATCTACAACTAGTAAATAGTTTTGATTCTGAAAGAAAAAGTTAGATCTTATTTTTGATTGATCTGATCTATCACTTTAAATCAGGCAAGTGAAGTTTATATTGATTGCTAACTATATTTACAATTTGACTGAATTATCTTCTCTATGCTTTTGATCCTAAAAAAGAAAAAAGCGCAATTCTGTTTTTTTTTCTTTTCCAGATGATTTCTGTATAGGTATCTGTACCTATGTTTGTTGATTTCTGGGCATTATCCTGCAAGAAATAACGATAATAAAAAAAACAATGCTATAGAAGGGCTTCTAAGGCAAGCTTCCAAATGTTTTATTTAGTTTTTAAGAATATTTTTACGAGTTTAAAATCCTTTTGGGGAGCTGGCAGTTCTAGGTGGTGTGAACAGGTATCACTATAGAAATATGTCCCCCTTTTTTATACCTATTTAGATATTACAGAATGAAACCAGCATCACGAAACATATTTTATTATTAATTGAAATGTGTGCAGAACTTTCGAAATTAAAGTAGCAAAACACAAAATTAAATTAGGTAGTTATTTTTTATTCTGAAGTATGATTTACATAAAACCCCTTTATTTCTCATTTTTTTGGATAGGAATAACACTACTGTGACTAGATTTAGTTACAAATCTTAACGTTTTATGAGTTAATATCTTTTTTTTTGTATTTCTTAATGAGTTTTAACTTTTTATGAGTTATATAATTTGAAAAATGAGAAAAGACACTCATTTTCCATATTGATATATTTTTATTTTATTGGTGAAAGGCAATTTTTGTTTCAATATGAAAATAATAAAACCACATCTAACTCAAAATCTTAACTTTGCAACTGAAATAATAACTTACATAAAACATTTATTTATTAAAAAACTTTTTAGAACTTATTATTTTAAAAATTTTTATTACCTAATATTTTACAAAAATAAAATATGCTTTGTTTATATAGTTTAAAAAGTTCTTTTCAAATCTGATGAACTGCCAGAAGTTATATATGAATTGACAGTGTTCATATACATTAAATTCTAACACGGAATATTTTTTACTTCTAGTATGGTGTCTGATTTCTTCTATCCCAATACTGGTGGGGTAGAGAGTCATATTTACCAACTTGCTCAGTGTCTTATTAAAAAAGGTCACAAAGTCATTGTAATTACTCATGCTTATGGAAATCGTAAAGGAGTTAGATATTTAACCAATGGATTAAAACTATGTTTATAAGTAATTTTTAAATTTTACATATTATTTAAATAATATTATTAAAATTATATTATTAAAATAATGTTATTAATATTATTTTAATAATAATATTTTAATATAATTAATAATATTATTAAAATGCATAACAACTTTTGTAATTTTTCCCCCTCAGGCACAGCTATATCAAACTTTTTTTTTTGTTGCAAATTCCTAAGAAATGTTGTATATTGTCTAATTTTAATTATTCATCAGAGAAGGTTTCCTTTTCTTAAATTAAATAAATTGCAAATAATTTATTATGCATCTGATTTTATTTTAATAGTTTTGGCATTTTATATGTTTGTGTAGCTTTAAAAATACATTTTATATTCTTTTAATCTTTTTTTTTATTTTTAAAAATTGATGCCAGTTTCAATTTGGGTTCCCTATTAATTTTCGGATTTCAAACTTTGTTTTTCAGCTTGAATTCATATTCAGCACTATATGCTATAAATTTTTGCTTGTAGTATATTATTTATAATTCTTTTTTAGTTAACTAATTCACTTGCAAAGTAATTTTGATTCTCTTGCAAGTTATTGGTTGCTCCCAACTCAAAATTTTCTGTTTTACCTTCAACAACTTAAAATTTTTTAAAATTAATTTCAATAATATATAACTAAGAAAATCTTTAATAGTTTAGAGTTAGTTTAATGTCAGGAAAAAAAAATTACTTGCATTTTTAAGTGTTTTATATTGAATTTAAATTTGCTTAGTTTTCTATATTAATAATCACCGTGCATTTCACACCAAAAATATAAAGTTTTAATATTATTTTAAAAATTCATTATTGTTTATTATATTATTTTACAGGTTTATATAAATCTTAGGAAAGTTTTCCTTAATTTAAAGTTTACAGTGAATTTTTTTTATTTAAAAAAAAAAAAAAAAACAATTGGTAGAATACAAAATAAAAATAATGTACTATAAACTTTCAATTTTTAAATTGAAATATTCAATTATCAATCCCTATATCAATTTATGTTATTGTTTATTTATAATTGTCTGGAAACATAACAAATAAATTGCTATAACTTGTATGCTAAATATAATCGTGTTTTATTTTTTTTAAAAGTAATTATGTACTTATAGATACTTAATTCAATTATTAATTGCACACATTGTTTTACATTTTTTTAGGTATATTATATGCCTGTATGGGTGGTGTACAATCAGTGCACACTACCGACATTATTTACCACCTTCCCTGTCATCCGTTTTATCCTTGTTAGAGAAAAAATTTCTATTGTACATGGACATTCAGTAAGATACTTTTTTTCCCCTTACTTTTGCTGTTAAGGATCCTCAAAAAATTGTGTAAAAAATTCCTAAAATTGTATGATTTGCCAACTTTGTTGCCAAATTCCAAAAAATTAATAAATTAACTATCACTGAATGCACTAATGCTTATCATTTATTTATTTACCTTGGCTCTAGTGTAGGGTCTGGAAATCCTTGAATTGTACAATTTTTGCTAAAAACCCTGTTTTTGGTTACCATGATATTCCTTGCTCTTTCAGGTTACCACAATTTTTTTTCATTACCAGATTGGTTCTTGGTTTATTTTCATGTATATTAATTTAATTTATTTTCATATATATTAATTTAAATTTTAAAATTCCATTTTCTTTTATCATTCGTTACTCGCTTGTTAGAGTCGGGAACCCCTTGGGTTAGAAAAAAATGTCAATTGTAAAATTTTGATGAATCCCTGTTTCTGATTATGTCTATTAATTTTTAACACCCTCCTTGGCATCAAAAAAATTGCCAAAAATGAGAGGTACCCCCCATTGTAAACTATTACCTTAATATTTTTAACTAATGTTTATGTTTCAATATGTATTATACTAAAGTAATACATTCTAAGGAATGACGATTATTATGCAATAGTATTGCAGTTTATTTATTTAAAGATATCTTATAATCAATTAAGGTATACGAAGAAAAGTAGATAATAGTAAATGAATTAAACTACAATGCTATAATAACAGCAAGAGCAGATCTCATTTCAATGTAGCATAACCAAATGCAACCAAGCCAACATGATAGAGCTACCTTTTTAAAAAATAATAATAGTTATAAAAAACACATTTGTCATAATTACAATTAGGGTATGCAAGTCATCAGCTTACCCTGGAATTAGAGTAAAATATGTGTGATTAAAAAAATGTTGTTTAGTGGAACACTTTTAATTAATATGACAATACAAAAGAAAAAAAAAATTGTTATTTACCTATAAGTAGAAAAATCTGGACAGAATAATTTCTCTAATTTATATTTTCGTTTTCCTTTCAAGTTTTTCTGTCTTTCATGTTAAATAAGAAAATTTTCTTTTACAGTTTTGATGTTTAAAAATATAAAATAATTAAAAAATTTTAAATTTATGCAAATTTTTTTCAGGCATTTTCTGCATTAGCACATGAAGCAATGCTTCACGCTAAGACAATGGGACTGGAAGCAGTTTTTACAGATCATTCCCTATTTGGGTTTGCAGATGCCAGTGCCATAATCACAAATAAACTTCTCCAAATGACTTTGAGTGTCTGTAATCATGTGATATGTGTGTCTCATACTGGGTATGCTATATTTAGAATTATTTTAATTACTATATAATAGATATATACTATATAATAGATATAGTTTAATTTTTCTTTGCGATTATAAAATGTGTATTGTTCATTACTGTCTTTTTAAGGTATTCTCATGTTTTTTGGTTAAATTATTAAATTAATTTTTCGTAATAACTCCTCTCATTTCTATGCAATGACGTCTTAACACACTCGTATGTTGTTCTGGTATTTTTTGGTAAACAGGCCACCATTTTGGAATCTGAGTATTATTTCTTTTTCTTTTATATTTATGAATTTCTTTCTTTGAAGAATCAAGTTTTTATGCTCTTAGCAGCATGTTTCTCGAAGTTCTATTACCATACCTGCCAATTCTCCTGTTTTTTAACAAAGACTCCTGCATTTTACGACTACCACCTGTTTGCCTGTATATTCTCAACTTTCTCCATATTTGTTGAAAAAGTTGTATGCAGTATGTTAATTGTTAATATTTTAAGTACCTTTTGCAGTCAGGCTACCCTTGGGATGTTTTTGTGGTTTTCCTTTCCATGTAACGCAAATGTGGGTTAGTTCTATCAAAATGTCCTCCACAATATAAAATTTCTTCCAATATTTGATTGATCCAGGAGTTTCCTTGTCTTCTGGATTGGGCTCAAAATTACAAGGCAACAGAGTTAAACACTAGTAGCCATAAACCAAAAATTGGGTCGGCTGTTTAACAATGGTTATAAAATAGTTTAAGGAATTATAAATAATGGTTTAAAAGAATCTTCTTTAGATTGAGATTTACATACATATTTTTTACTTCGCTAAATGTAAGTGCTTATGTTATTTCCACTTTTGAATTTCTCTTTTTGACTTACATGATTATACATGATATATCGCTAGTAAAACAGTAAAATTTCCGTTATTTTTTCCCTACAATGTTGGCAGGTATGTATTACCTTATCAGATATATGTATGCTGATTGAGAATGGCAAGTTTCTGAGAATATATACATATATATATATTCTCAGATAACATGGCAGAGTAGCAAGAATGGCAGAGTAACGAAGAGCATTTTTTTTCACATATATGCCATTTAAAATTTTATTTTCTCTGTAGCAAACTTAATTTTCTAACACTTTTTTTATGAGGGAAAATAACTTTAGATTGGGTGCTTGAAAATTGATGCAAATTTTTTTTAAAAGTTATCTTGTTCAAAAGATTTAAAAAAAAATTAAAGAAAATTATTTAACTTTTTTTTTTTTTTTTAACAAATTGCCAATTGGCAAAATTTTTTACTTAAATGAATATAATTTAAACAAATGAATCATTTCCAATTTTTACATATGTTTCATGAACCTGAACGAAACATTAATGGAGTAATTTTTTAAGTATTAAGTAGTCTGATCACAAATGCTTTACATTAAAAAAATAGAATCACGAAAGTTCAAGTTTTTTTTATTAATTTTAATATCCTATTTTATTCTTATTCATCATATAACACTTTATGTTTATTCATTATTGTGAGTGTCAGTTTGTTTTAATATAATTTGAGAGTAATAGTTTCCATTTTCATAATTCCAGTGGCTAAAATACCAGAAAACAAAAACGCAAATAATTTTTGCACACATTTATGCAATTCGATTTTGTTTAGTGTATATCTTTTAGCTTTTATAGTTGTTACCCATATATTTAAATAGAAAATTTTAAAGAAGAAAATAATGAAAAATGTAATAATGACATCGAAGCTGACGTCGTCAGGGGTTACCAGTTCCGGAAGTCATAAAAACACAAAACCTTTTCTATCGAGAGAGCATGGCAAATGTCTGAAATTTGCTCTTTCTGTACCTCCAAGGTTTTGCAAAAAGTCCAGAAAGAGAGAAAAAGAGAATAAAAAGAGAACAAAATACAAAAGTAAACTGAGTTGTCCCAGTTAAGCTCTTTTCTACAAACAAGTGGCGACAACTTTCTTGCTTACGTTTTTTTCTTCTTTCTGCTCATAAAATGGGGGCGTAGTTTGTTAGTGAATTTCTGTTTGGTTAAGGATTTTCAGAAAGTAGTGTGCTGCTTTGGTTTAACTATGGAATATTTTTAAGTAGGTTTTTTGAACATTGTTTTCCTATTGTAATTAGTTTATATATTTAACATTTTCATTTTGTATTCTCTCCTCCTGAACTTTTTGCAAAATCTTTGGGATACAGCGAGAGAAAAGTTTAAACATTTGAAGTGCTCTCTCTATAGAAAAAGTTGTGTGTTTTTTCTTTCTTTTTGGAGCTGTTACCCCCTGACGACGTCAGTTTCGGATGTCATTATTATATTATTCATTGTTTTCATCTCTAAAATTTTCTATTGGTTTCAATTTTCTTATGGAATTTTTACTGCTTTTCTTTGGAATTGTAGTACAGTACAGAACCTGTTATCTGGAAATCAGAAAACCGGAACAAAATTCGATAAATTTTCCCGCTATTTAAAAAAAAAAATTTTTCCCTCATAAGATTTTAGGATTTTTCTTTCTATTTTGAAAGATGTTTACTTTACCATCATTTTGGAAATAATCATTAGTGTATTACTTCATCGTTAAGATTATTTCCGATTCTTTTTTTTTTTAGTTAGGTTTAACAATAAAAAAAACGGCTTTTTGTAGCGATTAAGAAAACCGGAAAAATCAGTTATCCGGAATAGCGATGGTCCCGATCGTTCCGGATAATCGGTTCCCTACTGTATTTATCTACTTTATACATGATTTTTGATTTCTTATTCCATAAATTTAAAGTTTTTTTTGTTTATTACATGCCATTTTTAAAAATTTATTTTGATTTCATAATTGCTGTTTTTACTTTTAAAGTTTATTCTTTAAAATGTACTTGTTTTAATTAGGAAAGAAAATACTGCTCTTAGAGCAAATGTTTGTCCAAATACAATATCAGTTATACCAAATGCAGTGGATACAACGATCTTCAAGCCGGATTTCTTGCCAAAGCTAAAGTCAAGAAGTAAAGTAATTTATGCCAACATGCTCACCTTATTTTCTCTGTAAAATTTAATTTGTATTCCTTTTAGCTTTTATTTTCTCATGGCTTTTATGTCCCAAAGTTAAAAGATAGGCTCTCTCAAATCTTAACTATATATAAGAGCCCGTGGCAGAATCGTGAGGACACAGCGACATTGTCGCAGAACACTACAGAGTTCTTGCAGAAAGAATTTTTATTTGGGAGGCAAACAAGTTTGATTTTTTTTATCTGCAAAATTTTTGGAAAGATTTTTTTTCTGCAGAGCTTTTTTTCTTCCTTTTCTGAAGAATCATTTTCAAAAAATGCCTTTCTTGTATATCAGAGATGGAAGAAACGCTCATGTTTTTTTTTTTTTTTTTTTTTTTTTACTTTACTTTAAGAATAAAAAAAATTCCCAATGACTGATTGATATTATTAAAAGTAATTTCCAAATCGATAAAATTTTGAAAAGTTAACTACACAAAAAAATTTTTGTAACAGGACAATATTGCCAATGATATCAGAATATCTATTCTTTTTGATGTATATCAAAAAAAAAAAAAAAAAATTTCTTACATTTATAATTAAAAAAATTATATGCTGTTCTACTCTGTTCATGAGGCTTTTTTTGAATTTTTTTTTTTTGAAAACAGGAAATGCTTCTGTTACTTGAAATTAGTAATATATATATATATATATATATATCTTTATATATAAGAAGAGAATGGAATGATAACACATAGCCAATCACAGAAGACTTCTGGTTAGTAACGCACAAAACAGTCAATCAAAATTGAAAACCCATGTGTGTGAAAAGGTAATAATTTTTAATAATGCTGCCTGCAGAAGTGTTAGAACAAAACTTACCAGCTAAATCTTGTTGCGATTTCTATTTTGTATTGAATGTGTGAAATATGTTGATTCCTCTATTATCAGAGCTTACTTTAAAATACTCATATCTTAGTTACATAAAATGGATCACAATGAATATCTTAGGCGTGAATATCTTTTACTTACTTTTAATTGTTTTTTACTTACTTTCAAAAAACTGTTCAACCAGAAATATTAATTAACGGTTCATATTTGAGATATTTCTTAAATAATGCATAAAAGTGCAAATCATTGGTTCAGAAAATAATGTGAAAAGAAAGATCAATGAAAAATGTACATAGCTAGGTTTTGTTAATATTCAGAGATTTATTGTAAATAATTTTAATTTTATTGTTTTCACCTTATTTTTTTAGGTTAAAATATACTTGAGTATGCCCCTTGGCGAAATTGGCGACTTATGTTTGGCGCCATTCCTCAGGGATGAGATTCTTCCGCGGATTCGCGGATTTCCGCTTTTTTTCAGATTTTTCCATTTTTCCCGCTAATTTCCGCTGAAATTTTTTTTTTTGCCCAAGTTAAAATGTTTTATGAGGAATTTAATTTTCCGCGGAGGGAAATTGTTGAAGTCCCTTTTCCTCCCTCTGAAGTTTCTCTAAAAATCATTTCCTTGGGATAAAACTGGTTGACCTTTATACAGGGATGAGATTTTTTTTGTCTCTCGAATTTCAGCCTTTTTATCAAAAACTCCGATTCTCTAAAAGTTTCGTTTTTTTAAATAAATATCCCGTTTTTTTTAAAATTCAGTCATTGAAGTAAAATAATTATATTTATTTACGATTTTCAAAGATAAACAGAAAATTCAATCTGCGCCCTAGCTGCTAACCCTTCCGCATTTTTACTTATTTTAGCTATTTTCTCCGATTTCACGCACAGAAAATAAGATTTTCCGTATTTTTTATCCGTCGGCTGGATAGCTCGTATTTTCGTAATTCAGATCTCAATTTTTATTCACGCGATTTTAATATCAATCATCGATTTTCGTATTTACCTGATTTAAAAGTTGCATATTGCGATTCTTATTTACGCTATTTAAATATCGTATATTATGATTCTTATTTACGACATTTAAAAATCCAATATCGTGTTTTGTATTTATGCATTTTTAAAATCTCGATTTTATTATCAAATCTCGATTTTCGTATTTACCTGATTTAAAAGTTGAACGTTGCGATTCTTATTCAGGCGATTTAAATATTGTACAGTGCGATTCTTACTTACGAGATTTAAAAAATCAATATCGCGATTTGTATTTACGAGCTTATAAAGCCCTATGTAGCAATTCGTATTCACGTGAGCTTAAAATCCAATATCGTGATTCGTTTTTGTGGTTGTAATATCGCGCGATTTAAAAATTATGCATCGTGATCAAAAAATTAAAAAATCATGATTTCTATTTTCGCATTTTTTAAATTCGATGTAGAGTTTCATATTAACGTGATTTAAAAGTCTCATATCGGATTTATATTTACGTGGTTTACAAGTTTGAAAATCGCACTTTTTTGTCAAATTTTTGTTTATATATATATATATTTTTTCTTTCTTTTTTTTGTTTTTTGGATTTCCTCTTTTTTACTTTCTGACTACTCTCATCCCTGCATTCCTGTTTGCGCAGAACACTGTGGTAACAGGAATGGCGGCCAAAACTTTATAAAATTGTAATGAACCCCATATAAGCAAAATTAATTAACACAATAAAATTAATTTTGAATCGAAACAAAAATTAGTAGAGTACACAGAAAGAAAGGGAAAAGAAAAAAACTCACTTCTTCATTAAGCTTGAATATCCCCAGATTTAAGTGCACAGAATTCTCTAATAGCAGTTAGATACTGTCTAAATTTATCATGAATAGAATCTGAGTACCTCCATCGCCACATAAATTCGTTGAAATACAAATCGAAAATGGCGTCTGTGGTACCGGACTGGTGGTGACATTTTTTTATAGTCCCTTTTTATGACTGCCCACATACCTTCTATCTTATTGACCATAAGCAAAAGTAACCTTACCAGCTGGTATCCAACGTAGAACTAACGAACCGCTGAAATTACATATACTGTTGAACATTTAAAAATAAAGCCGAAATCTAAGCCTATTAGAATCACGATTAGGTTTCAACGTGGCGAGAATCAAGGAACACCCTTAAATATAGTCTACCAATTTTTTCATAACAGTTCTGACAAAAATGTTTATTGATTATTGATAACATAATAATTATTTCATTATACATTTTTTTTATTAGTATTCAGTATGACAAAAAAATTGAATTGCTTCAATTAATTTGTCGAATTTCAGTTACATATGGTAACTAAAATATTTTGTCAGTTAACATTATTGAAGTTAATTGGGCAATTACTTGCAATGGTATTTGCTTTTGAAATATTACTTAGCATCAACTTATTAATATTACATATTTTAATTTGTTTGCCATATTTTAACGTTTTTTTTTTTCAATTTTAATTGTTAAAATTTTAATTGTTTTCAGTTTAAAATTTAAATTACTGGGGAGGGGGGGGAGAGATGAAGCACCATATAGGGAGTGTCCGGCATCCTATAAGATAAACAATGATTTGAGTTAGGCTCTGCCACGCGTGCGTCGAATACAGAGATTAATATCCGGCTAATGCCCTATAGTAATGTGTTAAATAATATTGCTTCCTCGCTTTATCTAAGTTTGTAATATTGTTTGTATTAAAATTGCTTTATACAAGTTTATAATATTTATAATAAGCACCTCTGACATTTTACAATCCAATCATATTCTTTTTATGGGATGTTGGAGGATGAAAAATTGCCAGCTTATCTCCAGGAAAATGACTTTAAGTTTGTTCGAGAAGCGAACAAAAATGTAATTGCGTGGCAATTATCTGGGGTTGGCGAGCGGTAGCGAGCAGGGGGCAGCGCTCTCTAGTATATGTATATATATATACATATATATATATATATGTATATGTATATTGTATTTATTTTATTATATCTATAATAATATATATTATTTTTAATATATAATTATATATATTATATATATAAGTTAAAATATAGACATAGACAAACTCTGCATTAGGATTGTAACTCCACCTTGCCAGACTTTCATTATCACTACTCAAATCCTGTTTTTAGTCTTATCACCTGATATTGTCTGAATCCTTCCAATTTTACTGGGTATTCAATATCTGTTACTCTCATTTATGTGCAACACAATTATATTCAAAACCATTCATTCATATTCCTCATTTGCTTCATATTCATTCATCAGTTCGATGTATTCAAAAAAAATAATTGTAGTTTTCGGAATCTATGTATTCCACCAGTTTCATAATAATCAAGCTTAAATAACTGGTTTGGACACAACACATATTTAACAGGGTGCATAGAGTTTTTAAAAAGTAATTAAAGGTGCTGATTTTTGATTTACATTTTTTAAAAGCCCTTAAAGGTGCTTTTTTTAATCAGGGTTTGAAAAAAGGGCTTAATTTTCTATCTTTTAAAACGAGATTTTTCATTGCCGTATTGATTGTCGTTCTAAATTACAAAAAAATTAATGATTTTCACTATTTTCTCTGCAATATTTATCAGAAACTAGTTATTTTATCATGATTATTTAAAGTTTTTGAATTTTATTGATTTTATGTTTATAAATTAAGAACTTTAAACGATAGAAAAAAAAATTATTTTTATTACTGCACAGATCCTAATTATGATTTTTTTTGGAAAGTGATTAAAAATATTTTTGGAGTACTTAAAAGGTGCTTATTTTTTGTTGAAAAATCAGGCTACACACACTAAAAATATGTATAGATAGATATTTATTAATAATGCAAAATTGTTTAATATTTATGTTATTATAAAGTTTCATATTAATAATTTCATTGTACAAGTAATCTAAAATAAATAATTATTTATTTTAGTTACAATCGTTGTCATCAGTAGACTTGTTTATAGAAAAGGAATAGATCTACTTGCAGAAGTGATTCCACAAATTTGTTCCAGATACCCCGATATATATTTTATAATTGGTATGTGCTTTAAATGTATTTTTCCCTCTCAGTTCATAAGCGATATTTAAATACCAGTCTTAATGGGGAAATATTTAAAAAGAGAAAGGGATAAAACTATTTTTTTAGTTTTTAAAGTAAAAGAAAGCATTAATTAGAAAGTTACAAGAGTTAAAAATGCATATTGAGTTATAATGTAACATTTTGTTGCATATTTTAAAACAGGAGGATTCACAACTTATGACTGGCTGGCAAAACTGGCCCAAGAGACCTTATTAACTTGACCCTTGATCTGCCTCAAATATTAATAGAAATATGAAAGAAAAAAATATCTTTAAAATATTTTTCAGCCATGCTCTAGAGAAACAGTTATGTATCTTTATCTAAAGTAACAGTTATGATTACTGATGTAGTTCAGTTTTTTTTTTAAATATTTGATCGTAACTATTTTGTTTTGCAAATCATGTTAATGGCTATGGGTTCAGGAAGCTTTTTCAGTTTTCAGCCTCTAATATGAAATAATAATCAAAAACCAAAAAAAAAAAGAAGAAGAAGAAAAAAGAAAGGATGAGTAATAAATATTACATTATAACTATCTTTAAATTAAGGAAAAGACATATATTTTGTAGGTAAATAATTCCTTTATTAATTTTATTTACCAACTTTTATTAGTCTTATGCTGTTGACAATCAAATAACTCTTCATACAATTGAAAACTGCATTTCATACTACATTATTTATTTGACCAATGAGAATGCATGAACCAATCATACTTTTCATCTGAATTTTTTATATACACAATCAGGGGTCTGTCCAGGCCGATTTTACTACCGTTTAGCGGTACCTTCACAAATTCAATTTTAGGTAAAACGGTAGTTTCACAAATTCAATTTTAGGAAAAACGGTAGTTTCACAAAATACGTTTTCTTAAAATTTTATTTTTGTATCCCTTAAGAAACGATAAATCTATATTTTAGCCATGTTTTTGTATTGATTTTTTAATAAAATTTTTAATTTTTCACAAATTATGTCTAAATTTTCACAAAATAGGTATCTTTCAAAAAAACCTAGACAGACCCCTGACAATAGTTATTTTATCCTAGGCGTCTACTCATAGCCCCACATTATTCAATAATTTCAATGAATTTTGTCATGCCATCAAATTTGATTTAAAAAATTGCTATTAGTAAAATTATTTACAATGTTTGTTTTGCTAAAACTCTTCCTAAGCAAGTAGTGTGTACTTCAACTGTTTTTTGACAAAATTCAAATGTTGAAAATATCTAAAACCATTCTTTAAAATGCCCCAAACCATACAATTTTAATTTACAAGGATACAAATAACATTATTGGAACTGCATTTGTAATTTACGATATTTTTGTTTTCTTAAAGTAAGTTATTTAGTAAGTAAGTTTTGCATTTTTTAAATATATTTTGAGGAAAAATTATAGCAAGTTCTCTGAATTGTGTACAGCAGTAGGGTATGAAACATTTACAATGAACTTAATGTCTATGAAACAGGACACTAAATTTTATAGCCAAATGTAGTGAAACCATTGGCCACATCATGACAAAGATGTCGTAACTTTTTATTGTATTTTTTTGTTGAAATTTTGGTTTTAAATTAGTTTTGGAGAACAAATACTTACCATCAAAGTATTGTAAACTGGAGTTATGTATTAACCCATTTTCGTCCAAAGGTGCGCAAACGCACCATTTCAATAAATATTTTTTATTAATACTGTGATATATATTTTTTACTAATCTTATTTTTCTGCTATTGTCAAGGGTTCTTAAGACACCCAAAAATTAATAATGATTCAATTGGAGTAAGCACTTTCTGTTGAGAAATTTTTTAACCATTAAAGTTTTTTTTAACTTAAAACGGTTATTGACAAATAAAATATCTTGAAAATGTATAATTATTCCTTTTAAGATTTATCATTATGTTTTTATGATGGATTAAAGTTGAAGGTCAGTGAATAATAAAAAAAATATGAAACAAATTTCATAAAAAAAAGCAAGCGTTCACCGAAATGGTTTGTTCATTGATTTGGTTAATGGTGCCTATACGCACCATTTTATTTCTTGAATAAAATATAAATTTTATGCTCAAAATTTTGTTTCTTAATAAATGTAATGTAAGCATATTTCAATGAAAATAATTCATTTTGTAAAATTTATATGCTTGGTTTAAAATAAGTGCATCTGTAATCAGAGAGATAAAATGTTCTAAACTGGAACAGAAACTTTGATACAACTAAGCTTTTTTTGTTGGAATTATTACAGGAGGTGATGGTCCTCAGAGAATAGTTTTAGAAGAAGTTAGAGAACGTTGCCAACTGCAAGAAAGAGTGTCTCTTCTTGGAGCTGTTAAGCATGAAAATGTTCGAGATGTAAGTTTGTTTCATAAAGACTTTTAATTTAAATAAAGTTTTAATTACTATTATTGTTTATTGTTATAGTTTTTTTATTATTATGGTTTATAGTTTCTTTTTTGTTTAAAGTAAGTTATTTGTTCATTTCAGTCAAACTATTAAATTATTTTATTCTACATATAATGTTCAATTTATGATAAATGTTACTTGATTCTGATTGGTGGTTTGGTTTCTAGAGTGATTTTTGTGCATTACACATTTGTTAGCAAAGCTTTAAATGCATTTTGCAAATGTATGTTTTTTCTTCTTTTGTATAAGATATTTACTTTTTTTGTTATTTCACCTGTTATAGTACACATTCTGACTTAGGTTTATTTTTTTGAATTCTTGATTTAATTACTTTTAAGGAAACATTTTTTTTTCATTAAAAAGTCTAAAAAAATCAATTTTAAAAGCAAAAGTTTCAATTGAAAAATGTTTAAAAAAATAAAGGGTTTAAAAAAGTTCATCAAGTTTAAAAGAAGGGTTTCATCAAGTTTAAAAGAAAATTATTTCAAAGTCTACCCTTTTATTGTTGGCTAGATGGAAATATCATATTTCACAATAACCCCTTAGCATCTGCTTTTTTCAAACTTTCAGCAGCTAGTTTTTCTCCTACAAAAATTGCCATGCCCCCCCCCCACAAAAAAAAAACTGGAATGGTGCCCAATAGTTTAGTGAAAGTTAATTTTTTTTAAAACCCTGGAAGTCTAAACATCTTTGAATTTTGTTTCTAAACACAACATCCAAGCAAAGTTTTGAAATTTTCAAAATAATATGATTTAAGTCAGTGTAATTGTCAGTGTTCTGTCAGATTTTGGAAATTATGAGTCCTTAAAGTCAGGGCATCCATATTTTTAGGTACCTATTTACTAAAAGCGGGTCCTTAATTAAAATATGAATTCTCAACCTCTTTATCCATCTATAATTATTCCCATTCCTAATATTATTTTATTTATTGATGGGCAAATCAAATAATTTTAAATCAAGAGAGCTATGTTTGAATTATATAGGGTTTTAATTAGGACTGATCAAACACCTGCATCGAGGAAAAGCAATGATGTAATTTAATACTCAAAATTATGTTTATTTTTTCCTTCAGCTATTAATAACAAAGGAAAAGAAATGTTTTATAGTGCACATTTATTGAAAGTTTGGTTTTAAAATTATCTTCATAAATCTGCTGATGTGCTATTTTTTGTTGCGCTGGAAAACTACATGTTCAAGCATCATAGCATACTTTTTTCACCCTCTCTATGATTTTTTGGCATATATGACACTTTATTGTACATAAGTGGTATCACTGACTTTATGTATAAAATACTTCTGACATTTTTTTGATGAAAATAATAATTTTCTTTATTCTGGTACAAATTATTCTGGAAAATTACATGTTCAAGAAAATGCATTATAACATATTTTTTGCACCCGCTCTATGATTTTTTGGCATATTTGACACTTTATTGTATGTAAGTCGAATTACTGACTTTCTGCGCATTAAAACTCTTATTACATACTTCTGACATTTTTTGATAAAAATCATAATTTTCTTTAGGCTGTTATGTGAAAACTGAGACACAAATTCTCTTTATGCTGTTATGTAAAATCTGTTACGCTACTTTCTATTTTGCCATAGATTGGTTTTTAAAAATTGCTCCTATCTTTTCGAAATTTTAAATCTTTACATACTATACTCACATAGCATTATCAATTTTGAGTTATTTTTTCAATTACTGTGAAATGAATTAAAAAAATAATAATTTTTGTTTAGGTTCTTGTGAAGGGTGATATCTACCTGAATGCATCACTTACAGAAGCATTTTGTATTGCAATTTTAGAAGCAGCTTGTTGTAGGTATTTACTATTTTAATGTTAATACAGTTATTTTTTTTATTATACCCTTTGTAGAGTTAAATATTTTAATAATGTTATGTTAAAATATTTTTTGTGATTTATTTATGAAACGAAATTCCTTTAGCTTATTACTTTGATTTATAAGATCAGTTTCTTTATGACAAAGTGGTGGGAGTTTTCAAAATTTAACCTGCCGCAAAGAATTGACTGTAAATGTGGATTCCTGTGCATACTAATTATAGAACTTGTTATATAATTCTTTCTTTATTACTACAACTAATTATATAATTCTTTGTTTATTACTACAAATAAATCTGTTAAGAAACAATTAAATAAACAAATGCAGAACACACAAGAGCTCCTCTGCATTATATTTTCTTCTTGACCTCACTCTAACCTTAACCGTTATCCACATTTATGTAAACAAAGCATGTCATTAGTATCTTTCTTTTTTGTATAGCCGAACAACTCATCTATGTATTTATTTCTCTAACATTGCACCCAATATGTGGATATTTCTCTATCTAAATTGGCAATAGTATAGTCATTTATAAGTAGTTCATTTTATTAGTTTGTAATGATTTAAGTAGTGTTAAACATAATTAGTTATATGTTAAGTATATGTCTAAATTGATTTTGTTAGGTAGTCTTAAGTTAGTTATACGTTTAGTATTTATTCAGAATAATTTTGTATTTTTATAGAAATAAAAACTTAGTTCTGAAGTAATTATTGAGATTCATTTTTTTTAATCCTTTTTCAAATGGCAGCAGAAATTTTAAATATATGGTGCTATCGGGCTCATACTGTCATATCAAGTATTGGTGACGGGGCTTGCCTTTTTCGAGCAAAAAGCATGTACATATATTATTCCAGATTTAAATTATGGTCCGTGAGGAAGTAGTAAAGCACAAAAAACAGCTTTGGGATTAGTTTTCTTTTGTATCTCACGACAGAGATGGAAATAATTTTAATCTTTTTGCTGCTTACTGTGCTGAAATATCATGAATTTATATTTATGGAGCTTTGTGTTATTTAATGATTGCCTAATAGATTTTAAGTTATTAAAATTCAATGCATTTTATAAAATTCAATAACTTTGACCAGGGGTGTCAAACTCAAAAACTAACTTGGGCCAAATAAACAAAGCTTAACTTTAGGTGGGCCGCAAAAAAAAAAAAATCAATGCTCATAGAAACAAATATTTTATTTTAAATAATACATTGTAATAAACATATATGAAGTTAAATTATTGTATGAAACTTGACATCTATTCTCTGCTACTATCTTTCCTATTTCGGGAGAAATTTTATTGGCGGTGACTGCTTTCAAAATTGACCCAACGTGAGCGTTATTAATACGGTTTCGAACAGGATATTTATGTCCATTCATAACAGAAAATAATTGCTCGCACTGAATAAGTACTTCCAAACGTGGAAATAATTTCATATGCGAATTTTCGAGTATTTTCAAACCTTGCCGGTAAATATTTGTAAAATTCAGGCATACCCACTTCAATAAATTTTTCCTTCAAATTTGAGTCGCATTGAATCTCAATCACTTCCATTTGTATATTACTGGGCACTGAGTCTATATTTATTGAGAAAATCGACTAAAACAAACAAAATTTGTCTTCCAAAGAATTAAAATCTTTAAACCTTGTTTCAAATTCTGTTCTAAGATTTGAAATTTTTTCTGCGTATTTTTGATATGATGCAGTATCCCTGGAATGGCAGGTGCCGCAAGCCAATTACAATTTTGTATTTTCGCACGTACAATTTAAAATTATCCGTATAGTTTATAAATAAAGTATATTATTTTATATGCTAGTTTTCTTTCTAATTCATATTTCTATTTTATTTTTACTTTGCTTCAGATATATTGACTGAGCCGCAAAAATGTTCATCTCGGGCAGCATGTGGCCCGCGGGCCGCGAGTTTGACACCCCTGACTTAGACAATATCGCGAAAAACTCTTGAAAATAATTGAAACTGAAATGATTGGTGTTTCGGACATGACGCATGGGTTTTACTATCTTAAACTGACTAAAACTGTCCTATACTGTCTTAAAGTGCCTAAAACCTTAAACAGTGGTAAAAGGTAAAAATTCTATGTGTAACCATTGTACATATAATAATTACATATATTAATAAATATTTGATACTTTTTATACAGTTTGCTTTAACTTATTAAAGGAAAATAATATAATAAGAAAATATTTATAACTTTTGAAGCTCTATAATTCATTGAACAACAAATGTGAATGCCTTATCCCTTAAATATGAATAAATATGCTTTTAATACTGATAAATTATGTGTTTTGCATAAGGACAAATAAATGCAATAATAAAATAATAATAATCTTTTTCAATAAAACAAAAACTTGTCTGTTTCTTGTTCCAACCTTTTATTTTACACAATATTTTTTGAACATTGTGGCATAAATTGAGTAAAAGGGTTTTGGACAGTTTTAGATATAAGGTTTTTTGGGCAGGGCAGTTTAAACCGTGGATTGGGAAAAGGGTTTCCTGATGATATTTAAAAACTAATGAAGTTGGTGAGATGTATTAGTCTGATAAAAGGTTGAACTATTTATTTTAACTCATCAATTTCCAACAATTTATGTTTCAAATTTTTTTAACCATTTCTATATTATATTATTTCATATTTATAATTTACATTGTTTAGACTTCAAGTTGTAAGCACCAGTGTTGGTGGTGTGCCTGAAGTTTTGCCCCCTGAACTTGTTTGGCTAACTGAACCAACTGTCAATGGTAAATATAGGTTTTACTGTCTAAATTTGAATATTTAAAAAAAATGATCAAGCATATAAAATTAATTATACGGTTTATATTTTAAGAATATTATTATTTTCATATGCTTAATTTATTTTTCAACTTCTTAACTGTTAGCCTCAAACTATAATCAGGTTTCATACCTGCGCAGACACACACACACAAAAAAAATCACATTTATAAAATTATATTAAAGTTTAAATCTATTTTTAAAAAAAATCTATTTTTTATTAAAAAATTAATTTAACATTTATTGCTAAATATCAATGTAAATTTCTTTTAAAAATATTAGGTAGATATTTTATTTACGTCGCACTAGAGCTACACAATGGTCTATTAGCGACGATCTGGGAAACAACTATGAGGATGATCCAAAAACATGCCATTGCAATTTTAAACCTCTGCAGAGGGGATGGCTCCCTTGCTTTGGTAGCACAACGACCTGCGTGCTGTCGAGCTCTTTACGGTAGAACAGTTTAACAAGGATCCGTACCGTCCATCCTCATGGCCTACGCAGGCTGATCAAATTGGTCACCCACCCACTTACGGACCGCAACCAGTGATGCTTGACTTCGGTGTTTTACTGGGAACGAACAGTCCACTACAGGGCTTTTAAATATTAAGAAACTAGTACTTCATAGACATATGTGTTAATTAATAACAAGAGTTTCTTACAATGATTTACCAGTATTTCTAACATTCATCTTTGATATAACAATATTTGTAGCAGCAGTAAGAAAGAAGGGAGAGCAAACGTGTACAAGGGGTTCATTATATTTCTTTGCTGCTGTCTACTTAAAAAATTTTGTGTAATATGTTTGTCTAGTTTATTCTACATGTAATTTTGTTTAGAAAGTTTATTTTCAACTTCAATTACTACAAGGTGCAGAAAAAAACTTGGATAAAGTTATTACATCATAGAATATAAGTAACTGATTTCTTTCTAATTTGTATGCTCATTTCTTTCCACTTTAATTATAAAATATTTTATATTATATCTATTAGTTAACATTTTGTTGTTTTGTCTTTTTTACTATCTGGAGCCGAAAATCTGCTATTTTAGTGTCGTTTAAGTGAAAAAAACAATAGAGTGAGATCGTTTGTTTGCTCTGTACACAAAAGCAATTGTTAATAGCTTTTTAAAGCAATTGTTTTGGTGGGAATAGAATGTAGACTTACGACCCATTGTTGAAAATTTCAATAAGTGTTTGCTCCTATGCATCGTTGCTAAAGGTGGCCAATTCAATGGAATTTGAAATTAATTAAATTTATTTATTATTAAAAGTTTGCTCTTTTTATTATTTGTTATATTTTGTTAATTTATTTATTTTTCATGAAGTTATATTGAAAATTATTTAAACAGATTTTTTCCCCCCTCACTTTGTACTAAAAGTGTTTTACAACATATTTTACGTTTATCAATTTGACTAAACTAAAATACTAATAATGTTAATTTTACAGTTCTGCAATGATAAATTAATTGTAATAAGAATTTGTATGCCTGTTACTGGAATTTATAATCTGTTATAATAAATTAATATTCACACAGTAAATTTGCCAAAAGTCAGATGTACTTGTTGCTTCCCTGATTTGTTACTAAAAATGTTGAATGCAAATAAATGAAAGATGAAAAAAATAATGTGTGCACAAGAAATATTTTATGACTATTTTGCCAAAAAATGTACTGATAAATGTTTGTTGTTGCTGGGCCATAATATAGAGTCTGTTATTATTCTTTATTGAGTAATTAAACTACCATTATCCATATTTTTATCTAGAAAGAAAAATACATTATTTGAATGTCATGTTCCTTTAAACAGGTTTGATAAAAGGTCTGGAGTAAGCTATGGATGCTAGGATAAACAATAAAGTAGTCCCTAAAGATGTTGCCTATAAAAAAACTATCAAAAATGTATAAGTGGGATGATGTTGCTTTCAGGGTTGAAAATGTTTACCATCAAGTTACTAATGAGCCCATTGATACCCTCTCTTGTCGGTTGAAAAAGTAAGACTCAAAATATTATGTTTTTTAATCAAATAATCAAATGAAAGAATTAACTTTTTATTTTTTGTAAAGCATTAAGTATGAATTCCTAAACATTTTATTTTATATCATATTTACTTTATTCTTATTTTTTAAAAATTGGCCCTGTTTGATAAAAAACAAAACAAAATATTCTTTAATAAATAAAAAAATGAGTTTGGAGATAATGTATTTTTATTTAAATTAATTTAAGTAGAATTATTGAATGAATATTATGCTTTTTAAATTTATTTAACCTTTATCAGATTATTTTAAAAAACATAATTTATGCTTACACATTGTGAAAGCTTATATTTATATAATTAAAAATCAGAAAGGTCAAAGGTGATCAACTTTTTTAAATCCTTTTTACATCTGTAGGACATTAAAAAATGAATTTTTTATGCTCTATACTTGTAGAAAGGTTTAAAGAAAGAAATAAAAGACTGGATTTAATGATTTAAATCATATTTTTTTAAAGTTGAATTATTGAAGGGATATCAGGTTTTAAATGGTTTAAAGTTATGTCTTTTTTAGATTATTTAAACAAAAGACATAATGTTTGTTTAAGCTTAAATGTATATAAATAATGCTCACTTGTATCGGCAAAGACAACATTGATTGATTGTTTTTTTGTATTTTCTACATCAACCCTATTAATAATTTTATAAATTGTGCATAGGAAATTAAAACACACATTAGAAACATAACACAAGAAAATATATTACTAAGTTAATAACATTCTAAATCGACAGATCTTAATTAGTAATATAAAACAAGGAAAAATCTTATTCATAGCATTTAAAATTTACAAGTATTAATTAGTAACATCAAAGAAGAAAATATCTTGATTTTAAAATTAATAAATAATTATTTGTAGCTTGAAATGAGATATCTTACTAAATTCATAGCATTTAAAATTTCTAATTTTTAAAGTATGAAATATTCTCATATATACCCGAAGAAAAAAACCCTGCACCTTTTATATATTAAGTAAAGAATTCAAAATTTTATAGCAATTAAAAACAATAATACTTCCAATGGAAAAACACGTTTAGCAGCAGTGAATCCAAAAGGAATTGAAACAAATGAGACAAGGAAAAAAAGTTGGATAAATATGATAACCAAAGCTGACGTTTTCAGGGGGTACCAGCTGCGGAAGACGTAAAAGCGGAACTTTTTCTATCGAGAGAGCAAGACAAAAGTCTAAAATTGCCCTCTCTGTACCCCATTTTATACTAATCTTTTTTAGTAACCTCATTTTATACTAACCTCTAACCTTTTATACTAATTAATTTCGACTCTAAATACAAACTCAAGATAGAAGAAAAGCACATAATCTATTTTTAAAAAAATACGATAAAAGCTCAATGTAATCGGCATGTCATGATACAGGAAATCGGCTCTTACGGCTTGTCTCCCAGTTGCTGTCAACATGCTAATATTAAAAATAGAAAAAATTGCATGTTTATAACGAGTTAAAAGTTGTTAGCCATCTGCTATAGTAATAATTTTTTTGTTGAGGGAAATACATTTTTATGCTGTTTAAATAAATAAAATTATATGTTTAGTAAATTAAACGGCATAATGGAAGATGTTTTAATTTATGTCTGTCAGATATTTACGTTAGTAGAGCAAATATATGTGGCCAACATATCTTCCTCCATACAAAAGCTATTGAAAAGCATTTCTTGGCTATTTTAAATTTTTTGATTTATTCATACGTTTCAAATGGATGTGCCTTTAGGTGTCTACATACCTACCATTATTTAACTTCTTTCTAACTAACTATTGTACTCAACATTCAGTATTATGAATGATGTCAGAAACTATAGCACACTATTACGATTTTTTTATTTCTATTTTAGTCTTTTTTATTTCTATTTATTTGTAGTTGCTCATATCATGTTACGCAAAAAAAGACCCTTTTGAAGTGTATGAATAAATCTTTTAATTTGTTCATACACTTCAAATGGATGTGCCTTTAGGTGTCTACATACCTATCATGGCCACTTATTTAACTTCTTTCCAGTATCCGGTAGACTATAATAACTTAGTAACTACTTTTTCCTCAAACCTAATGAGTCGGTTATCAATATCGATTAGTCTTTTCCATTTAATAGCCACTTTGCTAGCTTTTTTTTGTTGATTGGATTAAATTAAATTTTTAATAAAATCTGTATTAGAAACAATCTTGGGCTATAAAAAGTTTATTAAATAATATAAATATGTGACAACATTTAGTTAAACATACTGACTTTAAAGAACTTTCTTTCTGCATTGATGAACTTTTATCACGATTTACAAAAAAGAAGAAAAAATTGGAAAAAGTGGTTGATTGATTTAATTGAAGTCGCCGCTTTTTTTTTTGACTCGCCATGTGACGAATGGTTATTTTCATGTGTAAACTAATGAGTCATGTTTTTCTTTTCATAGATTTTGGCTTCAAGGATATGTAGCTGGAGCTTTCTTTATGCTTCTACAAGCCATAGAGCATTTAGTATATCTCTTCCTCTCATGGTATATACCAGAAGATGTAAGTAAATAACTGTTGAGTCTTCCACATCTAAAATTTTCAAAAATACTTTTAATTTTCAGACATACTTTTTCATATAACATATTAAATTTTGAAAGATTTAATAGATTACATTTTTGAATAATTTTAAAATTTTTTTTCATTAAATAATATGACTAAAATTGTCAAACCTCTCCTTCAAGGTTAAGCCAGGTCCAGCAATTCTCTTTTTTAGGTCCAATCTCAGTCTTAAAAAAATATATCTTGGGTTAGGGAAAACCTGGAATTGTCAGGAAATTTTATTTTGACTCTAAAAAGCAGCAAATAGTCAAGGAAAGTTAAATTTTTCCCTTACAAAAGCCTGAAAAGTTCCTAAATTACGCCTATGTAAACCAGATGTTTTTGTCGTAAGTCGCACTGGGAGTGCATTGTTCTTGTTTTCCAGTGGTGCCATCTATGACCAATAATTCGACTTCTGCCGCACCCATACGACGCACCTGTTTATAGGGGGGATCCATTCATGCATTCACAGATCACAATTTTGATCAGGCTCCAATCTAGTACCCCCAGAAGTATAATATATTGTGGGAACATGGAGGATTTTGTGTCCCGACAAATTTAACGTGCACCAGCCACCATTTATTACTCGGGGATATAAACACAATAATAAGCTAATTTTAAATAACCAGTCTTAGAATTGTAAGCATTAGCAATCAGTTATTGACTCTGCTGCATTTTGAAAGATTTTCTCAATTTCAGGCTTCCTTTTCCACTCTCTGATATTAAACTGAAAAATCTCTTGATCATTTTATAATGGCTAATATAGTCAAGAAAAGAGTTCTTTGTCCGAAACTTTATCATGATCATGTGAAGCATTTGAAAATTATTTTGCATTTTGTTTATGTATATAGTGTTTAAAAATATTTCTCGAGTGCTTAAAAAATGCTTGTTTTTTCTTGAAAGATTTGGCTACGCACCCTGATGAATAATTATTCAACAGTTAGCAATAATTAATTTGTATATTTGAGGCCACCTTTTTAAATCAAGACATTTCAACTTAGTTTGTGAAAATCCTATCATTTGAACAAAAGTTATTTAGAGTGATGTGTTTTTTATTTTGTGCTTTGTACTTACCCTTATCTGTCATAACTGGGTTAGTTTTTTATTTTTCCAGGACTATTTTAATTCTTGAAAATATTATGTGAATTACGTACCCAATTAATATGATTCGAAATAACTCTTTCAGTTCTGACCTTCTTATTGTTTTTAATGGTTCCAACAGACAAACAAAAAATACAAAAGTAAGGGGTTGTGAACTAATATTTAGCCAGAGAAAAAATAAAAATGTTTTAGGAATCATGCAAATTACTACAGAGGAAAGCGGGTGGACACAGCATTAAAACATGTTTAATTGCCGGTTGAAGATTGAAGGTGTTTCGAGTAATTGTCTGTTTTCTTCAGCAATCAAGCAAGTTTTTATGTTTTAGTTTTGTACACCCTCTTTCATCAATAGTTATTTCTAAAACGTTTTTTATTTGTGACCATTTTGAACAAGGATTCTAAAAATATACGAAGAGAGCAGTCATAACAGAACACCCTGTAGTTTCTGCATGAAAGTGACCTATTTTGAATGATTTGTTATAATTAATTTAACAAATTCAAAAAAAAAATTATATTTAAATGACTTTTAAATGTACTTTGGAGAAATAATTTGATTTCCAAAATGTTTTCAAATGTAAGGAAGGCACACGACTATCCGGCTGTTTGTAAAACTTGTCGTGGGAGGTGAAAAAAAAGAGGAATGCCTAAGTGGTTATATTTTGACTCTTCATATCGGTTCTTCAGTAAATATTAAGTTTTATGGTTTAGAGTATGGTTTATTTTTATTTATAAATGGATCATTAATAAATATTGAGTTTTTTTGCACAAATCATTTATTTTAAAAAGAGTTTTCAATTGCATGGGAGAGATAGTAGAAAGGCCATCTTTGTCCTATCTGGCTATTTTGTTACCCAGCTAACACTTCCACCACTTTGAACCGGATAGTCAAGAGCTTCCTCCCCACTCTATAATATTTTTATGGCTGATTAAATTACCTGGAAATAAGGGAACTAAAAATATTTTTATTTAATATTACCCAGCGCGAAATTATTAGATGCAATTTTGCTACAAAATTTTTTTTCCGCATCATTGCTTTTATTTAATTTTAAAAGAAAAATTTGTAATTTAGTAGTGTTCAATTTGAATAAACTGCTGTTTTATTTTAAATATTTAACATTTAGGTGACCCGGGTTCGAATCCCAGTAGTCGCTGATTGATATGAATTCTACGCCTGGCTCGCACCGACCACACTGATGTTATGAAATATCCTCAGTGGTAGACGGATCATGAGTTAAAATCCCCTTGCCATCGGGCTATCGATGGGAGGTTTTCGCGTTCTTCCTCGCTCTGTAACAGTGTATGTGGTTTACTCTGATGTGATTTAGTCCCCATCGAAAAGTCCTCCACGAATGAAAGTTTGAATCAATAGTTCCCTTGTCTTCTGTTTTGGGTTCAAAATTACAAGGTTATGTAGTTAAGCATTGATAGTCATAAACTCAGAATTGGGTCGTCTAATCAAAGCGGTTATAAAATTAAATAGTCTCTTAAACTTATACTCTTGGATTCCATTTTGTACTTAAATTCCGTATCTTTAATGTTTTCAAAATAACCTTTGAAGTACTACAAAACAGGCGGTATTCTTCTTATTGTTTGTAATGTTCACAAATCTTTGGCTAATTAAGACATTTAAAAAAGTTAAATATAAAAAATATAATATAATCGAGTTTAAATAACGTTACGACTTAATAGCATTTCTCTAATGCTGATTCCTGAAAAATACATATGTGTTTTCCAATATTTCTCTTTATATAAATTTCAATTCTAGAAATATACAAGGGTATAAAATCTACTGATTATGTTTTAAAAAACTATGAGAACTATCCCTAATTTGGAATAAAAATATATTATTTTACCTCTAAATTCCATCAATGACATATTTATTCTGTTTTTTGGCTGACTACCCATTTCCTTGTTATTCAAAGAATACAAAGCAATGTAATAATGTCTGGTAATTCTCATTTAATGGCACGCATCACTAAAGTACAACATAAACTTATCAGAGAAAGTATCTTATTTCACTCAAAAATAACCATTCTATGAAATTTAAAAAAAGAAAAAAAAAAGGTCTTGCAAATAAACAGAAGGAAGAAGAGCATTTTATAGTCTCATAACTCGTTGAAGTTCACATTCGAGCAGTAATATATTAATTTAATACAGCTTCAATCTCCTTAGAAGTTTGGTAATTTAACGGGATGCCACATTTCAAGGTAGGTGAACAACGAGTGCATATAGGGCCGTAGATAAATCGCCTAACAAATACCTCTCCCTACACATAAAGTCCTCGGAATGCGAAGAAAAAGTGAGCAACTTAAATAATGGCCAGGACCGTTAGTCAGAAATGAATTAAAAATAATGAGAGGGGAACAATACCTGCTCTAGTTCCGGCTAGAAAGTTTGCAACTGCTTACTACAGCTTATTCTGCGAGGCGATATTTTCAAACGGATAATTTTGTTTTCAATAAAAGAAGTAAATTACATAATTTCTGAGCTCAAATTCTTCCTGGCATTTGCTCTTTTTTTATTGAAAATCCTTGATTTTAGGGACGTTAAATTTCTGCTACAAGATTAAGGATGCTGATTTAGAATGAATTACTGACCATTGCGTAAATTGTTTTAAACGCCTTAGTTATGGAAATGTTTTCTAATCACTTGAATTAGTCCATGCTAATGACATTGGAACATGCACTAATTCGATGAATTTTTTTTAAAAAAGGGAGATATTGTATCTCTATATTTTTTAAAATTCTTATTTATAACTGACTATCGTTCATGACTAGTTAGTTATCGTAAATAAAAAAAAGACTTTAGTTCATTATAAGCTGTGAATAACAGTGTTTTAATGTCGAATATTTTCATAATAAGAAAGCATAGAAATCGTTCACCAAAAACTATACTAAAAAAATTAAAGGAAAAAATTTGAATAATAGTAACCCTACTAAAGGTAAGGATTTTTCTCGCTTTAAATTTTTTTAAAACTTAAGTGGTAACTTTATTATGAAATTTGTTTGGAAGGGAAAGTTTACAAAAAATTGAACTAACAAAAACTTTGAATATTTGAATGTTTTAAAAAAAGCAATAAAGTGGATTTTTTGGTAGAATAAACTGTTTAAAATAATAATGAAAACTATAAACTCTGAGAGGTGATGTTAAATTGATGATCTCTCCGTTAAAGCAGAACTTTTTGTCAAACATTAAGTAATACCAATAAATGTGATATAAGTCGTGAACAAAAGTCATTAAATAGCGTTTATCGAAGTACATAGAATTCCTATTAGAACTTGATAGCAGGGTTCGTGATTTTTTTAAAAAAAATCAAAAGAATCAGATTTTTTTGATTTAAATCAGATTTTTATTCAAATACACTGTAAGAACTTTAATTTATGATTAAAAAAAATTATAAATGTTTAATCAAATTAACTTAATATTAAAACTATAGTGTAACAATATTTTAGAAGCTCTAACTAAAAAAATTTTTCATTATAATTCATGGCTTTGAATGCATAGCAACCATTTTGAAACAAATGCATGATTAAAATTTAAGGACTGGATGAAATAGAGAATTTAAAGAATACTTCAGGGGTCTGTCTGGGTTTTTCTGAGAGGTACCTATTTTGTGAAAATTAAAAATTATATTAAAAAATCAACACAAATATAGTAAAAATATGGATTTATCATTTCTTACGAGACACAAAAATAAAATTTTAAGAAAAAGTATTTTGTGTGATTATTCTACCATTTTTCCTAAAGTTGAATTTGTAAAGGTACCGTTAAACGGTAGTAAATTTGGCTTGGACAGACCCCTGTACTTTAACTATTAAAACAAAGTTTCAGTTAGCAAACCATAACTTTAATTTAAAATTGTGATTTCTTTTCTTTTCTCTTGATTTTTAAAATGACAAAATAAATGTAGCAGACTGTGTTTATAAATGTAGTCATTCATCAAAAAATAAATAAATATTTAATCTATATATTTTTATATTAAAATATTCATTTTTAATTCTATATCAAAATAGATAAGTTAAGCTAAAAAAAAAAAATACAAAATCTATGTACTCATTGGAATTTTTTTTCACAAAATTTCTTTATAGAAAATCAGATAATGTCAAAGATACTGTAAACATATTATGAGAAAAAAATACCAGTTAATAACCCTACTGCATCAAATAAGACTTTGAAAGAGTTTGAAAGGGAAGAATGACACTATATTAGAAAAAAAAAATCTGAATTCATCAACCCCTTTTTTTTCCTTTTCTGTTTTTTTGGCATATTAGGGTAATTTCTTTTTAATATAACCTCAAGCTTCAGAAATATACATTTTCCACCAATAAAATATGATGTAGATTTTAATTCACGCTTTTTCATTCGAAAGGTAGAATTTTAATTAACATTATTTGCATTATTTTTTGAAAAAAATTCATGTTTATTAATTATTTTCTACAGCTATGCAAGTCTATATTAAGACAGCATTAAATGTTTACTTTAATCTGTACTTTCAATCTCAAGAATCAAAAGATTTTTAAAAATGTAATTTCAAATGTGTTGGATAGGTAAATTTAAGACAATGACTAACGTAATCAGAAAATTCCATTTCGTTTTTCGCATATGCTCGACAGTGACCTTCCTCGTGCTTCAAACTATCTGTATGCTAAGTTTCATCGATTTCATTTGGATGATTTAGGAGTCTATAAAGGACAGAGAGAACCATTCATTTTTATAGATCAGATAGATTCGCATAGATTAGGCAGTTGTAAATAAAATGAAGCAAGAAATTATTAGTCCCACCCTCTAATAAATTGGTAATAAAATAATTCGGAGGTGTGTTTTTTTTTCATTCTGAAAATGGCACTTATCTGGTTCTTCCACTAGGTTTTTGAATTAATGTAGCTAAAATAATTTCTTTTTTTTACTTAATGTTATGTGTTGTAATCTTCCGTGGCTTTACGTTATTGAAGTTTGTAATTCACACCAATGGAATAAAGGTAAAATGTATTTAGCATCTCTTGGCATCATGCGACCGATTCATGATAGTTAAAATTTACCACTATGAAGTGATTTTCTCAGGTGCATATCCCTTTCGAGGGGCCGTAAAGCACTTCATTCTTAAGTATAGGTGCAGTTTTAATAATGACCAAATATATCAATATACATATATAAGTATATTTGGTACTTATTACATAACCCTTCAACGTTTGAGTTAATACGTATTTGTAAGTGTCTAAAGCCGCCTTAATTAAAGAAGAAAAGAAAAAAAAACAGAATTTTATAAAGATTTCGGAGCATGACTATATCTGACCTTTCATTTACTGTTAAAATAATTAAAAGTAGTGATGGAAAAAAGTTATTCTAAAATATTAATACACTATCTTAGCTACCACTGGATATTCTGAAACTACGGAAAAGTCGTTGCTTATCAAAACCAAATCGCCAGTTACCATAATACCTGTAGTACATATTAATTAAGCGTCATCTGTGAGTGACGATATTTTAATGTATACTTAAGCGAATTTCCCATTAATCTTTCTTTCATGGGCTTGGCTTTTTAGCACATAGCTTATTTTATATTATTTCAATTAATACACATTATCAATATTAAATTGAGCATTAGTGTCAATAATAATATGCAGGACGTAAACCACGCGTACTAACACGTAATGTTAATTGAATTCGTCTGAAATAGCGAATATGAAATATTTCATTACGTGCAATTTTTGTTCAGACCGATTTAAAAGCTTGCAATTATCACTGATGTTATCTTTAAAATATGTGAAAATTGAATCGCTAAATTTAAAGCAATGGCTAACGCTTAACCTATCAGAAAATGCCATTTCGTTTTTCGCTCATCCTGCGAGAACGATTTGTCGCAGAATGTTCTAATGTTGACAGTGACCTTCCTCGTGCTTGAAACTGTCTGTCGGATGGTTTAGGAGTCTTTTTTAAAGGACGCACACACTGACAGACACTATACTGGCGTTGAATGTAACCCGATTCTGAGTTAGTAACTATCAATGATGTACTACGTAACCTTCTAATTTTGAACTCATACCAAAAAGTAAAGGAACTCTTGGATCAAGCATGGGGTCTCTAACCAATGATCCGTCTTCCACTGGGTATTTTTAGCTGGGCCCATTTTTTTAAATACGCATTTAGACCTGCGTCTAAATGCTAAATGTTTAAACATATTTTTTGAGCTATGTCCAGATTAACTGGCAAACTGTTTTTATATTTTATTTGTAATGTTATGCCATAACTGATTTTGTTTTTAAATTTTTCAGACAATTGATATAGCTTATCAGTTAATCTGATGTTGCTATATAAACACTTGTGTGTCTACAGATTCATCAGCAAATCAACATTTTATAGGCATAAATTTTTGTAATATATTTTATGTTAAAACTTATTGATACTGTTAAACTATTTCATTGAATGTATTTGTAGAAAAAAGGAATAAAAAATAAATGTTTAAACTGCTTGTCTTTCTTTTTTAAAAAAAACTTTTAATAATTTTGATTCCTTGTTAAGGTGCACGTCCATTTAAGATATTCCGATTATATTTTATAAATTTTTACTTACTTTTGCCACTTGAGATTTACTTGAAACTGATTTCTTAGTTCCATTTAGTTTATTAACTAAAAAGTTTTTAATCTATTTGAAAATCAAGATAGAAATTAACTTATATATTAACAGATATTAACTTATAGGAAAATATAAGTCTCCACTCTCTAATGTAGAAAGCATGTGAACTGTGGCCATAGGTAAAAATCGAGCAAATAAGAAAAAAATATGATTTTTTACCTTTTTTATTATTCACACCTGCTTGGGTTGCCCCCCCCCCCCATCCTTCGTGGATTTACTGCGGCTCATTTTTGCATCAACTTACTAATACTAACTCTTAACTAACCACTAAATTATTTTGTTAACCTAAATATAAAAAAAATGATTCCTCGTAACCGACTAATGAATTGAACTGTTTGCATTATACCTGATTTGTGCTGTCCTTTCTTCTCTTCTTTTCTTTCACTATTATCTAACTACTTAACTCACAAATAATGCCAAAATCGAAAAGGAATGTATAGAAGAAAAAAAGGATAGAATTCAAGGCTCGTCCTCGGCGGTCAAAAGTTCCCCGCGGACAACGAATTTCTCGAATCCGACGTCCGCGCGGACGGCCATTTACCCGTTAATGTTGGTGATACATTTTCAATTTTTGTTGACTTACAAGAGTCTAGCGCCTCTCTTCTAAAATGACCTTCTAATCTAGAAATACAGCAACATACTGCGCATGGTGGAATTGATGTTACTTGAAAGTGTTTCCCGTACTGCAGCGGTTGAAAGGGTCTTTTCAGCAATGAACTTACAAAAATAAATAAAAAATTACGTACTGGTCTTAAACAAGAGGCATTAAACGCAATTATGTACATCTACCTAAATGGAAAACCCCTTTCAGAATTTTGTGCAGAAACCTCTGTAAATCATTAGCTTGATTGTGGAACTGGCAAACGTCATATTTGATTCATTTAAAAAACGCAGTACCCTCGGATAAATTGACATTCCTGATAACTTGACATTTGTCATTTAAATTATTTCATAAAAGAAATAAATTATTTCATACTAGGTTCCTATTAGTAACCTAGTATTCCTTTTATTACTGTATAATGCAATCCTAGTAACTACTAATTCATTGTGCAATTTATATAAATGTTTGTAATAAATAAGAGAAAATTATATTCTTATTTATTTAGAAGCGACGGGTTAGTTTCAAAGGAGGACGGGTAAAATTTTTGAGTTTTTTCCAGCTCTGATAGAATTCTTCGATGCCTGTCACCTTTTTATAAAAGTTAGACGGGACATCATCTTACATCACCCTAATGAGTTTTCCCTATCCTCTACCAAAACAGATGAGTTGGGGAGAAATGCAGACAAAGATGGTTTTCGTAGAAAATTTTCATGAAGTCTTCATAAAATTGTAATTACAATAAACCTTAAAAATTGTTTTTAAGATTCTCAACTAATGAGATAATTTTGTGATATAAATCGTGTGCAATAGTCGCATATACAGTTTTTACGTAATGGAATATAGCGCCTTATAAATTCGAGTGTTTAATACGAATAATTGTATAATTCTTCTTGTATATCAGATCTAAAATTCTTAGGCTTCGTGAAAAAGAAAAAAATGCGAAATTTTTACATTAAATTTTAGATGTGTTTACAGATTTCAGAATTCATCCGAATTGCTCATGTTATTATTTGAACTTTTATCTCAATGGTTATAATATTATAGAATTTTGTGCTCTTTTATTTAATGTGTGCTTTTTAATTTAAATGTCATGTTTGCAATATGATGTTTTCATTTAATTTCCCTTTTAATCGAATTCTATCAAGAAAACACATTGCATCATAAAAAAAAGGTTACCCTCCAGTATTGAAGAAATAAATATTTATAGAAAATTTTGAGAATGAGGGTATGAAACCGTAACTTTCTATTGATATTTTAACCTGCTCTAATTTTATTAGCTTTCATAACTCTTTTAATCGATACTCGAATCTGTTATCATGTGAACAGTTTTCAAACTTACCCTGTTTTTATCAATACTCGAACCCGCTATAATTTGATAAGTTTTTAAAAATAAGTCTTCTGATCAGTCTAACCTAGTGTTTCCAAAGTGTGGTACGCGTACCGCCAGGGGTACGGGAACAATTTAGCGGGGGGTACGAGTTTTTATGCGAAATATCTTGCAACAAACGAAAATGTAAATTTTTTTTTATTTAAATACAAAGCTAGCCATGAAAATTTTCGATTACGTATTTTTCTATTGGCTATAGTGATTTTTAACTTTCGTGCAATTCTTTTACAGTAAAAAATACATTATTTTTTATTAGTGGTACACAGCGCTGCGAAAAATTTAGAAAAAAATTTACAAAAGTCATAAGTTTGAGAAACACTGCTCTAACCCACTAAATTTCTGTAAGGTACTTGAACCTGCTAAAATTTGCTCATTTTTCAAAATAATTATCTTTTCATCATTACCCACTTCCTACATCTCGGTACTTGCGGAAGGTAGTGGGTTCGTGAATTGGTGGAAAAAAACTTGATTTGAAAAGTGATCGAATTATGGTCAGGTCACGTACCAAGAAGAATGTAGTGGGTTCGAGTATTCGTGTAAAACATTTTATTTTTAAAAAATGACCGCTATCATTATTTGAACTTTTATCGTTAAAGTAACGATACGGTTAAAGTAACGATAGAAACTAAATAGGTTTGAATATAGAGTTAAAGATAATGTTTTGAAAACTTATGAATTCCAGTATCGAATGAAATTTAGCAAATTCAAGTACTTATTTAAATAGAATGGGATAGTAGATTCGTTTACTAGACAGAAAACGGATCAAATATTAGTAGGTTCTTGTATCGATAGAAAGTCAATGGATTCATGTATTGAATTAAAATAACTGGTTTCTAAAATTGTTTTGATAAAAAGTGCGTTCGAGTATCAAATGAATTATAGTGAGTTCCAGTACTTTTCTAAAAAAAGAGTTCTATTAGACATAGTACTTTTGAGTACCAAATATATATATTTTTAACGATAGGTACCGAATTATAGTTCTTCACCTCGGAAAATGCCAGAAGTGTTCTCATTTAACGTTACTCAGTGGATACTGTAAACCTAAGTCGCGGATTCGTGCAACCGTACCTAAAAATGACCGAATTATAGCAGATTCGGGTATTGAATTAAAGATACTAGTTTTAAAAAGTGATCAATTAATCGCAGGTTAGAGTACCGATGTAAAGTTATTGGGTTCAAGTATTGATTGAAAGGGATTGGTTTTGAATACCGATAAACCCATAGTAGATTCGAGTTCGGACAAAAAAGACTGACTGCAATTGAAAATTGCTCAAATGATAGCAGGTTCGAGTACTGAAGAATATAATCGAAGAACTAATAGGTTCCAGTACAATTAATTGCAGTTGCGAAGAAAATAAATGGGTTCGAGAATAGAATTATAGAGACTGAGTTCGAAAACTGATTTATAAATTATATCGAATGAAATATAGCGATTATAATAGAATGGGATAGTGGATTCAAATTCGTCAATATGTTGATTTTTGAAAACTAATCAAATGATATTCGGTTCGTGTATCGGAAGTTAATGCGTAACTAAAAGTGATAAATTCGATAGACAGATAGTGGATTTGAATTCGATCAAAAGAAACTGCATTTGAAAACTGCTTACAAATGATAGTAGGTTCGAGTACTGAAGTATTAAAATGGAAAAATTGGTTTCGAAATCTGAATTGCAGGTGTGACTACTGATAGAAGCATTGTGGGTTCGACTAATTATCTAAATTAAAATTTGATTTGATTAGAGAAAAATAGGTAGTAGGTTCTAGGATTGTTCAGAAGAGAGTTGTTCAACAAAAGTTTTAATGTTAGTGGTAACCGATTTAGTAGGTTCAAGCAGTGTGCTCAAAGGATATTGGTTTTTAAAAATTATCAAATTATATCAGGTTCAAGAACCTATAGAAAGTTAGTCGGTTCGAGTATTGGTCAGAAGACTTATCTCTTTTAGACACTCTCTTTTGACCAATACTCGATTCCACTATTTTTCTATCGGTACACGAACTTGCTATTATTTGATCAGTTTTCGTAAATCAATTGGCTAACCATCATTCAAACTCGCTATTTACCTTTTACCAGTCCCATTTGTTTTTAAATCTATGTTTCTATTAGTAATTGTTTCAGCAAAACTAATCTCGTTAATTCTATTTTAAAACTTATTTACTTTACTTTTGTACTTGAAAACTATTCTGTGTCCACTACTTTACTCTAGGAACTTGACTATGCTATAATTTTGCATTACCGGACTCGAACTTACTAATTTAAATCTGTACTTCAAATTATTTTCATATATCATTAAATTATTTTCCGACCTCACTTTTTTTTAAAAATTATTATTTCAATCAAGATTGGTTATCTAACCCGTTAATATTTGATGAGTTTTTAGAATCGAGTTGCTGCGAAAAGATTGTATACAGTGAAATCTGTTTTTGTGCGGTCCTTTTTTATGCGATTTTATTTCTCTGCGACTTTTTTTTGTGCGATTTATTTTTATGCGGTATATGAATCTTAGAGGCGTTAGCACCAGTTTAATGTTTCCTATCAATGTGCTTATACATGTTGTGAACGAACTCTGATTACGTGGTCTCCTTGACAACGATGTTCTGTTTATTTAATTTCATTAGTTCATTTATTATCAACTCCATTTTCTGTTCTGTTTATAATTTATTCTGCGCTAAACAAGTTGAAGTAAATCAGTAAAAAATCGTCTGCTGTGTACTTAGTATTTTAAAATTTGGTATAATATTTAAAAAAACACAACTACTTCTACTTAGTAGGAATAACATTTACCATGACGCAATGCTAGATTCTATGCCACTATCCACATAAATCAATTATTAATCAAAAATCGAATATCAATTACTTTTCTTTATAATGCAATAAAATCTGGCGAGCAGCTATTTAAACGATCAAACATTTCGTTTGTTTATTTGTGGCTTTGAAGTTAGGCTCGCAGAAAATGCCGTACATGGGTTAAATTTAGTAGGAATAACACAACCTGTGACGTAGGCTATAGTATACCCAATTAAACCGTTATTTTTATTTTGTAAATTCTCGTCTGCACGTACCTCAAATACTATACGCTTCGTATTCAGAGTTTCATACACGATTTATGTGATTAAGTATTCATTTTGTAGTGAGATTAAAGGTAAATAAATTAATTACTTTTGTTTCTATTTATATGTAGTTTTTATGATTCTATTACAAGAGATAAAATTTATGCAGAGATCCAGATTTCGAAAAAATTGGAAACGCGGGATGACCAATGCGGTAAGATGCTTAAAATTCCTAAAGAGCTGAGATCATGCATGTCTCACTATCGTGACGTTTACAAGTAATTGACCAGTCGACCGTCGTCACTAAAACTGATCACTGACTTTATGGTACCAAAAAACAACTCAATTGAAATCCTATCTTCAAGCGACGAAAGCGATTTTCAACCTATTCATTCCAAGAAGATGCGCGTTTTGGATTACGACGAGTAGCAGCAAACTATTTAATGTATAATTTGAAATCTTCTCCATGTATATGTACAATGAAGAATTAAATATTTTTACAATTTCTTTAGGTCTAATTCAATTATTTAATTTAATTGTAAACATTCTCACATCAATTTCATGAATCATTGATGTATTTTCTGAGTCCGACTTTTTTTATGCGGTCTCTATCCACCGCTAAAAAAAGTTTTAGGTTGTATATCGTACAAAGTTATTATATGTAAGAATTTATAAAATTTTCGAATATTTTTTTTGTACGATTTCTTTTATGCGGTCCCTATCCACCGCACAAAAATAGGTTTTACTGTACTCCAATATCATCCATGCAGTTATCTAATATACCCTCATTTGTTCAATACTTAAAACCTTAATATTTTCATCGGGTATACTTATTTTGTTGCAGCTTACTTTTACAATTCTGTCTAAAAAATAGATTTTAAATTGTGTAGCTTTTCAACTAGATATGTCTAACTGGATCAATCTTATACTCAGCTAAAATGTTCTTAGGTTGTAAATATGACACACACACGAAATAGTCTTTTAATTACATCACTGGCTTAGAACTATTCGTATTAAATACAATATAAATATAAGATCACTTAAATCCATATACTTAAGAATATTTTTAGGAATTATGAGGTTTAACCTAAATAGGGGGTTAACGTTGAGCAATCATATATGATTAATGTTAAACACATATACAGCTTGCTTTTTGTATCGCATTAAAAATATACACAATATTAGACTGTAAAAGAAAATTTTCAAAAAGTATATTTTAGATGTGTTGACAAGGTTCTAAATTGTCCTATCTTCTCCATTTGTTCTCACTTCCAAGAGTCTTTCTACTGATTTGATCTTTTCTTCTATATCCTTGGCGATTACGATGAAGATTAGAGGGGTACAAGGTTTCACCAAGAAACTTTCATCCCTCCCTGTAAAACATCTGACGAAAAGATTTAACTGATGGTGCCCTTTCAATTCCGCTAGCGATTTCCCTCCATGTTCCTCTGCAATTATTTTACGTTTTTCAAAGTTGTGGCCTCTTTCTAGTCTCGAACCCTCTGCAGCACTGTCAAATTTTTGAGGTTACCAGTCTCCACACGCTCTGCCCTTCTGTTATTAATCTGTATAGTTCAGAGGTAAAAAAGGCTTTTCTAGGCATTCGTTCAACTGATATACCCTCAATTTTTTTGTCGGATCAGATTAAATTTAATTTTCGCTCGGGTTGAGTCTAGAATTAGTAAATAAGGAGACTTGGTAGGCGAATGAAACAGATATATATGCTAGTTTTCAATTTACTTTCACTATAGTGATACTTAATATTTAGCAATTAAAGATGATTCATTGTATCAGAAAGACCTTAAATCTGAACCATACATCCCATCTCAGGCCCTAGTAATTTTCACTGATAGTAGTAAATTGCACTGCGGTAGGTTTGGCAACTGTGTCTACGCTAAATTAGAGGTTGGTTTGAATTTTCATTGCAGGTTTCGCAACACAGACAACTGTTCGAATGTTCGCTCAGATCTTGCCATCAGAGAGGCTTTGAGTTTCGCCCTCCATTCTGAACTTACTGACGCTTATATTCTGATGGACGGCAATTGTTCAATCAAATACTTACAAAACTGGATGGAAATTCTAAAAAAAGAATTGTACAAGATGTAATTTTCAAAATGTTTATACTTTCACAGTCAAGTTTGCCTCCAATGAATCTCTTCCCACTACGAAAATTAGGCGGTGGGGCGAGTGCTATCGGCATTGTCAACCGTCATCGATGAAAAGGTACCCCATCATAGAATCGAGTAAACAAGTCCTATATACTAGTGAATTAGAATTGTATTTTTGTTGTGGTAGATACACTATAGTACTCCCCCACCAGAATTATATCTGATAGAATTCGATGAACGGATACCAGTACTTGACTCATTGTTGTTTTGTTCACCGTCATGGTTGCTCTTATGTTGCTATTAGCAGTCGAGTGTATACAGGCCGACGTTGTGTGTGCAATTGAGACTGAGTAGCAATAGCGTGAAGAGGTGAAAAATGCCGCAGTCACAAGTTGCAAGTCAACTGTTCAATGTGGACCATCCATTAAAGTAGGCGTGTTCAATTCGAAGTGGGAGTTTCTGTCAAGATAGGCGTGTTCATATCAAAGTGGGAGTTTCTATCAAGGTAGGCATTTTCACATCACGTCCGGGTCACCAATGTGGGGATAGTAGTTATCAACCATGTCAATCTTCATCTATGAAAAGGCATCCCCTCTCAGAATTGAGTTAACATGTCTTATATACTAGTGAATTGGAATTCTATTTTTGTAGTGGTAGATGGAAATTGTCTCTGCAATTTGATGATCTGCAGCACAAACTGCGTTAGCCAGTTTACGAAGCGGCAACATATAATGTTTGAAATTCGTCGTCATCTTCACTCATCACTTCTTATTGAAATCATATCTGTGTCAGCAACGTATCAAACTATTCCACAGAATGACTCTACAGATCCTGAAACAAGAAGTACATTTTTAATGTTTTTTCATAGCATGTTATAACAGTTATAAAAATCATAACTACTATCAAAACAATTTTTCCTTCCAACTACATACTCTAATGTCTGAAAACGACTGCCTTTGTTGTTCTATCTATTCTCTCTATCATTTGAAGGCTAAATTAAAACTCGTGGCTTTATTGTCAAAAATTATGCAAGGCTTGTTTTATCCATTGCTTTTTATTTGTGGTTAAAATAATAAAAGTTGTTGGTTGTGGGGATGACAGTTTGAGGCGAAATAGTGATTACTAGATCATATCAACTTAAACGTTTCAAGACAAAATTCGTTCTTGCATATGTGCTAACGGTATCGTACTATACATTAATGCTTGGAACCAAATTAAAAATTTTAGTTTGTAGGTCAAAAATTGGCTAAACTTTGTCCTAACCACGAAATTTTTTAGAGGTGAGCTAACTAACATTTTTAATGGGTGAATAATTTCTCAGCATGGGTTAACAAATGGCGCTGAAATTCATGCTTTTGGTTTTATAGTTAAAAATTCTCTAAGTTATGTTTTGGTCGTAACTTTTCTCGGCGATCCAGCTAAGAAAATGGCAAAGTGAGCTAACAATTTTTTTATTAGACTAACAAATCGGATTAAAAGTCTGAAACCGTCTAAAAAATGCTTTTAGATTTATTAAAAATTGAGAAAAAGTTATTTTGAATATAATTTTTTTGGTCAAGTTGTCTATTGTAGGTAAAAAATTTCTACAATAGGCCAATGTTAGGAGGAAAGATTTAAGCTTTTATTTTTTTACTAAAATGTAAATTTGTTTTCGACACAATCTATTTTCATTTTTTTTTTTTTTTGCACAAGGAATTATCATTTTTTGCAACGGACTAACGCTTGGAGGCAAAATTCTAGCTTCTGTTATCCAGGTCAAAAATGAGCTAAACTTATTTTTGCCTTAACTTTTGTTTAGGTGATTATCTAACGATACTTTTTTGTGAGTGAACGGGAGCTACGTTTTCAAAATTATGTTTATCATCTTCACAATTCGTTTTTGCCACAACTTTTTTTTGGCACGTTTTCTACCTACAATAGGAAAGCTTATTCAATTCGATTATGAGCGAGGCAGTGTCTCAGAGGATAAAGTGCTTGCCACCCAGTGGGGGGGGGGGGGGCATGCGGGTTTAAATCCCAGCAATGCCTAATATTTACGAATTCTGCTCCCGACTAGTACAGACCAGATGTGGAATATCCTCAATGTTAGACAGATCTTGCATTCGAATCCCCTTGCCATCGGGTTAACCGTGGGAGTTTTTCCTCACTCTGTAACACAAATGCAGGTGAGTTCCTTCAAAACGTTTTCCACGAAAGTTACATTTATCCACGAGTTCAAACGCCGTTTGACGCCGGTTATAATATAGAATGGGGCATGTTTTTTTGAAGGGTGGGCTAACGAAATTTAGATAAATTTCACACCAGCTAACAGTTCCTAGCAAAATTCGTTAATTTGGTTCAAAAGTTAACTTAAGCTGATAAGATGTTTTAGCAAAAAATTACTTATAAGCAGGTTAAAAATAAACATCCCCGCAACAGCATAATATATGCTAGGGAAAGAATCATGAGAGCATCATGCATTGACCGCCTTTACTTTGAAGACGAGCTGGTACAAATGGATTTGAAGCTGGTGAACCTAAAAACTTTGGGGATCGGACCCCGGTTCTCCCCAAACACGCCTTAGTGCCTTCTCATAGTGGCTCTTTCTTTATCGCGTCCAGGAGAAAAAAAATTAAATCTTGTCGTCTGACAATTTTTTTAGAGGAAAACAAGGACTTCCGATATCAGTTTTAAAATTGTCATTTTCTTTAAAAGATGACAAAATGCTGTTTTAACCGTTTTTCTTATTTTGATTAAAGATTTGTTCTTACACACGTTTGGAGGTAAAATCCAGATCCTTGGTTTCTAGTTCAAAAATTACGTGAAACTTGTAATTTTAAAATATTTTAGCTGTCTAGAATGAAGGACGAAAATGAAGACAGAAATATTTTGAGGGGTTATGCAGGGATGGACAACACGTGAGACAAATTGCTTGCTTAGTAATTCTGAGTATGAAGTCACTGATGAAAATGATAAAACGTATGAATAAAGTAGTACTTATAAAGAAACACGTATAAAGTAGTACTTCTATCATTTTATTTTATAACGTAGTCATAGATTATGATATAAAAAAAATCAAAATCAAAATTGAATTAATAGCAAAATACATTACATATTACTTTGTCATTTTAAGATTTCAACAAAGTAAATTGGAAAAAAGTATAAAGTCGGTACAATTGTTACATCAGTAACCAATGTGAGATCCCTTTGTATTCAATTACATTTTCCAATCTCACATTCATGGACCCAGATAGCGTTCGTAAGATTTTGATATCAATATTTTTTTCCAAGCATCTTGATTGTATAAATCGAATCCGAGTTGTTCTTGAATTGTCGATCAGATCTGTAAAAGTGTCTTACTCATATCGTCCAAAGATTTTCTACCGGATTCAGATCTGGGCTACGTGATGGCCACTTAACCGCTTCCCTGATCATCCCGAGTTAACTCGGGTATGTATATATTGCAAATAATGATTATCCCGAGAAAACTCGTGAGTAGTAGAATTTGTCAGTGCGTTTTGTTTTATCCCGTTTTTACTCGGCTCCAAGAAAACTAATCTACTGTGATTGGTTTGGAAGTTTTGCTGTTGGAGTGTGGAACTGCGCACGTCTTTTGTACGATTGTACATTTCGATGGTTGCTGAATTTACATAGAAAGCATGTCACTTCACTGGCGTTTAGAAAGTATCACTGCGTTGTCTAAAATATATACAAAGACTAATATTTAAGTTTTTTTTTTCATTTGCCCGAGATAACTGAGGATAGTAAACTGATGGTAGATTAAATGTGTTTTAAACATTAAAAAAAATTTCAACTTAAAACTTGTGTACTATGTTTTGTTTTAGTTCCTTGCATTTATTACTGAAATAAATAATATATAGATTTTTTGCATTTAAAAAAAAATGGTAAAGGAAGCGGGATTTAGTCTCATTTGCTTCATCTAGTGTTTAGTTGAATATGAACACTGTCTTGTTATAAGGTTCAGTCTTCGGATGTTACAAGAGGAGCAACAGGAAATAAATTATATCCCAATGTATCCTGATACATAATGGAATTCATTTTGGTTCGTATAAATATAATTTTCGTCAGCCATCTAATTCATCCAAATTAAACGTCCACATCACTCCAATTCGTACTGTGTTTCTTTGTAAATGCTAAACGAACATTTTTGTGTCATTTAATAAACGGAGTTTTTTTTTAAATATTTTTAAATTGAATGATCGGATTATTACTTAAAAAATTTCTAACCGTGCGGCTGCTGCGTGGTAATTTTATTTCATTATTTATTGTGCAGAGGAAATCTTTCCGTGGATGGAAATCTTCCAGTTTAATTTTTCTTACCTTCCAGTATGCTGTTTACGGCCATAGCTTTTCAGGATTTCTGAGGTAACTATTCATTGTAGCCTTAAACCCTTCCTATTTTTCTGCCAATTTCAGAACCACTCAAGCCAATTTCTTTAAAACCTAAAATTCTATCGCGTTAAAAGAGCTAACATTGTATTGCTCGTGCAAACTACCAAAATCTTCTTTTATACAACTCTGATTATCTACATTGGAGCAAATCACTTTCTAGCATGCTTCTTACCTGACGTAATTAGTATCGACTTTATACTTTTTTTTGAATGATTATATTACCCATTTTGCCATAATAATATGCGAAACAAAAATAACATGCAATGCAATTAGGCTTAAAATTTTTGCAAGCAGAAAATAAATTTGTATATTCAGCCATAACAGTAGTGTTTCATATTTGGCAGCTTTTTGCTCGGTTTTATATTTTTATTCAGGTCGCTATAGACACCGTTGAATAATGTCGTGAAATGAGACATATTTTTTAAAAATGTTTATTATAAATATTTTCTTTGTAATTACTGTTTATGAATATTTATTTGCTACTTACCTATTGCTAATAAACATTAAAAACGCATATCGTTCATTGCTAACTGATGAACAATTCAAAAACCTTCATCTTTTGATTCACAGTTATCCATTGCAGAATTGGTGAAAATTAAAACAGTCATCGGTATAAAGTTTTTCAACGTTATTACTTATAGGGAATGTGAGATATGTAAGCAATAACTCTAAATAAATCTTGATCTATTGGATTCAAGCTATTGATCCATAGCTGCGTTCCCCAACCTTTTTATCACCGCGAACCTGTCAACGTTTGATAATTTTACAGCGGCCCTCTTTGGGGGGGGGGGCGTTGATTGTTTATATTTTAGATTATTTTGATTTAATAATTTTAATTTCATTATATTTAATCATGCCTTCAAAATAAAATACAGTTAAACCAAAAAATAAATATGAAATTAAATCAATGGGAAACCTGAGCTTGTTTGTTTCTTTGCAATGAGACGGTTCCATCTGGGGGTAATCGGAGACAATGATACATTACATACATTAAAAAAAAATTATATCACTACCTTCGGGGGCTCCTTTTTTTAAATAAATAAAATTTTAATGGAACACAGATATTTTTAATTTGGTGTATAAACCTATGAATTTAAATTCAGTTTCAATGAAATTGGCGGCCCGGTACCATTTGATACACGGACCGGGGGTTGGGGAACACTGATCTATAGGACTCAATGGATTGAGAGACTGACCAAAAATATGCATTTAAGCGATATTTTAAGTTACTGAATCGGACACAAAAACATACACTTTTGGAATAAACATATATCTTTTTCGATGAGTTCAAATTCTTTGCTTTCGAAAGTTTGGACCCATTTATGCTAATTTTACTCTTTGCTTATTTCGTTGTATCTCGTGAACTTTTAAAGCGAATCGAGAACATTCCTTTTAATCCCAGTCTCAGCAAAGATTGGAAGAATAGGCCGAAAATCAGTTTCAAGAAGATCTTCACTGGCTAAGCCCCTAAATGCTGCCTTTTCCCTTATACACAGGTCCCGTGCCCACTCTTGGGAAAGCGGTTTACATTATGTCTATGGAAGTTAGCCTTCTTCCCTGAATAGTTCTTTGGAAATAGATTTCTATTTATCAGGAAGCATTCGACCCATTTCGTTCAAATTTTATATTTTGCCATATACATTAGTTAAAGCAATTGGTAAGAAGAATAGTTTTTTTTGCATTAAAAAAACTGACAAAACGAACAAAGCAAAACCTAGTCAAAATGTGTGAGGAAATGATGGGCACATTCTGTGTCCTAAATTTAAAGAAAGCTGGTCACTTGTCCAGCGCAGAAGCTGACCGATATCCTGTCAGAGAAAAACATATCTAATAAGGTATATAATGGCCCCAAACAGCTACACAACTCTCGCATCGGTGTTTCATACTGTTTATCAGGGTAGATATCAATCACTATGACAACCACATCCACTCTTGCACCAAGGTAACCTTGAGCTCACCAGTGGCCATTGGAGTTGATCTTTAAGCTGCAATGAAGCATCCATGGATGTTTCATACCTGTTCAGTGGGATTCAGTACAGGGGACATCGCATGCCACTTTAGTTGTTGAATATTACCCGATTAGAGTTAATTATCCCGAACTGAGCCATGTATGGGGCATCTTTATCGAACAAAAGGTTGAAAGTAATTGGTCAGAGGAAAAAGGCCCCATAGGGTGCAAGGATTGTGTCCCTGTATCGCTGACCTGTCAGAGTACCTCAATCGTACACTTTAAGATCGGTATGCTTGCCTAACATGATGCCTGCCCAGACCATCCGACCTCCTTGATCATAGTGGTACTTTTCGGCAATGTTAAAGGATCCATATCGACACCCCTGATCTCTCTAGATGAGAATGCGTCTCGAGTCGGTGTCCAGGCTGAATCTCAACACATCGCTGAAGAAAACCCACTCCCAATCATCCTTTGTCGAAGACAGAGGTGTTTCCGGAACCATGCTAGACGGGTTTTTTGTGGATCACTGTAAACGGGACGCTGAGTTCAGGACGCCTGGCATACGGGGCACCTGTATTAAGCCTCTAGTCGACTGTTATCCGTAACATAATAAATTTCTACTGCATTATGCAGGTTGCGAGGCTTTCACGGGCTATCCCTTTTGGCTAGAACTGGCTAATAATGGTCTTGAGACAGCGTTGTTGCCCTTTTGTCGCCTTGATCAGGCTGACGAACTGCTGCTCCCCCCCTCTCTCTGTGTGAACTTTCTCGAAACCTAGAGGTCCTTACAACAAGTATCCTGTTGCTAGTGCACTGGACCTGTGTCCAAGAGGTCGTGGGTTCGATCCCCGCCGGCCGAAGACTCCCCGTGTTGTCAATGGTGACTGTTGCACGTTAAATCTGTTGAGTCACCAAATCCTCCATGTTGCCATAACAAATCCTGCCTCTGGGGGTACTGATCCAGGAGTTTCTTTGTCTTCTAGATTGGTTCAAAATTACAAAGCTACGGATTGGCCTGCTTTGTGTCTTCCAACTCCCTGCCATCGTGATTAGACGATGAAGATTGGCGATACTAAAGATAGGTAAAAAATGTCAAAAACAAAGATTGGGCTAAGCTACGATGTTTTAAAACGTCTTTACGCTACAATCTTAGGCGAGCAAATGAGGTACCATTACATAAATGCGATCATTGCACCACTGCCATAAGATGTCACTGACTATTGCTTGGAAAGGTGTGCGCGAAGAGCTTAGCTATCATCTCAGAACTTATTTGCATATACGTGTTGCTTTTTATTTATTTATTTCTTTAAAAAAACCGCTCCTTCCTTTAATTGGTTTCATCAAAGTAAAGTGATATTCTTTGAAGTGACGCAAAAATTAGTGTACCACACAATTCTAATTTTTTCCCTATCATCAAAGAAAATAAAGCATAATAAATAATTATTAAAAATAATTTTTTGCATGGAATTATCTTCGGATAAATGAATTTTATAATTGCGTGCAAAATATTTTCAATTCGCTTAAAAAGTTCTCTAGATATGGCGAAATACGCAAAAAGTAAAATTAACATTAAGGGGTCCAAACTTTAAACCACTCCCCTGACCATATTTTACAGATTGCTGCCATTCCTTATATTTTGAGGGTCAGAATTCCGAAATCGTCGAGAAAAAAAAGTATGTTTATTCAGAGAAAGTACGTTTTTTTTGTCTGATTTCGTAACTTTATATATCGTCTGCGCTAATTAATTAGCTTATTTAACCCTCGAACCATTAAGATCTAGACTTGAAGATCCAATCATGAGATTAAAATTATTCAGGGCTTATTTTGGTTTTTTTCTTCTTTTCAATGCAATGTTCATCAAAATAAAATTTTATCGCGGAAGTAGCTGTAAAGATGCCTCATTTCAGTTGAAATGGGCAATTTTGAGAAAAAAGCTAACAAAAGAATACGTAACAATATTAACAAAACGGAGTGATACTTCTTGAAAAAAAAAGCATAAAAGTATTTCTACTGCAACTGAAATGATGAGCTGATGAAGTTGTTTCAGAAACTTTACTGTTGTTACTGTAGATCATTTACGTCGCACTAGAGCTGCACAATGGACTATTGGCGACGGTCTGAGAAGCAGCCCTGAGGATGATGCGAAGACATACCATCAGAATTTTGATCCTCTGTAGAGGGGATGGCACCCCCGTTTCGGCAGCCCAACGACCTGCGCGCGAAGTCAAGCACTTTACGGTAGAACAGTTTAACGAGGACCCATACCGCACACCTTCGATCCCTACGCAGAGTGATCCAAGTGGTCACCCACCCTCACACTGACTACAGCCAGTGATGCTTGATGGTGATCTGTTGTGAAACGTGTCTTAACGATCAGTTCACTGCGGGGCCAGAAACTTGATTGAGAAGCGAAAGTTGGAAAACTTAATTTTTGGTCAAAACATGTGAAGATTACAAAACTGATAAATCACGCAAAGGATATTCTTACCTGACATATGGTGTACGTCATTATACAGCACATTTAACGCCACAACTCTTCCCTACAAGAAAAATAGTTACTTTAGTAGAACCATAGCTCCAAAAAAGCAGTCTAAATAATGTAATCAGAATTGAAGGGTGTGTTACAATTCCCCCCGGAATCGGAAATTAAATTGGTTTGATCTTCAAATTTAAATCCCTGAGATATTTTTTATGGGGTTACATCAAAGATTCTGTATTGATACTCCCTAAGTATCGTGATTTCGTAGAATTACGATCATGGAACACATCCGCTACCATTGATCGTGATATATTGCAGCGAGCGTGGCAAGAATTCTGACACATCACCAAAGATTCACATACTTTGGAGAGAAAGAAATGTAAGTGAAAGTAAAATTTGTAGATGCATTGATAGTATTTTGTTTGTTATAAATCTTCCAAACACTGGATGAAACTGGATTGTGACACTCCCTGCATACAGTTGTTGCCTCGAATAATAAAAGTAAGACACATGTTGAAAAAATTATATAATAAACAGTAAATAGAGTTCATTATTGGATAAGTTTGCAAAGCGCTGACCTGTTTGAATTCGGTATAAGAAAGTTCCGCACTACATGCTCTTACCAGTATTAAAATTTAAAAGGTTTTTCAAAATATTTCTTCGTTTTTTTCAATCGAGGAATATGTGTTAGTTTCCCATTGCTCATAAGTAATAAACTTTGTGAAAAACCAATATCGTTTATCACGGACAGATGGACAATTTAAAAGCCTTTAACTGCCGACAATTTCAAATTCACAACCGTATATTGGTGACCTATTGGTACCGAATATCTATAAAAATTGGAAAAAATAGCCATAATATTATTTTTCAAAAGATTGTATATCGCAGGCTAAACTTTTTTATAATAGGATAAGTTTGGATACAAATTTTAAATTTTTAGTTATTGTTAAAAAGTTTAAACTTGTTTTAGACATAATATATTTTTTTGGCATGCGGAAAAACCATTTTATATAACGGTCTGATGCTTGGAGACAAAATTATAACTTGTGGTATTTAAGTGAAAAATTCGGTAACTCCATTTATTTTAGTTTGAGCAATGACCACGCGAAAATTGTTTGTGGGATAACGTGAGCTAACGATTAATATAGGTCCCGTTTTATTGCAGACTTTAAAAGTTAACTGTGGAAAAAGTTTTGCCACATTTTTTTTGGAAGCTTGCTACCTACAATGTTTTTTTTTTATGTATCCATCGTTGAACAGCCAACTCAATTTTTTTGGGTTTACGACTACTAATGTTCAATGTCTCCGTAGCCTTGTCATTTTGACTCAATCCAGAAGACAAGGGAACTCCTGGATCTGTGCCCCCAGAGGTATTGATTTGTTATGGGAACATGGAGGACTTTGTGACTCAACAGATTTAACTTGCATCAGGCACCATTTACTACACGGGGAGTCTTCGGCCGGCGGGGATCGAACCCACGAACTCTTGGACATGGGCCCAGCGCCCTACTGACCAAGCTATTCCGGCCTTTCTATAATAGATTTAGACAATGAGAGGTGCCTCAGGGGATAGAGGGTTTCTACTCCCACTTGGTTGGTACTACTTCTTGGTTTTTAGGTCAAAGCATAGATATAAAGCATAGATATTCTGTTAGCAACATTGCGATGGACAGTACTATACAACGTTAAAAAATTAGAATTATTATAACGTTTATTACATATTTATTCTTTGTTATTTCAGTTTATGAATATGTGTTACCTACCTATTTTTAATCTGTAATAAACATTGTTAAAAAAAAGTACAATTCATTGCCTTCTGATGAACATCTTAAAAATCATTAACTAGTTTCAACTTTAGATTTACAACTAGCAATCGAATAACTGGCTAAAATTTAAACTAAGTGTCATCGCTGTAAATTTTTCAATGTTATAATTTGTGTATGCAACATTATTGCGAGAATTTAATAAAAAATTGACTTTGAAATGTGTCTGTGAAACACATTTTCTTGCTTGTAAATGATTTATATACTTTTTGTTATTATATTTTTGTTTCCATCATAGTTCAACTAACAAGTTAGTAATAAAATAAAAATTTTGACTTTTTCAAATATCGAAAAAAAAAATTTTTTTTTTAAATTCCTATTGCACATTATAATTTTTTAAATTTTGGTAATGAACTTAATAAATTTTTTATTGCGAAATTCATTTCATTGCAAATGATTTTAGAGGTTAAAATTAAATAGCGAATTGAAAATTTTTTATATTTATCCCTAGATTAACGTAAACTGTTTCCTGCATTGGTTTTAAACTTCGATGCATAAATTTAAACTTGTGGTTTAAAATCTAATAAGTATTTGTCACTGTCAATTTTTTTTCTGTAGAGGTTGGCCAGAAGAAACGTTTAGGGGCTAACGATTTCTTATAATAAGCTTCTGTTTCATGGTAAATGGGTAATCAGAAAAGTGAGCTATGAAGCAATGGGTTATCAATTTTAATGGCTTATCATTTTGAGTGGGCTAATATTAGTTCAAATTTTTGCTTCAAGCATATCTTTGTATTATCTTTTTATTGGTTTTCCGAACGAAAATTTTTGAAGGACTAAATTGGTGTCTTGGGATATTCATCCACTTTTAGATGAATCTGGATAATTTTTTTTCCCGCACATGCGCTATATAAAGCAACTACTTCAATTCCTCTTATCTGGAGCAGTTTTTATTACTATTTTTTTAATTTTAAAGAAATAATTTCATTATCAGTTTAAAATTGATTCAAACGCTTTGTTTAATTTTTTTAAAAATATTTAAGCTATAGCAAAACTGGCACTAGACCTAGTATATATTTCGGACATTTACCAAAAGTCTTGTCATACTAGTTCTAGTTAAGTGCCATTGCCCGGTATACATTTGCCCGGTATATCCTACAATGATATTTTTTTAAGGTCAAGTGTCATTGCCCGGTATACATTTGCCCGGTATACCCTACAATGATATTTTTTTAAGGTCAAGTGTCATTGCCCGGTATCGTATATATCGCATATATATCGGTATATATATGCCCGATACTCCAAACACTGATGTTTGTTCTAATCTATCGTCAGTAAGTATTAAAATATAGAATAAATGTAATTATATCCACGAATAAATTAATATCAAATCGGATGTAATAAATATTTCGGATATTCACCAAAGCGACTAATTTGATTGCCAGCATTCATGGGTGAAAGTCAACAACCACCGATTTCGGTCATTCACAGTAACATGCACATCATTTACATAATAACCTCATCAGGTCGATTATTTCATACTTTGCCTAAATAGCATCCGGCATTTCAAAAAATAAAAATAATTGGCTTTGTTAGCGATGATGTCGTAAGGCGATAAAAAATCATTCATAGTACAGATAAAGAATATATTAACCTCGAAGGAAAAGTGGATGAATAATACAAGGAACCGACTAAATTAGAGTAACGAAATTTCTGCAAGATGCTAACATTTTGAGCCAAAATTCAATATTATGTTTTCTAAAATTCGAACACTTACTTCAGCTTACTATTTATGCTGTTATCAAGAAATATTTAATGCAATATTTTAACTTTTAATCTCCGCATACCCCCCTTGGGTGGGCCAGTGTTCTACTTACCTTTCAAATTTCTAAGTTAAAGATTAGTTAACGCTTGCTAATGCTTTTTTTCAACGGTAGGTTTAGAGATCATTAAATATGTTAAACCAATTTCAGACAAAACTACATTTTAACTAGTGAGTTAACGTACAGGGTTGCCGGATTTGAGCCAGATAAATCAAAGCAGGTGCGCTTTTTGTTCAAACCACTAAAATAAGATCGGCTAAAATAAATAAAATGCAGACTTTTATGAAAACAAAATATTTTTCAAAATAACCAGATGATGTAAAAGTTTTAATTAAATATGATAGTTTTAATTAAATGATACAGTGCGCAAAAGAAAAGATATCACCCTCAATAACTTTCAATCTAATGATCTGATTTTCTCGCACTAAGTGTCAATCTTAATGATTCCTGGGGGGGGTGACCTCAAATATGCTATTTATTTAGTGAAAACTATTAAGTTACGAAATCGGAAACAGAAAAGTACTTTCTCTGAATAAATATATATATTTTTTACGTATTTGGATTCTTAACCTTCAAAATACAGTGCGTAGACGCAATCTAGGAAATATGGTCCCCATAGTTTTGTCAGGAGAGCGATCCTAAGTTCAGACTCCTTAATGTTAATTTCACTTTTTGCGTTTTTAGTCTTACTTTTAAAACTAATTAGGCATTTAAAAAAATGCTCCCACTCATAAACCCATTTACTCAAAGATAGTTTCATGAAAAAATAATTTTTAATAATTACTTATTATTTTTCATTATTTAATTGTGGATAGAAAAAAATTGAATTATGAGGTATAATTTATTTTTATAACATTTTAATCTACTTATTTTCTATATCAAAATCTGAAGTTTCAACCGTTTTTAGTAGAAATCGAGAAAAATTAAAGTTGTTTTTTAAGAAAATAATTTAGCGAAGATGAAGAATTATTTAACTGAGGGCGATTAATATTTAAATGTAGATAATTTACGAGAAACTTAAGTTAAGCGCGCATTGCATAAAATTTCATTCCCATTTTTTTCGTTAATAACCGACTGCTAATTTTTTTTCTTAAATTATAAAACACGATGTTTCTTTTCGAGTCGTTTAAAATTCCCAATTTAGTAAAGAAATTTGAATGAAACATTTTATTAAATAAAAAAAAAAAAGCATTTTATTCAACGAATGTCGAGTTTTGTAAAAGCTTTTTTTCTGATAGAATGTGATTATTCAGTTTTTTTTAAAAATTTTATTTTCTAGTTTGTTTTTTCAATAATTGATACAATTTCAATAATATACATACATATGCATAGATTTGGAATAATATAATTATCAATTTCTTCAGTCTATATTTTATAACTATCAATAAGAATGCTTAGTCACCATTTTTAAGTATTGCAGAATTTTTCAAGATCTTATATATCGTCCTAATCTTAAAATAAATTAAATCTTAAAATAACCTGTCCGCGCGTGTCTCGCAGAACTATTTTATCAATTATTTCATTAATTTTAACATTTCTCAAAATCTTTTTCTTTACGCTACCACGTATATTATTTTTTTTACTAATATACTGAGAATTTTTATCTATTTTTTCAATTTATGTTTTCTTTAAGGTAAAATTCATTTTCAAATTATTATCAAGTTTTTATTAAAGAAAACTTAGAATTATTGCTAGCTAGCTGGGAATTAAGTCTTGTTAAGAAATTAAAAATATTCTGTTGCTCAAAATTATTCTATGTTAAACAGCTGACTATTTATTAAGCTAACTATTAGGGAGACCGGAAAATAATGTCATTTTGGTGCATTTGATATTTGTCATCAAGATTTTATTTTTAGTCAATGATTTATTCACAATCGTTAGCAACAACGATTTCAATGCAGGATCGAAAATGAATCGAAATGAATATAAAAAAATTAATTTGTTTTCGAGACTAACGAATATTTAATGCGCTAAAACGACATTACTTTCCGGTCCCCCTAATATTTTGTTCAAAAAATAAAAATAAATTATTGTCTTTTTTTATTGTTTCTTATTTTTTGAGTAATGAAAAGTAAATGCATATGTGTGCCAACCAAAAAAATACAACAGATCGCTTTGTTTTTTTTAATTGAACGAAAAATTATGCACATACAATTTTATTTTGATATTCAAACTTATTCTCGACCCATAACTTTAAGAAATTGCCCTCTTATTAAGGTTAATGCTGAAAAAATTTGCTTAAAGTCAAAAACTCCTTTAGAACAATAAAAAAGAATAATATCAGGAAAATGCTCGATTTGCCTTATTTTACACTAAAAATAGAAAAATGTAAAAAGATTTCAAAACCGTGTTATTTCTAGAATCATCTCACAAAATTTTTGTTTTCCTAACTTTAGAATTTCCTTAACCCTTTGCGGTCGTATTAAGTTCATACATGGGTGTCATGCTGGTCGGAATTACTTTTCGTTGAGCGAACAGTAATACATAATATGCAGGATTATGAAAGAAAAGTACAATTTATTAATTCTTTTTAAAACTTTAGATATATGTAACACAATAATATGTTTTAATTTTGTGTAAAAAAATATATTCTATATTTCTCCATCTTGTGATATCTTTCAAAGCAGTCTCCAATAGGAAGCCCTGGTTTTCGAGAACATATGTCGCAAAAATAATTAGCTTGGCCTTTAATTTTTGTGTTTAAGCATTCAGAACAATCTTTACTCTTTACATCTTCAGAGTGACGCATTATATTAAGCTGTGGCTAACATCTTTGCTGGGGTAAATTTTTTCCACTCTATTTTCTTCCCCCAAATACACTCTATAACAAAAAAATTGATACACCAAGAAGGAGTTGTCCGATTGAAACGAAAATTGGTGAATAGGAAGACAATGTACAGAATAGTAAATGATTAAAATTTCAGAAAAATTGAATAATTTATTGCAGAGTTACAGTAACAAGTTCAATAAGGTGTTGACCCGCCTCTAGTCTGGATACAAGCTGCCACACAGCGGGGCATGAACCGATAAAGCTCCCGGATGGTCTCCTACGGTATTTCCTGCCAAGTTCGATCCAATTGTCGAACGAGGTCTTCAACATTCCGTGCCAGATGCAATCGCCTTCCCATCATATCCCAGACATGCTCGATGGGAGAGAGATCTGGTGATCTGGCTGGCCAAGGAAGAGTTTGACAATCTTGCAGACAGTTCATAGCAACACGTGCTGTATGTGGTCTGGCATTGTCCTGCTGAAAAACCAGCCCAGGGTGCTGCAAAAGGAACGGTAGCAAAACAGGTCTTAGGATGTCGTCGACGTACCGCTGTGCAGTAAGTGTACCTCTAATGGCGACCAAAGGGGACCGGCTGTCAAAGGAAATGGCACCCCAGACCATAATGTATTGTTGAGGGCCGGTGTGGCGTGCAATAGTGAAGGCAGGATCCCCCCTCTGCCCTGTGCGTCTCCAAACACGTCTTCGATGATCGTCAGGACACAGTTGGAAACGGGATTCGTCGCTAAAGACTATACGTCCCCAGTCGGCATCATTCCAGCCATATCTGTTCAAAACATTCATGCATACGAAATTTCAAAGCAATCGGATGATTGCTTCTTGGTGCGTCGATTTTTTTGTTATGGAGTGTAGCTGTAACTCAGCAAATAGTTTTAATATATTTTTTTTAGAAATCATAAATAGAAATTGCTCTTTTATTTCATTGTAAAAAGACAAAAATGTTAATGTTTCATTTATGCTCAATCGAAACGTGACAATTAACCCCAGAATTTAAATCTATTTGGAAGTAACGTTTAACAGCCTGAAACAGAAATAATTAAAATTATTAGATTAGAAACTAAACTTATTTCTTTATTATGTTAAGGGCGGCAGGAAAGAGGAGGAAAAGACACTTGCGTGAAAATCCGATCATTAGAACGAAAATTATTCATAGTCATACATTTTTTTTCCTTTTTGGCGGACTGTACATTACATGGTATGATTTAATATGATAATTTGAAAATCGTTAGTTTATTGGAGAAACAGATGTAAACTTTAGAAGTGTTAAGAACAATAATTTTAAACTAATTGAAATTATAATAATCAATTTCTCAAATTTTACAACCAAATGTATTTTAATTAGTATTTTTAGCAAATCTAAGATTTTTATAGAAAACTCCTGATAAAAAGATTCAGTACAATTTAGGAAAAATACTTGTTTAAGCAGGAACAATGTAAAGCACAACTAGTATGAATTAAAACGCAACTGTAATATATTTAGAATGATTTTAGGCTGATTTTAAAGTAAATGGGATGAATTGCAACAAAAAAAAAAAAAAAAAAAGAATTACTATACATTACTAGCATTTTAACAATTTGTGTAATAAGTACCATTAAAAAAAGTAAATAACTTTAACTAGAAAGAAATTTCTTTTTGAAGAAATTAAGTGGAAAAATATCCGTATTATTAAAGTTTATTTGCACAATAAAATTTTAACAAGTGCAATCTTATTAATAATCTATTTTTATATTGGGAAAGATTGCGGCAACGTATTTTGAGGGTCAGAAATTAAAATCTGTTAAAAAAAAAGGTTACGTTTATTCAGAGAAAGTACGTCTTTGTTTATGATTTCGTAACTTAAAATATTTTTCACACAAATTACTACGTTTGAAGTCACCTCTCGGAAACATTTAGTTTGAGTCTTAGAACGTGAAAATCCGATCATTGCACAAAAAATTATGCACAGTGTTTTTTTTTTTTTGCACACTGTACTTGATGTATATAAATTCATAAAAATTTAAGTTATTCACTTATTTCTAAAAACGAATTTTTACTTCAAAAAACTAAAATTTTAACTTCTGCAACTTGAAGACATGAAAATATCTTTTAAATCATTGTATCATCATACAACTTGTAGTAGATAAGATACTGATTGTTTCTGTCACGTTTGTTGCATTATTTTAACAGGTATTATTGTGAGCAGCAGCATTAGACGTCTGATGCATTATTACATCATAAAAAATACTATTAATTGAAAACTATAAATAATCAATAAATTCAATTTAAATACAATATGTCTATACACATTGGACAAAAAAGTTGTGAGCCCAACTCAAAAATCCTGAAAATTTCTTGAGTAAAATCATTCATGCCGCTTTTCAAAAAAATTATTGGTTTTATAAATTTAAATCACTGATATTTTCAGAACATGAAATTTCTAAATAAATAATATGCAGCAGAATTCAAATCAATAATTATGTAGAAGGTTTACTTTTATCGCTAATCGCGTTTACTATTCTACCAGAAAAAATATTTACAAATAAAAGAAATGCCAAGCATAAATTCAAATAATAAAATTTTTAAATGAAATTGTATACAAGAATTTTTATACATAAATGTGATTGATTTCTCCAAACTTCTGGATCTTGGATTTTCGGATCGCGGTTAGAGAAAAATCTGGAAATCCGTTTTTTTACGGAGCACAATATTCTCTGCAATAAGGTAAAAAATATAAAAAAAGTCAATAAAAGCTATTTAAATAAAATACGGTTTCCTTAATAAAATCAACCCGGCTTAGAGTTTTTTTTGGAATAGACAGTCTTTTATTGCTACACTGCTAACAAATGCTAACTATGGACCAACAGTTTGAAGAGACCATTTCTGGTGGGATAAAGGTTTACTACTATAGGCTAACAGTTAAAGGCAAAATTCAAACTGTTATTTCAAGGACGAAAAGTTTTATAGTTCTCTCTTGTTGCGCCATATTATTTTACGGATGGAACAAAAATTTTTTAGGCAGTTTAATATGTACTTATAATTTCCAGCTACGGGCTATTGTTTGGAAGTAAAAATGAACTATTTTGTAAGTCAAAATATAGTTAAAAATTTATTTAATCCAAAACTTTTTTGACAAATGAATATTTTATTTGGATTAACAATGTCGTAAACTTGGCTTAAATTTGGAGGCGAAATTTAAATGTCTGTTCTTTTTCGTCGAAAACTAACTAAAATTTATTTTGAAGATTATTATGCCTTTTTTTGTGGAGAAATTACGAAACATTTATTGGATGTCAATTTTCTGAGTTCGATGTTAAATTCAAACATTTAGTTTTTCTTTTTGTCAAAAATCAGCGAAAACCTATGTATGGCATTTTTTAGCGGTCAAGCAAACGAAACTTTTTGGAGATCAAATTTAAGTTACCAATTTCCTATAATTTTTATTGCTGTTTAATAAATTTTATAAATTGCCAGAAAAATTGTAATTATAAAGGGTCACTAAAGGGCGTAAAAGCAACGCCATTTTCTTAATGATGTTATTTCCTATAACCATTGTTATTTCCTATAACCAAAAAAGCATTTCTTAAATTAATAAAAATGAAAAAGATTTGTGTGCAATCAAAATTCAAGTTCATAAGAGAAATAGTTTTAAAAAAAGTATGTAACCTGTGTTTGGAAATCGCAGTTTTGAGAAGGAGAAAAAAAAGTCAGCAAAAAGGACAAGTAGCAACATTAATAAGTTACAATAAGAGTTTTTTTCTTCAAAAACAAACATAAATAGTATTACTGAAACTGGAATAAAAACTTAAATTATTTTTTATTCTTTATTGAGGAGTGAAAATTGAACTAAATATTTTGGTCGGCACTGGGAGATCTTATAATTAATGAACACGAGAATGAAATTCGTACCTGAATTCTGGTGTATCTCATTATACACCTGAATCAACGTCATCAGGACTCAACTCTATCAGGAAAGAAGGTCACATCTTGTTCTGTAAAAATTGTAAAGAAAATTATAAGAGAACAAACGTGGTAATCGACATTTCAAATGATAAATTACAATAAAAATTTATTCAAAAAATAGTGACACTTATATTTTACAAAACGAAAGTGTGGACGGCGCAAAAGATTACCGGAACAGGGAGGAACGAAACAATAACTTATAGTTTGTCTATTTAAAAAATCACCCTAGGACGAAGTTTAAAGCCGTCTACTGCTATGGAAACCAGAAAAATAGCAGAAAAAGTTTATCGCAAGAGGGTGCTTTTCTTCCCTGATTCCCTTTCTCTCACCAAACCTATCTTGAATATTGACCCAACACTTCAACTTGAAATAGTTCGTCACCGTCTCTGCTCCAGACGAATGGCGAGGGGAGTTCTTTCAATAGAACGATTGTATAAGAGATGGTTTAAGTAAGTATTTCACGTGTTCTGAAAAATCGAACTGTGATTGCCTTGCTTAATTATTTTTTTTATTTTAAGACAGACTAATCATTTAAAATAAATTATCATTAAACATAAGCATAGCTTCTCGGTATATCTTTTCCTTACGCTGTATGCATGTGGTTGGTTGCCGGATTTTTTTCAAATTTCAGACCTAAAAAAAAAAAGCATTTCTTTACTGCTGAAAATTAATATATGTTCTATCCTAACTTCAAAAATGCAAAATATTTGTTCTCAAGCAATTTTTAACATGACGCATTGTTGGCGTAATATCTTACGTCCCGACCACTGATCTCCAGTTTTCCCTGTTTTATCTTTATAAAAAATTCAATGTGATAACATATTTATTAACTCTATTGCTTTAAAGTGTGTAAGATAAATATCTTCAGGAAATAGTTATTAAACTTAGGTAAAAAATATTTTTGTAAATACTTTTTTCAGAACTATCATCTTCCGACAGAGATATAATAAATTCACTGTCCTCCGATTCACTCACCGAATACATCATAACTATTTTGACACGCAACGGTGTAACACTAATGAAAGCTAAATTGCAAAAAGTACAAAATGATGTTGATTTCAATTCAAGGTGGAAAATCTCATTGCGAAAATCGTGAAGAAAGTGGGACTAGTTGCGCCATCTCTTAGCACTATTCAGAAATACAAAAGTAATCACAGGATTTAAAGAATTGAGTAGGTAGCGACGGATTCCATTTCTATCATGCAATTCTTTTTCTTCCTCCCATGGCTTGAGAAGCCTACCATACGGCCACAAAAAGGCCGAACGTATGAGACGCGATACTAACAGAGAAAGGGTTAAAGGTAGGCATGTAAAAAAAGCTGATATACAGGTTTGTGTGGATTTTCTTTTGCTGTAAGATAGATTTCCGGATGCCGAAAGACGATTTTTTTTATATGTTCTCTTAGAGTCGCGATGGCTCGGATAGAGAGTTCGCCTCCAAATGAGGTGAATCGGGTTCGAATCCAGCGATGGCTGGTCGGAACGAATTCGCATCTTGCTTGCACAGACAACAGTGCTGACGTGAAATGTCCTCAGTGGTAGACGGATCATGGGCTGGAGTCCCCTTGCCGCCAGGCTAACAGTGGGAGGTTCTCGTGGTCTTCCTCTCCATGTAACGCAAATGCGGGTTAGTTCCATAAAAAAAAATCCTCCAAGAAGGCAAATTTCTCACAGTACTTGATCCAGGAATTCCCTTGTCTTCTGAATCGGGTTCAAAATTACGAAGTACAAGGAGTTCACAAGTAGTCTTAAACCCAAAAATTGTGTCGGCTGTTCAACGACGGTTATAAAATATATGTTCTCTTACTTATAGATCAACAATTCGGTTAAAAATTCCTACAAAAGTTACTTACTTCTGAAGGTAAACTGACGAAAAATTGAGCAAAATAACAATTTTCTTCGATGAGCTAATATACCGTGAAATAGTTTTAAATTTTCCTTCAAATCAAAATTCTGAATTATCATAATTAATTTATCAGAAGTTGGATACAAGATGTTTTGTTCGCAACAATTTTTTTGCTTTTGAGATAAAAATATTTGGCAAACTGATTCTCTACTAATGGTTATTTTTGACTAAAAACATAAGCACGTGGTTGTTTGCTTAAAAATGAGTTAAAACTTTTTTTCCCCACCATATCTAGCGAAACTTTTTGTTGTTCTAACATAAGGATTTTAATTAATAAGGCTGGTACACAGTCCTGTACTTGATCCTTTTGGTTCGTACCAGTTGAAAGCAGCGGCCAGAAATTTTATTTTTAAGGGCAAAATTATAAGGCGGTTAAATAAAATTTTCTTTTTAGATTGTAAATTGGTTGAAACTTGTTCAGACAGAACTTTTTTGAGGCGTGCTCGGTAATCTGAAAAAGTGCATTGTTATTGTCGTTAACTACAACTATGACTACTGTTTTACAAATGTAATTAACTACAATTACTTTTTTAAATGCAGTGACTACGAACTATTTTTGAAATATAGTCACTACTTCACGACTTTTACGAGGCGAATTTTGTTGGAGAGTTTCATTTACAACCATGTCCAAAATATTTTTGAATGAAAAAAATAGGCTTATTAAAAATGGGGAATAATTACGCAACGTTTTTTCATGTTTACATGAATCAGTTTGTTATTCTAAAGAGTTTTTCTCGAGTTTTTTCTGTTAACAATTTCAACTTTTCATGACTTTATCGACAGCGCATATTTATTTAGAAATGATAAATTAAAAAAAATTTCGTATACGTGCAATTTTGTGAAGCGTTTAATACTGTTATTTTAAAAATGATTTCAAAATTGCTTTTTTATTTCAATTGTAGAATATCAAAAATTAGTAAGAAAATATCTTTTCATCCATTAAAATAAGCGGTTCATCAATTTACAGTGCGAAAAAAAGAACAGAACTAATTTGAATAACTTTTTATCTGATGATTGGACGTTCTAGTACTCAATCTTAATGGTTCGAGGGAGTAAATACTAATATGCTAATTAATTAATGCAGACAATATTTAAAGCTACGAAAGCAGGCACAAATCGTACTTTCTCTGAATAAACTTACATTTTTTTCGGGGGATTCGGATATCTGATCCACAAAATATAGGTGGTAGTCGCAATCGCAATCTGGGTAATATGGTTCCAATAGTTTTGTCAGGAGAGCTGTCCAAAGTTTGGACACTTTAATGTTATTTACTTTTTTGCGCAGTTTGCCATATCGAGAGAACTTTTTAAGCGAATTGAAAAGTTTTAAACGCAATTATAAAATTCGTTTATCAAAAGATAATACCCTACAAAAAATAGCTTTTAGTAAGTATTTATTATTTTTAACTATTTTATTTCATAATAGACAAAAAATTTTTTTAAAATATATGCTTTCCAAACTTTTTACATCTTTTTAAAGAATTTAATTTTAAATAATCAACTGAAGAAATACAGAAAAAGAGCGAAATTGTTCGAATAGTTCCAGAGAAATCGAATAAATTTTAAAAATAAATTCCCCTCTCAAACCATTTAGATAGAGTCGTTTTACGTAAAAATAAGATCATTACATCAAAAGTTATTGAAAATGGTTCGTTTTTCGTGTGCTCTGTCAGGGGTCTGTTTAGAAGAAATTTGGGTCCGTTAACGGACCCTTCACAAAATATCTTTTCATAAAAACGGACCCTTCTCAAAATGATTTTTCTTTTAATCGGACCCTTCACAAAATTTTTTATCTTCATTATTGTTTTGTTAATCAAATAAACCTTTCCCAGGACAGAAAACAAGAAAGATGGATGTAAACGAATTAAGTTAAGTCTTCCGCAGACGATTCTTCCATTATTCGTCCGAAATGAATATTCTGCGTTCAGCTGTATAGGCTAAATACCAAATATTTGTATGTTGCATCTCTAATTTAGAAGCAGAAATTGCTGTTTATTTTTGAAAATGTAATTTTTTTATTATAATTTTACAGTGTCGAGCACAATCTTGTATCTATTTACAATTTAAAAACTCCTTGAAAAAGTTTTTTTTGCAATAACCGGACCCTATTTGCACAAATTCATAAAAGCGGACCCTGGTTGAAAGAATGCGAGTCATTTTTTCACAATTTCACGAAAAACGGACCTTTCACAAAATGTCTGGACAGACCCCTGACTGTGCATATAAGACAAGCTAATCTAGATGATAGTGCAAAATTTATTTTGTTGTCAGGTAGTCTTACAGATGTTTGATATGTGTAGCATGTTCTTTTGTTATTTCTTGTTTACTGTTTTCTTATTACAGCCAAAATTTTTTCATCAGTGATCGAACTTACGACGATTTTCAATGGGCTGGATATTCCCTACATTAGGTTAAAATTGAGGCGAACTCTATTAAGTGGTTTCTAAATTTTTAGGTACTTTCTTGAAATTTGAATTCACAGTCATTCTGACTGAAATAACTACGCAACAGTCTTTGCAGAAATGTGCAACTAATCGAATGCAATTACATCGTAATTTCTGATTCGATAACCTCATAAAGCAATAAATTGTTCTACCGGTCAAATGACCAAATGATGTTCTACCGGTCATGGTTGTGGTAGAAATAGGTATACGACAAGTATTATTCGAAACAAATAAGATATAAAAAAATTATAATAATAGAATATTAACTGCATATAATTGTTAGAAAAAGTCAAATGTGCAAAAACGATAAGATGATAAGCGATGCAAAAGTTCTTAAACGGTTATTTGACCGGTTAAGGTATGTTTAGTGTTAATTTGGAAAACGCTTTAAAGCAAATTTAAATTTCTTGTTTTCCAGATAATATTATAGTTAAAACTTGTTTAGACAGAAGTTCTTTTTAGCAAGAGGGTTAAGGAACTACAGTGGATCATAAATTTGACGCGATGTGATATTTTGGCTACTTTTTTTGGTGGGTTTAGTTCACAAACATTTTTGTTTGGCTAGAATAGCCTAAGGATTTTCCTTACTGAGCTAATGTTAATGTCTGAAACTTTTGGTTGTCAACTTCAAAATTAGCCAAAATGTGTTTTGATGGATATTTTGATTTGTTAACTATTTTCAACAATGGGCTTTAATTTAAAGGAAAAAATTAAACCTGCGATTTATATATCCAAAATTAGCTAAATTACTTCACATAGTGTAAAAAAAAGAAAGATAATATATTTATTTAAGGAAGGGCTCCAGTACGAGATTTGCCATAAGCGCCTAGAATTCCATCTGACTGTCTAGTTACCAATCGTATTGTGGGTTTCGTGCTTGTACATTTTTGTTTTATTACCCTCTAACGTACCCTCACATTGTATATATATATATATACACAATGTAAAAAAAATAATCTGTATTCACACAGATTCCCAAGAAATCCATGCAGATTTTTGATCGCTTTTTCAACGTGGCTTACGAAATTTCAACATTTTGAATGTGATGTAATGATACGCGAATTTTGAATTTGATTTATCACTTTCTTATACGAGACAGTTTCATTGCAAAACCACAATTTTTTTTTGTACCTATTTTGGGCCATTACAAAAAATTGGCTCAAGGTCAAGTACCCTCAATATACTTATTCCATCAACGACGTTTTCCAATTTCCTTAGTTGTTGTTGGCCATTTCTGCAATATTTAGTTTAATTTCCGATATTTCGATGTGATATTATTACGAAATGCAAATTTCGAATTTGAGTGATTACATATTGACGTATGAAAACCAAGTTTCGATCTTAAATCTACGTTGTTTTAATCTCCTTTTTTTCCGACCCCGTTTTTTGAAACTCCACTATTTTTAACGTATTACGATACTCGAATTCCGAGTTATAAAATAATACCATTTTAACGCGCTTAATTTAGCAACTATTCCATTGGAAATCCATGTCGATTTCTGATCATTTCCTCTTAGTTTTTCACTTTTTTTGTACGAGATTAAGACACCTGAATTTTGAATTATAGAACAAGCACATTCTGGCGCATTTTATTTGCGGCATTCACTAATGAATCGACGTCGTTCACTGATCATTGTTTAGTTCTGCTTCGGTTCTTTTTAATCTAAGATTCTGATATATGATCTTTAGACATGCGATTAAAAAACTGAATTATCACTTTTTTGATATTGCTGACGAAGCTTTCAATACAAATTCACATCTGTTTCCGTGCATTTTTTTATGAATTTATCCATTGCTTTTCAGATTTTCATATGATTTTTATTTTTTTTTAAATCTGATATTTTATACAAATTTGTTTTTAAAGTTGTCCTTTTTCTGTTAATTGTAATTTATAGCTATTTTTTGTTAAAATAGTAGACATAGTTACCTCGCATCGAACTTAATACCAAATAGTCGCATTTTAGTTGCCATTGCAGGATTTTTCTCTTCTCTCTTACAAAAATAAGCCTAAAATTGCAAGGAAAAAATTAGAAATCAAATATAATATATAATAATCTATAGTATATAATAAGTATTACAATATACGACATATAGTAAGTATTTCAAAGCTCACAAGTTCAAAAATGCGCAAGAACAGTTAGAAAGAGGGTAACTCAAAAGAGATGGATCTCAATACATTTTTGATTTTTGTCTGATGGGTTAACAAAAAATTTGCTTGGTTAACGATTTTCTACAAAAATTTAACGTTTAAAGGAAAAATTCTAATTCATAGTTTCTTGGTTAAAAATAAAATTAAATACTATTTCCGTATTTTTTTAGTGGATGAAATAACTATTAAAAAACAAAAGGCTATTGTTTAGAGTTAAAATTTAAGTGTGTTGTCTAGGTCAAAATAAGCTAAAACTCCTTTTGGTCATATTTTTTGGGTGGATTAACGATTTTTTTGTTTTGTTTTGGGAAACAAAATTCAGACTTTAAATTTTTTTTTTAACATTTTCGTTGTAATCTAGTCTTAGTGGAGGCTCGAACGCAAAAACGCAAGATAGTGAACGCAAGAAAGTGATTACGTAAAAAATGATTAAGTAAAAAAAAAAATCATTACGTAAAAGTGATTACGTAAAGAGTGATTACGTAAGGTGTGATTACGTAAAAAGTGATTAAGAAAAATATGATTAAGCGAAATGTTTACTTAAAATGCTTACTCAAAAATGCTTACTTAAAAAATTTTTACTTAAAAAATTTTTACTTAAAAAATTATTATTTGAAAAAATTATTACTTTAAAAAATTATTGGCCGCGTGGAATTTGAATCAGTGGGTTCGAATCTAGACATAATCTTTGAGTCTGTGCTTCCTTATTTTGTAACATCTGATTTTTTTGAGTTCTAAAGAAATATTACTTTGTATTGAGCGCACCAGCCTGCATATATGTATGTACGACTGAATAAATCATGGCAATACTTCATGCGTTTTCACGTTTAACCGACTAAATAATTTGAAGTATTAAGTTAGTGGGTTGGATTCCATCTCTAGCTCCTTGTCCTTTAATGGCCAATGGGGGGCGTTCTTTTGAAATGTGCACACAAGCATTGATTTATATATTTATAGTTGCAGATGTGCAGACATGTAAGCTCATCAGAAAGTACGACTGTATTTTGTAATCCTTTGCTTTAATTTATCAAATGTTTACAAAAATCTGTTGTGGCCACCATATTTTTCAGCAGGTTATCCGCGGGCTTATACTGTCTTAATATTGACCAATATTTAAAAGCAAAATTAAATTTTTCAGCTTTTAAATTATAATTAGCAACATTAATTTTCATCCTTAATTTTGGAATTGCTTTTCTTTATATTGTTTTTTTTTCCGTACGCATCATAAATATTTGATGCCAAATTTAACTGAAACACATTATGTATAAATTATAAATAAATGTAAATAGTGGTAATTAAATGTGTTCATTCATCAAGTTATTAGTTTCGGTTCAATCCACGTCTAAATTTCGACTACGAGAAACCTTCTAAGATACGTTTCTTGATGATTGTTTCGTAGACGTCTGCTAAAGTTCACCGCTTGTATTAGCCATATTACGCCTATCATAGTTATCTATAAGACGTCTATACTTAAGTCAATTACATATAAATAAGATATTAGAAAACGTCTAGCAGACGTCGATGTTTGGTCCACGATGTCTTATGAATAATGTGGAAGAATTCTAGATATCTGCTGGATGGATTGTGCAGCATGGGAATAAACTAATATTTCTAAGCGAAATTCATAATTTTTTTGGACAAAAGTTAGCTATCATTTATTTAGGACTAGCCGCTTAAGGCGGCCAGCTGTCCGCCACGCTAAAGGTTTTCACAAATAAAGTACTATAATAAAGACTTCTTGTAGTACGCAAGAAAGATGCTATTTTCACTGAAACTTTCATTGCACGCATTCTCGTTGTTGTTTCTTATGTAACTTGCCTATACCAGCAAGCTCGTTGGGTGAAGCAAAGATGTTCCATCTGTGACCAAGAAGGCTACTTCAGACTCACACGTCGCAGCCTGTTTGAAGGGTGGACCCATTCATACATCCATAGATCATAATTTTGACCTGCACCAGAGAACGATCTATTTACAATTCAGTTTCCCTAGAAGTATGATTTGCTAAGGAAACATGGAGGATTTTGTGACCTGTCAGATTTAACGTGCACTATCAGTCACCATTTACTGCACGGGGAAAGCCGTTGACAGTTGGGGTTCGAACTCACGACCACTTCGACATGGGCCCAACGCTCCATCAACAGAGCCATCCCGGTATGGTACGCATTCTTTCATTCGCAGACATTACAAGATGACTAAATAAGATTTTAATGACGAATAAAACTTTTTTTATCTTTTCCACTTGCAGCAAAACGAAAAAAAGATATTTACAGTGTTAAAAATAATTTTATTAGAATTGAATTCTAAACTATTGTTTTTAATGGCAATTTTATTCAGGTGCATTCTTATGTGTTTTTTTGATAGACTTTTCTATCGTCGCTTCGCTCTAAAATTTTCGGCTTTTAAGTTTTGCTTTAAGAATTAAGAATTATTTTTTTTCTCCATTTTTTCTTTTTCTATAATTTGTTCTTAATCTTTGTTTATACAAAGACGTGGTAGTTTTTCCCGTAATCTAAAAAATTGAGATTTTAGAACTGTTTTTTTTTTTTTTTTTTTGCTATTCTTTGTTTGAAATTTTTTGTTTCTATCGGCGTTTTTATTACGACGCGTTATTTTTTAAGAGCATTACTGATGATTTAATTTTTTTATCTCCATTTTTTCCTGGATAACATGTAGAAATGAAATTTTGCTTTTCAAATCAAAACGATCTATTTTCCTCTTTTGCTTCATTCATAATTGTCAGAAACACTGTTAGTATCGTTTTTAGACCTACATTTATAGTTTTTGTTTTATTCCTCGGTATTTTTATTATTTTGCTATAAGTGATGATTCTGATATATGTTTTTTTTCTATTTCTTGCGTTTTTTTTATTTTGTCATTTCATTTTTTCTATAAATGTAAACTTTTTTTTAATTGCAGTGTTTTTTAGTATATTATGTAAGCTAACATGAAAGGCTGATAATTTGCTCAAAACTTTTAATAAATATAGTTGAAAATTAAGTAAGGTATTAGCATATTCTTCTTACTTTTTCCCCTCCACTTAATAATTTCAATTCTTTTAATTCACTTAATATTTTGGGACAACTATTATAGTTTTTTCTCTCTTTATGTTTAAAATTTTTGATAAGCGTTGATCGCCATAATTTGTTTCCTGTAAGACGCAGCATTTTGTTTTCTGCAAAAGATTGAGTAACGTTAAAAAAAATAGAGATTTAAAGTTTTCGAGTACACGAAACTTTCGCATATCTGTAATTTGTAGAGTTTGTACAGTAATATGGATTTCTGATCCTCTTTTTTTCTCCTAAATGTTTTATTTGCAATAATCTATTTAAAAGTTTCATGTCAGCTACGATTGTACGCATTTTTCATTTTTGAATAATGAAACTCTGAACAATTTTATTTTACACTAGAGCGGTATTTCAGGGGAACTGAATTTCGTTATTAAAGATTCATTTCAAAATCAAGTTAATTTCACATCAAATTTTAATCTATGGATGTTAAAAAAAGTAATTTAATAAATTATATCGCGTTATATCAATCCCAATAATATCAGTTTTGTTTAGTATCTAATAAATTTTACGATTCTAAACTAACACAAATTTCATCTAGCATTACTGGTTTAAAAGATTAAGCCCTAAATTTTATAAGATAAAAACATTATTTATGTGTTAAAATTTTAAACAAAACTACTTAAAGAGGTACAGAATTTTTTTTCTCCATCTTAGAAATGAATCGTGTAGTGTATTTGATATTTTGAGAAATGCTTTACATAAATAATATGGATAGCTTTGGATATTGTTTTAAATTTCTAATTTTTGTGGCCCCTATAAAAATGCCACTGGCTGATAACAATTTTTCACTAATTTTGCAATATTTCGCTCAGCTAAAAAATCATAAAAAGTTTAAGCAAAATTTTCTTTTGGTTAAATTTGTGATCGAAACCCCAAGTTTGAATTTTGCTGTGAAACGTTAGCGAATTATTGCAAATAGTTCGCCCAAAAGTTTTGTAAGAGAAGCCACAAAAAAAGAAAGCAAAATATGTGGCGACTTGATGACGTAGGAAAAAGTTTGAACCTTGTTACCAATCTTTAAAAATTAAAATTCTCACCGTGGACGCTTAAGACTTCTACAAAACCAATTGTAAGTTACAGAAAAAATAAATTTTTAAACATTGAGTAATACGATATAAAAAAAAATTCTACCAAAACATTATTTACACTTTTATGTCTACACATATGCCATGTAATTATCTCAAGTAATTATCTTAAGTAAAGTGTCTTAACTAGAAGCAAGTTTGAATTTTCAGAGCGGACGTTTGCCCTTTGTATGAAATTGTTAGCCCAAGTATATGTTATTTTACCTAACAAAGAGTTGCGGAAAAAGCAATGTTTAGTTTTCTTTATGATTTGAAACTTTGAATTTTAATCTCATCGTAATAAATCATCACGCCCATAGTTTGTTTTCGTTAGTCAACTTGTTAATTGTACCACCAAAACTAGTTTTACTTAACTTTTACTTAGAAATTGCAATTTATGACTTAGATACTTCAAGTATGAACTTTTCCTGCCGTAGCCTACTACAATGTCGTAGGTTAGCATTGCTTATAATATCCCCCCCCTCATTTATCAGAAAAGAATCAGCAAAAGAATTACCAGAACTATGGGGCATCGCAAAATACCTGCCAATTATATGCCATCCTCATCATACAGACAAGAATCTGAAGGATAAAACTCAAAAAAAGTAATAAGATTTGAATGAAGTTATGAATATATCAATTCAAATCATTCAAAAAATTATATTAATAAATTTTTGATACTGTATAACCCTTTATGTACCGATCAGACTTTTAAGTTGAACTAATAATATTTCCATAAAGCATTGAAACGGAACAATATATCCCATTTGAACTTGCCTGTCCCTGTAATATGACTTTACGTTTATTATTACTAGTTGCCAACACACGATTATTTAAAGTTTAACATCAATGTAACCGTTTACATGTTGGTAAGTCGTTCTAGGAAGCCATTTTATTATTCCTCAATTTCATTCCTAAATTTTCAGCTTTCTATCAAGATCAATTTTGCAAGCAAGTCTTTCATATTATCTTACTGATTCATTAATATTTTCAACTAGTTAAGAAACAAAGTATTAAATGCTTGACTTAAATTAAAATTTTATTAAGAGTTGTAAAATCCATATTGAGAATTTTATGAAAAATAGGAAAATAACATTTAATTTTTTTAAAAAAGTATTTGTCAAAGTGAAAAATAGACTATATTTAATGGGACAAAAAAGTTTCTCACTCTTTTGATAATTTTTTTAATAAATTGGTATATAAAGTGTTAAGTACAGTAAAAGTTCGCTTCTACAAGTTCGGCATGTAATAAGAAATTCACTATTGTTGAATCGCAAGTTGCTGACAAAATTCTGTCATTGAAGATTCCAAAAATATTAATATTTAAAAATTACTATCTTACCGTTATTACGACGAAAATGTTTTTTAGGAAAATCTACCGCTTAAGTGAGCAATATACGAAGAAAGGAATTTATTACTTCTAAAAAATACTAAAACTTTTTTGCTGCTGTTATAAAATGGTGTCCATGCAACAGGCTGTCGAAAAAGGTGATTTGACCTACGGAAAGGGCATTGGCCATGAGTTCCAAAATTTGATAAGAACTATATATCGATTTGAGACTGTAACAAGACTAGAGACATCCACGCTTTGAGACTACCGCCACTTAAAACTTTCATGACTTGAGACTCACAAACGACCTGAAACTACCGTAACTTGAGACTAACACAAACTGAGACTGATTCGACCAGAGAACACAACCTGAGACCAACTTGAGAATACCACCAGAGAATACCTGAGACTACCACAGAATTAGACTTCCAAGTATTTAGAATATCCAGGACTTCAGAATATCACGACCTGAGACAACTAAGTCATACGATAACCACAAACATGAGACTTACACGACTTGAGGCTACACAATCAATGTTAAATCTCTCTCACATGCTTATTTGGAAACTAAAATTACATTAGCTTGTTAATCACATGTAAATTCAATTTTTTATGCATCTTCCTATGAATAAATTTATCCCATACTTTTTTGTTTTAAAATTTGAAATTTATTTATTAATATAAATTAAATTTATAGCAACAGACTTTGTAGAGTCAATCTTCAGCATTAGTTTTAAGCATCTGAACAGCAATCTGAAAACTAAAACGTCGGAATTTAAAACAATAAAAAAAATCAATGAAAAATTTTTTAAAAATCTTTTAATGATTGCAAGATGGAACAATTGAGAAACAAATTCCGTACTTTTAACAAATCATATTTGTATCGCCTTTCCACACTAAAATACCATACTTCAATTTCAAACCAAATATTTAACTCTTTTGGGCTGAATTTCAATTTATAGAATTTATGCCCTTTTCAACCATGAAGTACCAAATAGAAAAAAAATACTGAGTGACCCATAAAAACCTTGAATAAGTACTGTTTAATGTATTTTCATTAAGCAAAAGAAAATAACTCCGGGTGATTGCACATCAGTAAATTTTTATATTTATTTATATTTAAATATAGAGCTATTTTATACTCTATTTTATCCAAGCAGTGCTCTTTATAAAATTCATTGATAATTTTTTCTTTAAACCAATATCTTAAGACAATTTTTTAAATAATGTTGTTTACTTTGAATTAGCCCTGAGGCAAAATTGTAAAATTTCTTGTTGCATATTCTATCGAAAAGCACTAGATAAAATTCTTTAATTTCTTTTCTTATTAGAAATTAGAATATTTAAAGAATTCTTATCTAACCCCATGTTTTTTTTGTTTAGACTATTTAATTGTTTCTCTTCTTACAAATAGGCAATTCCATGTTGTCATACATAAAAAATTAACATGAATTCCTTAAAAAAATTATCTTATAAAACATGAGTTATAATCAAATTTTTATATTAAATATAATTACATCCTAACCAATCGAAAAACAGTTTATTTTATAAAAACTGATTATAATAAGTTAAAATAAATGGATTTAATTGTGGGTGTCTGATGTAAATCGCACAAAAGCAAAAAACGATCACTTATTTAATTAATTGATAATTGTCTGAACTCTGTGAATTTGTTTACAATTTAAATGTAAATATGACTGAATTTTGAAGCTGACACTTGAATAAGAAACTCTATGCAGTTCTTAACTTGTAAAATATGATAGATAATTAATTTGAAGTTCTTTACTTCAGTGTCAGACATAAATTTTTCAAGATGGATATGAATTTTAGTTAATGATAGTCGCTATAATGGCTGAAAATTTTAATTTTAATACTATAAACATTATTTTTCAATTAAATAGCTTTTTTAAATTTAAAATGTTTAATATTTCCTGTTGGAATGAATGGATCAAAGTGTTTTAGTAACATTTCCCATCTTGTATAAGTTAGTTGAAAAATAAATCATTTAAATATTAACTGTGCATCATATCCTAACAACAATGTAAATAAAAATCATATGTAAGCAATATTTCCTAAATTAAATAGCTTTAAAAAATCTTGGGAAAAAAAGAAAAGCTGTTGCTATTTTTCTTTAATAATATGGAAAAGAACATCGAAAGTTTCATTATTTTTATATAAAATTAAAAAAGAATCTATTGAAAAAAATGTCACTGTACATTAAAAGGATATAAAAACAATTTTTTACTGCATTATTAGCCTATAAAAATTTTTTCTAGGAGAAAAGACTGCATAGGAAAAATGATAATTTAATAACTTAATTTATTGCCAGCATAAAATTAAATAATCATTTTGTACAGCTCTTACAATCTATTCTATTTCATGTTTCAAAGCCTTCGATGAGAAAAAAATAATTCATTGGATGGAAGTACAGAAACTTTCAGAAAAAGAGTAAGATAAAATCTATTATTAAATTATTAAGTTAAGAATACTGAAACATTTTGCTAAAAGAAAAAATATACACCCAAAGCATCGGAACAAACTTGAACAGTAAATGAATTTAGCCCACAGACAAGAAGATAAAAACTAGAAAAACCATCCTTTTATTCACAGAAGCAAATATACTAACCCCTTCTTCCACCTCCCCCACAATTTTTAACTTTCCTTAACTGCTTAGTCCCATCTCCAAAGAGATCAAAGATTTCTCCATTCATTTAGCAACATGGGGGAGTTTTATATGGCATTCTAGTTTATCGGGGTAATAATGGAGAGAATTTTAATGAACTATTGCAAAGTTGATAATATTTCAGCTGCTCGACGATAACTTTCCATCTGAATAAAGTGGATATAACGAATGGTAAAATAATTTAAATTAAGAAAAAAATTCTAGCTTTTCTTAAAAATTCCCTGATTTATCCAGGTTTTTTCCAGTATAAAAAAAATTCCTGACAATTCCAAGTTTTCAAGGTGGGTGGCCAGCCTGCTTTTATAAAGCTAATTTTTTAAAAATAGATAAAGTTGTAAATATTAAACAACAACCAAAATTTATAAATGCAGACAGTTTTACCCATTAATAATCGGAATATTTATCTCTCATTTATTAAGAAAAGTTTCAGAAAATTCAGTGAAATTAAATCATTGAACAATTGAAAATCTGTCATAAACAAATTAAAACCAAAAAGACATACATACCATAGAAGGAGCTTTTTTAGAATTTGCTTGAGATAAACCAAACGGATCAAAACGATCTATTTCTAAAAACAAGAAATAAGTATTAATACATTTATTAAAATAATTAGAATAAAATTATTTTTAACCAGCTAAGTAATAGCTCTGGCTCTTTCTAAGCTTAAACTTTTAGCTAACATCAATTTTTGCGCTCGGCAGGGAAATATTTGCATAACTTTGCAAATCGGTTAAAAGGTTGAACAGGTTGCATTGTTGCAGCAAAAACTGTTGTTGAAACAAATGTCACTTGCTAATAACGGCAATCCTGCCATGAGAATCCAAGCTATTTAAAGGAAGAGCGCATTTCCTTTTTTTTTTCATTGGCACCATCTATGCCCCAGAACAGCCATACACACGTCACAGCTCGTTTTACAGGGAGGAACCAGTCACACTTCATTCATTCCTCCACGCATCACGATTTTGACCTTAACCAGAGGAAGATCAATGCCCAATTCAGTACTCCCAGAGGTATTGATTTGTTATGGGAACTTGAAGGTCTTTGTGACCCCAACAAATTTAAAGTGTCCTAGTCACAATTTAATACGCGGGGATTCTTTGGCCAGCAGCCTACCAACCAGGCTATTCCTGCCCATGCAACAAAAACTAACTTATCTCAATGTTATTCAATGGGTAACAAGTTAGCAGAGAAAAGCATACTCAATTTTGACTAGAGTTAGAACTTGGAAAGCTAGAGTTTTCAAAAATGAAGAGCAAAAAATAAATAAGTAGTTTCAGATCTGTCAAAATGCAATAAATTTTGAGACAACTACTTACCAGGGGGTAGAAGCAGTATCAAATCACTTGCAGAGAATGGATCACTCTATAAAGAAAATAATAATGCTTTGAATGCACTTGAGTTGATACAATACATATATAATGAACATTCACCAGGTATGAAACAGGAGCTACTGAATCGAACAAATGAAAAATTGTTCCAAACTATGGCTCCCTTCTCACAGACATACAATACATTCTCAAACAAAAACGGTGGAAATAAATCAGCTAAGTAGAAATTGGTCTCAATTATTCAACACTATTTTCAGGGTCTAGAGGTTATCTTCAGGGTTGTCTGAGGGTCCCTGTAAGTTTTAATTGCTCTTCCCAGAGCATTTCAGACATATTTCATAGAGTCGAGATCTTAAGTTTTTGCTGGATAATCTATTAAGTCTATATTTTCACTTTTCAGAAAATCGCAGTCTATCTGACTTCTTTGAGGTTGACTGTTTAAAATCAAAACTGGATCTAAATCAAATTTGGGTCAACTGTATCCATTAAAAGGAAAACACGTAATGGTTGTGAATGGAATGGTAATGAAATAACATAATGGTTGTTTTCTCAGATACTTGAGGAGTTTTGGTAAACTACTGATTCTCTTCATATGAAAGAGTTTCCCCTTTGAACAAAAGCCCCACTATCTATTCTCTAATGTTACCAGTGTAATGATTAAGAAATTTACAATTATGGAAGTTTAGTGTTCGTGGTCCGAGTAAGCAGTATGCTGAATAGCTGCAGACCCCCTATATCTTTTACAAACTAGCACTTTGACTAGCACAAGGTATAAAAAGAGCCCTTGATACTCTTTGTTTGCCTTTTCAGAGGTGAGATTATCCCTGTTTCTATTTTAAGGTAACACATGACAACATAGAGCTCACCTGGCAGACAATTTTCTCAAAAAGTGCAGATTTTGGTCGAGTAGATTTGATAATCAGGTCTCCGGATTTCCATATAACATGCATGGTACACTCTAGAGAGCAATTTAAGCGTGCGATATCTCTCCAAAACAAACCCCTCAAGGGACTGAAATCAATATTTGCTAGATGATCATGACCAACTGCCCCAAGAACTTTAAAACTGCCCAATACTTTAACCCACTGGAGGGTTTGACAGATTCCTTTTAACATTTTTTACTGCTTCAAAACGTTTACACTTTTCTTTAAAAAACTGTGGCTCTGTCCAATTCCCTTGGCCCTCCACTCAAAAAACTATTGCATGAAAGGTAAATTTCTTCACATCTAGATAGATGAAATTCAATTTTCTCATATCTAGATTATCTCATTTTGGATAGATGCTTTGGAGCAAAATAAATTCTAGGCTTATTCCATATGCAGGACCATATTAACCTATTTTCTTATTAAATTTTTTTATCCACTATTTCATCCTTTGAACTCACATGAGTGCTACACATGATCATGCAAAAGGCATTATATTTGTTGAAAGGTCATTAAATTTGTATTACATTAATTATGTTGACAGTAAATTTCACTATAATATATACAGAAGTTCTGGATATAATCTATTACATCTAAAATTTCTTCTTAATTTTTAAAACCAGTATATAATGGAACATTTTGCTCTAATATTATAAGAATCATAAGTTTTGAGCAAAAGAAATATGTGAAATAGAATGTATATGTATTGAAATTTTTTAGAATTAATTATGTTTAAAAATGTATAATACAGTAAACTAAATTAAAACTAATAAGAAATGCATTTTTTAAACCAATTTACAAAAAGGAAAAAGAAATTAAAAAACCTTAAACTATAAATTTTGATTCAATTCCATTTTTATAGAGTTTTGACAATAAAAAAAATATAAAATAAAAAGAAATTCAAGAATAATATCTAAAGCTACGCATTTGCAGAGTCAAATAGCTGTTTTTCCATAATTTACCTCCCTAAGAAACATTATTTATAGTATTTAATAATTTGTAAATTCTGATCGAACTGCATATTTGATCAATTGTATTAAAAGTTTCTAATATATGTAATATTATCAAAATAAAACATTTCATTCGCTTTATATAAGTTGTCTTGCTTTTGAAAAATGATAAGGATAAAAAAAAATTTAATAATATTAATTTTAGTCAAGTGATCAATATTTTACTAATTAATATTGTGTTTGTCAAAGTTTCAACAATCAGAAACAAAAGCTAACACCCGCAGAAATTACAGAAAATCAATGGTAGTCAGAATTTCTATCTGAAATGGAAATAATAATATAAATATGTATTGCATAACAACCAATTATTAATACCTGTTAAAAACTTGAAATAATCAAAATAAAAGAAATTGTTTAAAATATTCAAATCCAAATTCTCACTTCTTTTTATTGTGATGCAGTTACATTAAAAGCACTTTCGAAAGGGTCTCCACTGAAAGGATCACTAACTGCTGCTGCTGCAACATCAACAAAAGGGATCTGTAAAATAAGAGAAAATTCTAGACACTATATATTCCTGAATAACATTAATTATCAATCAAAAGTTTATTATAATTAAAAAAATTTTTTTAAGTGAAACAAACTATAAAGCTAAAACATACATAAATTCAGTTTTATTAAACTAAATAAAAAGCAAACTTCACATAATAATAATTAAAACCTTAATTATGCAAAAACTATTTATAGTACAAAATGTCATTTGAAGAGTGTAACAAAATCATTCGAGTTAAAAGCAAAGAGCAACATTTTTAAATTAAAGGAGGAAATAATTTATAACTAAAATTTTATAACTAAAAAAAAAAAACGAATCAAATAAAAATTGTCATTATCAATGAATGGTTTAGATACCAGCAATTTTAAGATAAATGCAGGAACTTATTCAAAGGATCATTAAAAATTTAATAATAAGTTAAAATAAAATGCTCCAAAACAATATTAAGACAAAATAAAATTTTCATATGAAATAATAAGACATAATAAAAGCCTTTAAAAATATATACATTAAAATTATAGTGTTGTCTCCAAGCCATAATAAAAATGTCAGCAGTAGAATTGTTAATATCAATAGCTATGAACAGCGTATTCACATACTGCTGGTTCACATCCATTGTTAAGTTATTTTAAAGTGGAAAAAAATCATATACATTTTTTAAAATTTACAAATGTACCATATAAACATTGACATGTGTTTTTAGATATGCATATATTTACTCTAAGGATTGGCTAAAAAATGTTTTGCTTGCTTTATAGTCTGATATTTCAATTTAAAAGAGAACAGAAGAAAAATAGAAGATTGACTATGGAATGATTTATATATATATATATATATATATATATATATATATATATATATATATATATATATATATATATATATATATATATAATTTATAAATGAAACAAAAATGGTACTTTCAGTTAACTAATTCCGTGAAAAAACAAAGAAAATATTAAGAAACTTATCTAAATATTGACGTCATCTTACCAGATTTGAACGAATCTTCACCAGAAAATGGATCATTAGCAAATCCATTTGTTTTACCTTCGAAGGACTGACTACTTTTAAATGGATACTCCTGGAAAGATTCCAATAGAACATTTAAACAAAATAAATAACGATAAAATATCTAAAATTAAAAAAAAAAGTATGAGTATAACAGGAATGGGAACATTTTGCGCTTTTAACCCAGAATGTTTTTGTTAAAATTTGAGGAATTATGATTAAAACGTGTTATAAATTTGTTCAGGGTTTCACCGCTCTGAGGGAAAGTAGAGGGGTACTCAGGTGTGATAATATGCAAATAATAATTTTCAATTAGAGACTATTGTTTGTTGATACATTATAACAATACTACTATATATTATATAATTGAATTAAAAATTGAAAATATATTAAGTAAAACTTCAAATTAAACATTGTATATTAATTAGTTTTTAAAAATATATAATTTGCCTTGATTATAACAACAATTTAATTACCTTCATTAAAATTGGGTTCAATCGCTGATATCAAATTGAATCTGAATTTATATAACTGCTAATTAAGGTGCTTTTTTCTACTGTTTTTATTTCTTTTATGATTCATAAAGCGTGTTAGATTAATTATGAGAGAAAATAATCTGTAATTATCAAAGTATGAAGGTACTGTTAAATATTTTAAATGTTTGTGGAAAAAGAACTAAATTGAAATTCACTTTATGCAATCTGTATAAGATTCAGAAGTTCTTCAAGTGCCACATAAAAGTTTTTAGAGTCGATAAAGAAAATAGAATCTATAAAGTCACAATTTATTATTCATATAAAGAAAGAAAGAAATTATTAAAACCTGGTCAACAAAATTTTTTTTCTTTACAACTCATTTTCACTCACTATAATATTAAAATCTTGTTTCACTTTAAAAGGATATAAAATTTATATTTTCAAATATATATTCTATAAACAATTTATGAAGACAATTAAAATAAATTTAGTTTTTGCCTGCATAAATTTGATTCATGCAATGCGTTTCCACATATTCAAAGAAAAAAATTAGAAAAAGGAAACGTAAATTTTAGATCTTGATAATGATATTAATTAGTATTAAATAATTATGTCATATTATGGAAACAATCATTAAAGTAACTAAAAATTTGAATAAAATCAGTTCTTTATTTTAAAAAGAAATTAAATTTTTTAATTATGAGGTGAAAAAAAAACTATCTCCAGATAAAAAAAAAAAATAAACTTTTTATTTTATTAAAAATATGCCTCAAACTTTTTTTAAGTATTCTGATTTTAATTCTCAACAACAAAATGAATTGAGATTTAAAAAAAGAAAGAAAAAAAAACAAAGAGAGCAAAGATTTTTTCAATACAACCTTCATTCGTCCCTGAAAAGTCTCCTGTTTCAATTCCTTAGCACTTACCATTGCACAGTGGGCCAAAAGACCCAAAAATTAAATTTCAACTAAAATATGTGTAGGCAGCTTTAATATCACCCAAATTAAGTATTCATAATCATTCCAAACATTATAATTTACTTTTTGGACCGACGAGAGTACAATTTTATGAAAAATATGTTAAAAAATGTTTTTCAAATGTAACTTTTATTCCAGAAACATATATACGAATTTCACCTTACTGTTACATTTTTATCAGAGTAATGAGTCTGAAATTATAGTACAATTTTTCAATTTGTTGGATTAGTTAATACTCTTGACAAACTTATAGTTTATATCTAATCATTTTCCATTTTACAATGCTTGAATGACTTTCGAAACTTATCTCCAAAAACTTCCACGAGGTAATTAGCGTAACTTTTTTTGTTGTCTTTCTTCTTTGATATTTCTTCTTTCGAAAAAACCTGCCCCATTTTGTTCATATTGCAAAGGTGGACTAAATATACCGAAAAAAGAATTTTTTTTCTTCATATTTTCGCGTTATTTTGTAATATTACTTCGGAAATATAATTTGCTCTTCATTTTTAATATAAAATTACAAAAATTATTATATTTTCATTGCTATATTTAATTACTTAAACGCACTATATATATATATATATATATATATATATATATATATATATATATATATATATATATATATATATATATATATATATTTCTTTTGCTCGCCATATTTCAGCCGCCATCTTGTATTTTCTGGTATTTTTAATGCATTTCAAAATTTGAGCAATGAATTCAATTTACCTGCACATGAAAACCCTCAATAAAAACCCCCCAAATTTTGAAACAAACTTCATCGAAATACCAATTTTGGCCACGAAACCTTGGATGCCGGCCCACTGTGTATTGGTAAGATGAGTTGACTATTATGACGTGTAGAGAAAGGGGAGAAGAAAGTTTGGGAATAAGTTTTTGGGCAATCTGAGGGAGGTATTTGCACTTCAGATTGAGATGACCAAAGAGTTAAGGCATGGTAAAAACTACTTAAATCTAAAAACACATTTAAATACAAAATACTCCAACAGTTGATGAACTATAAAGATGCACACAATCCAAACAAACATGATTGTATGTGTTTACAGAGATATAAAAAAAAACTATTATTATTTGCAGTCGGACTTCCATTTTACGAACTTTCCCTTTTGCGAATTTCTCTATTTTGCGAATTTTTTCGAGGAACCAAGAAGATTTTGGAAATTTCCTCGCAAAATAACTTTCAAATAGCGAAATAAATTTCCTATTTTACGAGCTTTTCTTTGAGATCCAATTTCTCTATTTCCCAAAATATTTCAGAACATTTCAAACTTGTTAACGCATTTTATGGGGGAAATGCCCTTGAATTGATTTAGAAGCCATTTAGCTTTTATAGAGAAAGCAGTAAAATTCCTTTCTGTTTGCATTTCAAACAAAAAAATCAGACAAAATGAATGGATTTTATCAGTAACAATTAAACTTAAGAACGCATGTTGTAATGCATGTTTAAAATTACTTTTATACTAAATTCAGCTGTAATTTTATACATAAATTTAGCGTTTTTTTAGTTGAAAGTATATGTAAAATGTACTGGATAATGTTTTGCTCTATTCTTGCTTTCCATGCAGATTTCTTTTTATGGTTAAGATTAATAGAATAAATAACCAAATACTACTTTAAAAGATAAAGGTGTATCCATTGCTATTTTAATTATGTCTACTGTTTATGAATATAAAACCTGTTTCGTGTTTAAGTATTTCAAAAGGTGATTTTTCTATTTAACGAATTTTCCATACAGCGAATTTATTGCTGGAATTTAGCGACTTCGTTAAATAGAGGTCCGACTGTATTTCAAAATAATTTTCCAATTTGATTTCCACATATGTTGAGTAATAATTAATTCTATAAGTATGCTCGAATTGACATAATTCTCTTAATGTCTCATAGAGAACATGAGGCCACATGTTTAGAACACAAATGGGGTGCATATTTTGTGAATAATAAGAAAGATTTTAAAATTTCTCTTCAAAGAAATAAATGGGAAAATATGATTACCTGAAAATCATTGAGAGGTGTATTTACAGCTGGTTCAACTTCATCAAAGGTTTTTGGGACCTTAAAAATATTTAATGCATTTTTAAAAATTATTAAACTAACTAAATCACAAATGCAGTTTGATACAGTCTGATATAGAATCAAAGTACTACTATAAAAATAATTGCAAATACTTTCAGACAAACCATATAGATTTTAATATTCATAGTGTGAAGAAACTAAACCTATAAAAAAAATTAGTATCCAAATTTCCAACAAATTAAGTTCCCACAAAGTTGCATAAATTCGATAATTTGGAAAGTTTAAATTCGATTTAATTTATTTTATGAAGAAAAAAAATTTGAAAATAATAAATTTAGATTTGTATAATCTAAGTAATTTAACATCTGCCAATTCAATAACAAAAAGCAATAATAATAAAAATTTTATAAATGTCATTGTATAAGCAAATATTTTCTGAGAAATATCAACCATTTTTATTTTTAGAAGAGGGATTGAATGATGTATAAACTGAAAACTAACTTTTTGAAACAAAACACATTTTTTATACATCACTGATGCAGTCAGGCACTTTTTGCACATTTGTGGAATAGTAAAGTGATTATATCGAATACTTCATAGTTCATTCACTCTTTTCTTAAAGTTGATTACATTAAGCACTTGAAAACTGCCTTTTGAATATGAAAAAAAAGATTGAACTTCGAATAAAGCTGAAAAGCCCAGACGCATAAAATAATTTCTGCCCCTTCCACTTAGTGTATATTTTTAATCATGCTCAGCAAGAAAATTTTCCCTTTTCATTATGGAAGTAACACAAACCATTGAATTTATGAAATATGATACAATGCATTCAGTAAAGGAGAAAGTAAAAATTTAAAAAAAAATTGTTAAAACAAAATAAAAGCCCATATAGGTGATAATACGAACTTTTTTTTATGGATTACAATATATGTAAAGCTTAATGGCAGAAGAATCAGAATTGGTCATACTGCACCAAACACAAATGTAACAATCATCAAAACTAACTAAATATGACTAGGTCAAAGTCATGAGACCAGTACTTATTAAAAAAAGAAACGCTCTAAGGTGTTGTCTTTTAAAGAAACACACAAGAGTAGAATAATTAAAATACCATATATCAAAATGTATATGGGTGATTCTCACGAAACATGGCAATTCACTGTCCCTTGCTCCAAGATCTAATACTATAATACTAAAAGAACTTTTTTAAAAAAATTTTAATAAATATCATTGCTGTTAGCATTTTAAAATGACTTTGCACTAGCATTGACTGTTTTGTATACTTAAAAAATTAAATTGAATATCAAAATGTCATTTTCCTGGCATGTCCCAAACAATATTTCCATAATAACTAGCTTCAAAACTTCCCATACATTTTTCAAAATCTAATTTTTTTTATCTTATCCTATGTAAGCATTTCTAGAACATAAGCAGAGGGTATTGTTTACTAAAACTTCGTTTAAAATAATTTTTTCTGTCAATTATTTGTTTGTCCCATGAAAATCTGTCATTTTCCTGGCTACTTTTATTTAGTGATTTATAACCGAAATAGATAGCGCCAGGAATCAATATCTTATGTTAATAGATTGATTAGATACCCTCCTATCTGAATATGTCTTGTTGCATGAATAAAAGAACCAATTTTCTGGCTCAAAATCTATTTCAAAATTTTTTTCAAGATTAGTAGGCTTTTATGCTGACATTTTCCTGGCTTCTTGAAATCATTAATAACAAAAACTACATAGATTCATCTGAGTTATTTTAAGAAATACTGTTGTTTTCTGCAGAGTATAAACGTCTTCGGCCAAAATATTAAATTAAACTAAAGTTACATGCTATAAAATGGCGAATTTGTCATTATCTAGGCTGTCATTTTCCTGGCCTCTGAATACCAGGACATTGAAGTGTTACCAGAAATTCTTTTTAACTGCTAATACTGTAAAGAGGGAAAGCAAATATTAACCTAATACCAAGTTTATGAATGATTGTAATATGCTTGGATCTAATCAAAGTTATTTATTTATTTAACGAATGATTATTATACACAATTTTATTCTGTACATATCAGCAACAAAAAATGTTTTGTTTCTTTCTACAGTGGATAAAAATAATTAATTTAAGCAATTTATGGTCCATCTAACATAAAGGCTTAAGTTGAGTTACTTACCTAACTAAGTTATCTTACTAAGTTGAGTTACTTAACCTAAAATGACTGTTTTTTAAACTTCTAAGGTAATATGTCATTTTCCTGGCATTCAAGATTTGGTGAATTTCTATTTTATTTTATTTTCTCCAACAAATGTCAATAAACTACACTGATGTCTATAAGATATTAATAAGTGTAGCTAAAGAAGTATACGAAAATTTTTTTAGATTACTTTGAAGTCTTTAAATTTGAAGAAATTTTTTGGTCCGAATTGTCAGGTTTCGTGAGAATCACCCATATATCATATTTTTGAACAGCTAAAATTCACTTATAAACAAGAAGTGAAGATGGACATTAATTGAGCGAGAAATATTGATGCATTTATAATCGATGTGATAGATATGAATAACTGTGTATGGATTTACCCCTTTCAAAAACTATTTTAATATGTTATATACAATTAATTTTCTTTTTCTTTCATAACATTTTGCATATTAAGGCTTTCTTTTAAAAAACAATACTTATAACCAGAAAAAAACATGAAAAATATAAAAAAATCAAAACATTTTTTTCAAGAGTATTTCAAAAAATAAAACATGATGTAAAAACATTTTTAAATGTACCATAAAGCTAAAAATCTTAAGATTCAAGGACATCATATGTGTTGGAATCAATAAGTTAACAGTGTAATGGTTTGAATGGAAAATTATGGTCTTTTTTTTTAATGTTTGTTAAATTTTAAAATCTTTTATCTTAGGTTTCTGTAAACGACTTATACTCCCAACATACCAGAAATTTGCCATCTTGTAAAATAAAGGGATTGCCTTTATCACTTAGATGTTTGATAATTATTTATAAAAATTATACAGTTTAAAATTAGAACAGAAATGTAAGCATTGCATTTATTATTTGAAATTAGAATTTCTTTTATATATGTAAACAAATTATAATAATTAAAACTTACATGGACCTTTATGATCTGAACGAAAGATAAACACAATGCATTTTTCTAAGCATTATCTAATCAAAACTAAATGCATACTTACATGTTGGTGAAATATAGGCTCTGTCATCATTAGGTGTAGAAAAGCCATACATAGTAAAGTTTGATATATTTTGAAAATCAACAAAAGAAAGCACATTATCTATATCCTTGATAGCTTCACTCTTTTAACCTATGTTGCTCTTGTATTTGGTCAATTTTAATTTTAATCTAGAAGAAAAGTAAAGAAACAAGGAAAGTTAAGTAATTGTCTTCAACAAAACAATCTACATTCAAATGAAGTATTTTAAGATATCAAGTTTATCATTAAGAAGTTGTTTTTCAAAAACTTACAAGTGCAGGAAAAGGATATAATTGAAAAGTGTAGGCAAGGAGTATAATAATTACAAATTTAGAGAATTATCACTTTAACAGACAGACAAAAAATTAAATTGCTTATCCATATCCTTGATAGCTTCGCTCATTGGCCTGTGCTGTATTGTATTTGGTCTTGTGTTTGATCATTTCTAATTTTAATTTGGACAAAAATACACAAACAAGGCAACTTTAATTGTTTTCAACAAAAAATATACTAAGACGAATTAAGTTGAGAATATTTTAAGCTGCCAAGTTTTTTCAACAAGTAGTTCAAAGCTCAATTTTCAACAACATAATAATGCAGTAGAGGATATAATTGAAAATCATAGCGTAGGAATATATAATAAGTACAATTTTCGTGAATTATCAGTTTATCAAATATACAAAAAATTAAATTGCTTACTTAAGCTTGAAATTTATTTTGAAAAAAAAGGAAATAGAAAAAGGATAAAATAAGGCTGTGTTTACATCTTTTTCTTCTCCATAAAAAGCAAATAATAAAATTAGCTTTAAATTTATTTAAAAAATAAAAAATAACAAATAAGTAGAGACAAGTATAAAGGTTTTATTGCGTTTTTGACAGTGGATAAATTTCAGTGCCTCAAACTCATTCTTCGAACCAAATAAGCAAAATGAAACGGAGAAAATATTAGATTGAGCGAGAATGATGCATTTGTGTTTTCATGCTTTGTTTTTAATTTACTATTGTTATCACATTAAAGTGAATTATTTGTCTTTTATTATTACAAGTGTTTTTAAAAATAAGCTAAAATTTAATAAACAATATTAAGTATCATAAAATTATTTACTTGACTTATCTGAAGGGTGCTACTTTGTAAAGAAGAAGTCAATGCATCAAGTTGAGTTTTGCTTGAATTGAGTTTGCTTTCCATCTGAGACTCTTCTTTCTTTAACTCATTCAATTCCATCCGCTTTTCATTCAGTTCCTTTTCTTGTATCTAAATTAGCATAAATTTAATTGTTCAAACAGTAGCATACTCTAAATTTAGTATCAATATACTGAAATAAAATCTTTCAATTAATCTTAACAAATTAAAAGACTAAATATTTGACAAAATCAATTTAAATTTCTAACAACAAACCTCTAATTCCATTTCTCGTTCCTCTTTCTGTTTTTTTCATAGCATCAATCTGTTAAGGAAAAAAAACATACGCAATTAACAAAATAGGACGGAACTGTGTTTTTAAAAAAATAATATGCTTTAAAAATACCAATTCAGTTTATGGCATATAGTGCACGGAATAAAATTTATCGAAATATATTTTTTTTAAAAATAATTTTTTTTGTCAAATTATTTTGAAATAAGTAAAAACAAAACTTGAACTTTTTGATAATGTGCTAAAACCAGGGTGGCCACTCAAATCAGGTTTCAAATTTCCCCGATTTTTCCAGGTTTTCCAGTAAGAACCTTAAAACTTCCAGGTCAGCGTGTTTTCTTTTCTCATAAAGTGCAGGTGGGTACAAGAAAGGTGTCAATAATATAGAGTATTTTACTTAAAATGTTATTTTTTTTAATATAAAATCTTGAATAGATGTGAAGAATATAATATGTTTAGCTTGTAGAATATATTACTTTTAGCGAATAAAAATGTTTTAAATTGTTAGTTTCGTAGTTTTTGCACAAAATGTACCAAATAGGAAATACAGTGACCCAAAAAAAAATTAAAATTGTGTTCTATTTCCTGTTGGAATGGAAGAATCAATGTGCATTATACATTTTCCATCTTGTAAAAGTTAGTTGAAAAATCACTAATTTTAATTGCGCAAGGTATATTAACAACAATGTAAATAAAACTCATATTTAAGCAATATTTCCTTAAACTTAATAATTTAAAAAATTCTGGAATAAAAAATCTGTCGCTGAATTTTTCTTCTTTTTTTTTAATACAGAAATAGGGAAAAAATGACAAGAAGTTGCATTATTTTTATATACAATAAAAAAAATCTATTGAAAAAGATGTCACCGTACATTAAAAGGGGAAAAAATTCTTTTACTGTATTATTAGTCTATAACAATTTTTTCTGGCTATAAAATTTTATGTGAATTCCAGAATTCATTTTTATCCTTTTTTAATACCCCTTCTACAGTTTCATTTGCCAATTACAGGCCCAATAAATACTAAAAATATTTATTCCAATCACCTAATAATTGAATAGGATGAGAGATATTATTGAAGTTTGCTATGCAATTAGGTTCATAATTTTTTTTAAAATTTTTTTTTTCTTTACTCAAAAAAATAAATAACTATAGAATGCTCTGAATTTTTTTTTCTCTAAATACATAAATTTTTCAAGATTTAAGTAAAATGATTGATAAAGTTAAATTGTTTCTCAAAATAGTAAAACTGAGTTGCTTGCAACGAATAAATAAGCAAATTAACTTAAAAATTGATCAATGAAGTTCTTATATATATTTTTTAAGTTATTTATATTATTAACTTAATACACAGCATAGTTAAACAAATTTTATTAGGTTATTGAAGTGAAATACATTATTGGATATTAACCTAAGGGAATATTTAAATGGTTTCCATTCATATTACATTTCATAAAAAAAGCAAAATAAGAGATGGAAATAAATTAAAACAAATGTAATAAAAAGAAAAGCTGTGGTGTCTGATGCAAAACCAATTATTAATTTACAATAAAAATACTTATTATTATCAAAATCTTGCTTTGAACAGGAAAAAAAAACAGAAAAATAATTTAATTTTTTTAAATCTTAGTTGCACAGTATGATTAATTATGATATTTTACGCGCGATACCTAGAAACATAAATGTATGAGAATTTTTTTTTGTAAATCAAAATGTGAAATGTCACATTTGTGTCTGTTAATAACCTGTTTTGTTACAGTTCACTTTAATTATTAATTCTTCCATTTTCCAATATTAGTGTGAATTTTTTTTTTAAAAAAAAAACTGTACTTTGTTAGAAATTCACTTACCACAGTTAAAAATTTCAAGTGATGTTGCCCTTCAATTAATTGTCTAACTTAATGAAAGTTGATATTAAGGTATAAGTCATTATTTCTAATTCTTAAATATTTTACCTTGGAAATGATACCTTATTCACTTAATATTAAGTTTAAAATTTTGGTCATCTGGTTGCCTAACTTGAAACCTGTACAGTGCAGAACAAAAAAAAAAAATAAGTTTCGTTTTTCTTCTTTCCAATAAACAAATATAGTTAACAAAAATTTTTATTCTAAGTTTAAAAATCATTTAGCACCTTTTTCATACATTCCTTGGTATTTGCCAGCGTTTTAGGGTAAAAGGAGAAACAGTTTCGAAAATATCATCTCTGGAATGTAAGCAACATTTACGAACTTTCGACATTGTGATTATTACACAATTCGAATTTTGAACCAAAAATCAAATAGTTACAAACAGAAACATTTAATGTTAACATCTAGTTGGTTCATAAAAGAACCTTTTTCTTTTCAATAAAATATGTTAAAATGGTTAAAATGAAATTCAGAAAATTAGCATCAATGCAACAATTGTAACGACTTTGATGTCAGCGATTCAAGAAAATGAGTGATTGGTTGGCTTTGTCGAGAAAAAATAATTCATTGGATGAGAAGACAAAATATTTTGGAAAAATCTATTAAATTATGACCAATTATTTATTTTGAACCTAAGATCCGAATTACTAAGATCTGAGCTATTAAGTAATTTTGTTTCTCATGTTGGCTTTTACACATTACCAACTTTTACTCTTACAAAGTATAGTTTTATGCCTAATTATTAATCGCAGCTCCAGTTATTCATATCGTGTTTTAACATGTTACTAGTAAAAAAAAAACTAAAAGGAAATTGCACAATTGGTATATTTAAAGGCAATATCTAGGGCATAGTTTGAATGCCCTGATGGCTCAGAGCATAGAGCGCTCCAATGAGGTGAAACGGGTTCGAATTCCTGCGATGACTGGTCGATTCGAATTCCGCGACCGGCATGCATCGACCCTAGTCCTGGCGAAAAATATCCTCAATGGCAGACGGATTCATGGGTTAGAATCCCCTTGTCGTCAGATTAACCGTGGAAGGTTTTCCTCTCAGTTTAATGCAAATAAGTGATAGTTCTGTAAAAAAAAGTCTCCATAAAGGTAAATTTCTCCAAATACTTGATCACGTGTCTTCTGGTTGGGGTTCAAAATTACAAGGCTACGTAGTTGAACATTGGTAGTTGTAAATCCAAAATCGGATCTGCTGTTCAATGACGGTTATAAAATAAAATTGTCAAAGAAAATCACATTGGCTCAGTGGGAAAGAAATTCCCTTCCCTACCTCTACAATTTATGACCCAAATGCAACAAATTTGTATTTTACCTTCAGAAGTTAGCCCGCGATAAGTGCCAAAATAAGTTTTAGCTAACTTAGACAAATAAAGGACAATATTTTACCTTTAAACATCAGCTCATTTTATTTTCTAGCCCTCCTTGAATGTTGAATCCGTAGCCAATGTCAGCTCCAATATGCGATCAATCATTGAAACAAACTAGCCTTCGGGAAAGACTTTTTAATGGAACTGACCCACATTTGTGTTATATGGAGCAGAAAACCACGAAAACATCCTAGGGTCAGCCCGGCAGCAAGGGTACAGCATTGACTCATTGTAGGAACTCGCTATCCTAGAACAAGTTTTACCTCATTTATTACATAAAAACCTGTGGAATTTTGCCGGAAATTGTAGGAATTTGTTGGCTCTATAAAAATTTTCATTATCAAAACAAGAAAAAATATCGGTAAAACAAGATTTTGCAAAGTTTTAATAAAGAAAGAAATTTTGCCACAAAACATAGGCTCACTTCACAAAATTCTTACAGCATACGCTGCTTTAACAAAACGTATCGTTAACTCTCCCACCATTAAAAGTTATGGTCAATACAAGTTTTTTAAAAAGATCAAAACGTTACTTATACTATGCTTAAATTTTAAATAAAATTACTTAAAAGGTACAGAAAAATTTTTCTGCATTTTAGAAATGAATCGTGTAGTCTAAAGTATATTTTGAGAAATGCTTTACTTAAATAAAATAAATAGCTATCTTAATCGTTTTAAATTTCCAATTTTTGAAAAAGTGGCCCCCATAAAAAATGACACTGGCTGGTAACAATTTGTGACTAGTTTTTCCCTATTTCGCTTAGCAAAAAAATCATAAAAAGTTTCAGCAAAATTTACTTTTGGTTAAATTTGTCATCGAAGTTCCAAGTTCGAATTGTGCTTCAAAACGTTATCGAATTATAGCTAATAGTTCGCCCAAAAGTTTTCGTGAAGGAAGCCACAAAAAAAAGGCTATGGCGCAAAAAGAAAAATACATAAAATATAGCGACTTGATTAAGTAGGAAAAAGTTTGAACCTTGCCACCAATCTTCAGTAAAAATAGATTCTCATCGTGGATGCTTCTACTGGATTAATTATAAGTTACAGAAAAAAATATTAAACATTGAGTTATACAATATAAAAAAATTTTTTCTACAAAAATATTATTTACATTTTTATCTCTGCACATATCTCATGTAATTATCTCATGTTATATCTCATGTCATAATTTGACACAACAAGTTTGAATTTTAAGAGCGGATGATTGCCCTTTGTAGAAATTTGTTAGCCCAAGTATATGCTATTTTACCTACCAGAGAGTTCTGGGAAAAGCAATTTTTCGTTTTCTTATGTTTAGAAAGTTTGAATTTTGCCTCCATAAGATAGCTCACCGTAAGGAATTGTCAGACCCACAATTTGTTTTCGTTAGTCAAGTTGTCAAAAATACCACCAAAACTATTTTTACTGAACGTTTCCCTAATAAATTACAATTTATGACCTAGATTCTTCAAGTATGTATTTTCCTTGTCGTAGCCTATTACAATGTCGTACGTTAGCATTGCTTATACTCCCTCCTCCCTATTTGTCAGAAAAGAATTAACAAATAATATTATTACCAGAAATTATGATGCATCGCAAAATACCTGCCAATTATATGCCATCCTCAAGAGAGGAACCTAATTGGTAAAACTCAAAAAAAGTATTATGATATGAACGAAGTTATCCTGATATCTTATCATAACAATGCTCATAACTAGGGAAGAAATCTGAAGATTGTAGGAACCGAAATATCGGGGGACTTACTGGTCATAACTTTAAACCAAATGTACACAATACATGATGCGTTTGAAATATTCATGACATAATCAAATTATGTTATAATAGTAAATTTGAGCTTGAATTTATTTCAATTTTTGTTATCAGACATTGCTCATAACATTCCTCTCACTTAGCCCGAAAAAGTTAGCAAATCCAGAATCCTTTTCCGTCTTTATGTGCTTTCACTATATTTGAACGGTCCGAAAATTTATTGAAACACCAGAAAATAATTCTTACCAAAACTATGAAGAATCACACAATACTCATAAAGACAACATCTTCATCATAAAGACACCATCCTGTCCTATAAAATGCAAAGTAATCAATAACATACAAATAAAATATCAGCCTTTTGAAATAATAATAAATTCACGACCCATATGAACATGAGGTCACTATATACTTATTTATACGAATTTTTTTTATTTTATTACATCACTGTATTACAATATTATTACAATACTCAATTCTTTTTCATACCTCTGTCAACCAAAGTTAGCCCTCTAAGTATAAGAATTAATTATCAGTACCACAGCGAGACTAAATATATGGATGTTAAACAATCGCCTGCCACCTGAAGCTACTTTTTCCAGGCACAAATGAGCCATATGCTAAAAAGTCAGTGATTTCAACTTCGTGTTTGACGGTGATAATGTGACTTCAGACACACACACACGTCGCAGCCCATTAAAATGGTAGACCCATTCATTCATCCACCAATCATAATTTTTATCTGAACTGGAGAACGATCTAGCGAACAGTTCCCCCAGAAGTTTGATTTGATACAGAAACATGGAGGACTTAGTGACCTGACCGAGTTAAAGTGCACTAGTCACCATTTGCTAAATGGTTAGTCTTCGGCCAGCGAGGATCGAACTCACGGCCACTTAAACATGGTCCAAGCTCTCTACTAACCACAATATCACGGTCTTTGAAGAATTCTCTCGTTTTGTGATGTAAATAAGATTAAAATGACGAATAAAACTAATTTTTTCATCTTCTCCACTTGCGGCAATGCGAAAAACCGAGATTTATAGTGAATATGGTTTCTTTTGAGAATTTTAGTAATAAATCGTGTGGTGTATATGATGTTTGGAGAAATGCCTTACCTAAATAATATGGATTAAATATGTTTTGAAAAAGTGGCCCCTATATTTCACAAGTTATTTTAATTTTAGTTTACTCTTGGTCTTATATTAGTTTTAGTCAAAACTATATATATATATATATATATATATATATATATATATATATATATATATATATATATATATATATATATATATATATATACTAGTCAAAACTTACATTATTCTTCAATTTTCTCTATAATTTATATTCTATGGTTTACTATACTTGCTACTTGACATGCATTTTACTTTACATTTAATTCTTCGATTACTTTCCAGTTTTCCACAATTTTTAATTATGCTTTTCACTTTTTACTTCAAACTTTACTTTACTAGCTGTTTTCTTTACGTTACATTTTGTGATTTAATTTGCACTCCACATTTTATTTTACTTCATACTTTACTTCATGCTAAGTTTACTTGACGCTTCTACTTTATACTTTACTTTAAACTATGCTGCGCTTTTTACTATATTTCATTTAGTGCCTTCCTTACTTTACACTTTACTTTTTACTATATTTTATAATTTTTTACACTTTCTAATTTAAGCATTGCTTTATAATTCAACCTTATTTTCATCTTTACAAGATACACTTTTATATAATTTCTTGCTTTATATTATTCTATATTTAATATGATATTTAACGCTTGATTTTACACATTACTGTATATAACACGCCTCACTTGAATTTACGCTTTATTTGCTTTACACGTTTCTTAATGTTTTACACATTACTTTACGCTCTACATTCCACTTTGCTTAACTTTTTTTCTATATTTAACTTTCTATACTTTCCGATTTTTACCTTCCTCTCTTTACTTTATGTTTCACTTTATATCTTACTCTTTACGTAATACTTTACTTCATATTTTACGCTTTAACTATTCCCGATATTTTACATTTTTCTACTCTTTATTCTCTGCTGTAATTTCTAGTTAATATTTCAAGTTCTCTTTTACTCTTTTTTTTTAATTTTACTCACACTAAATATTTTAATTTTTGCACCTTATATTTTCGCGTTGCCTGGTTTTTTATGCATTTCTGTACGCAATTTTTATTTTACTCTTTATTTTAAATTTTAAGATTTACTTTATTCTATGCTTATTTTTTAATTTCGATTACGCGTAATTTGTTATTTGAACGCTTCAGTAAAACATTTGCATCTAAAATTCATAAATTTAATCTGTATTCGCACAAAATTAAACCATATTCATAGATACGAAAAAAGAAATTTCTACTTAACTATTTATAAGCAAAACAGAAATATTTAGCTTATTGTACGATATTTAATTTTATTTTTTGCCGCAATTTGGCAAGGTTCACCCTTAGTTCAATAAATTTAATTCTTCGCTACATTGAGATTTATTGAGAAACTTATTTTAAATGGAAAATGCACCGTTCTTAATCGAGACATTTTAATAAAACGTATATATATTTAATACTACAGGAAATTAATCTAGAAATGTTTTTATTATCATTATTAGCAAACATTCCCTATCAGGACGTTACGGTTAACATTGTTATTTATAATTCATTAATTAAAAATTCATTAATTAATCTATTTTTCATAAGTTCACGTTTTGAATTTAAATGCATTCAGCAGAAAAATTAATTATTTTAATTTATATATATTGCGGATTTTTTTACAATAATGAAAGTCAATTTTTTTTCCTTCAAAAATGGCTTTAACCTGACTAAAAGGCCCTAGACTAAACGAAAACTACCTTTTTTTGGCGAATATGTTGTCTTCTTTTCCAATATGCTGCAAGTCTTGAAGATAATTTCTTTTTAGTATACAAAAATATGTTCCTTATTAATATGTCTCTTTATTTGTATTGCGTATTCTTTTTTATTTTCTTGAAAGCTTATATAAATGATGGTTAATATAAACACGAAGAGTTTTAAATTCTTCTGAGTTACCCTTAAAAGCTAAGACGTCGACTCCTAGTTGGATTTGTATACAATAGTTTTCGAAAGCTGAAAAAATATGACATACAATATTTTAACAATCATATATTTTCCTTGTTTTTCAGTACCGCATTGAATCAAATAGTAATCAAAGTTGGACTTTTCACGATATAATATAGCATTTTATTATTGTATAATCAAAATGAAAAAGAGATTTTTAGCCATTTATGTTACCTCTTTTCCTAATTTTCAATGATGCGTCAAACATTTTGAGTATTCAATCATTTATGTAATATTAAAAGACAAAAATTGCAGAAATAATTATCTGATTGTGAAAATTTTTAATGAAATAATAAATTGCTGACATCTAAGACTACTTATTTTTTAAAAAGGAAATTTTTTTATCCAATTAAATTTGCCATAAAAGAATCTGAGTGTAAGAGGTTTTCTTAAATCAAATTTTTTGTCCAATTTTTTTTAAAGAAAATTTTGTAAAAGATGGCTGTAGTTAAAGTGCAAGAGCTTAAAAAACGATTTTGAGAAAATTGAGAAACCAAGCTAAGCGCAGAAGATACTGTCAGAGGGATTTTAATTTAAAATAATTATGTAAACAGGAACATAAATGCCTCTAATTAAGTAATAGTTAATATTGCAGACTAACATTATACGAGCATTTTGAAATAGACACCGCATCCACAATTACAGTTGAATTTCTCCGAACATGGTAATCCTTCCTTATATTTTAAGAAATATTATATATTCACCCCCAGAAGTTAGGCCATCGAACAAAATTGTCTTCCCAACGAAAATTTTTATTATTTCATTAGTCAAATTTAGGTTACAGAAAAAATAAGCGTAAGATAACTTTTGCTTTGAAATTTGGAATACTGCCTTCAAATATTCATCCGTTGCAGAAAATAGCTATCCTAACAAAGAGTTTTGTAAGCCCTCCCATTAATAAAAAAAAGTATGGCCAAAACAAGTATTAGATCATTCATTTCATAAAAACTGTAAAATTTTGCCGAAAAATGTAGGAAACTGTAGGAGCAGCAAAAAAATTCATTATCCCACCATCTAGAAAAAAATATGGCTAAAACAAGTTTTTGGAGACTTTTAATCTAGAAAGAAATTTTGCCCCAAAACATAGGCTCACTTCATAAACTGTCGGAGGGTTTATTTGTCGTAACTTTAAACCAAATTTACATGTTATTTATATATATATATATGATGCGTTTCAAATATTCATAATATAATTAAATTATGTAAATTTGAGCTTGAATTTATTTCACTTTTTGTTATCAGACATCGCTCATATCCTTCCTCCCACTTTGCCTGAAAAAGTGAGCAAATCCGACTTTCGGTACTTTTTATTATATTTCAACGGGCTGAAAATTTATTGAAATACTTCTGTATAATTCTTACCAGAGATATGATGAATCGCAAAATACTATTCTCCATCATAAAGACAACATCCTGTCCTATAAAATGCAAAGTAATCAGTAAGATATGAATAAAATTTTAGTCTTTTAAAATAATAATAAACTTACGACACATATTGAATCTGTGGTCATTATTATTTATTTGTTCGAAGAAAAATTTTATTAAAAAACTGTTATATGCGTTCAATTTTTCCCTATACCTCTGTCAACCAAAGTTAGCCATCTAAACGTAAGGATGAATTATCAGTTGACACCGGCCACAGGGAGACTAAATATGTAAGAAATGGCGATTAAGCAAATGCCTGCCATTCTCCACCTGACGCTACTTTTTCCTCAAAAATTGAGCCATGTGCTCAAAAGTCAGTGATTTCGACTTCTTGTATTACGCCTGAAAGATGCTACCAAAACTTACGTTCACACATTATTGTTACTGTTTCTAATGCCACTTGTCTATACCAGCAAGCATGCTGGGTGTAACCAAGATAATTTTGAAGCAGAGGGTATGCTTTTTGCTTTTCAGTGGATCCGTCTATGGCCAGAAAGCGACTTCAGACACACGTCACTGCTCGTTTAAAAGATGGACCCTTTCATACATGCACAGATCATAATTCTGACCTGAACCAGAGAACGATCTATTTCCCCCCGAAGTATGATTTGTTATGGAAACATGGAGGATTTTGTGACCCGGCAGACTTAACGTGCACCATTCACTATTTACTACGCGGGAAGTCTCTACCAACCATGCAATCCCGGTCTCCCACTCATTCTTTCATTCACAGACGTTACAAGATGACTGAAAAAGATTTTAATGACGAATAAAACTATTTTTTTTATTCCTCTCCACTTGCTGCAATACGAAAAACTGAGATTTATAGTGATACAGGTTTCTTTTGGGAATTAAAAACAATTTTTTTTATTCGAATTAAACTCTAAATTATTGTTTTTAACGGCGATTTTATTCCGGCACATTTTTTTAGGTTCATTTTTGATAAATTTTTACTATCATCGCTTTTTCCTAAAATTTGCGGCTTTTAAGTTTTGTTTTAAGAATTATTTTTATCCATTTTTTCTTTTTCCATAATTTTTTTATTACCTCTGTTTATATAATGAAGCGGTTTTTTTTAAACTATTTCTATTAGAATTTTTTTCTTTTATGACTAGTTTTTCCCAAAATTGTGGTAATATGAAAAACTGAGATTTTTAGAACTGTTTTTTTTTTCTATTATTCTTTCCTTAAAATTTTTTGTTTTGTTCTCAAGAGCATTTCTGATGATTTTATTCTCCTATCTCCACTTTTTTCCAAGATAATATGGAGAAATGAAATTTTGCTTTTGAATTCAAAACGTTCTATTTTCCTCTTTCTCTTTTTCTTCATTCAAAACTGTCAGAAACACTGTTAGTATCGTTTTTATACCTATATATATTGTGTTTGTTTTATTCCTCGCTATCTTTATTATTTTGCTATAAGTAGTGATTCTGATATACAGGGTGTTTATAAAGTTCTGGACCCATTTTGATGCTTTATAACTCATAAAATAATAAAGATAGATTAAAATTAATGACATAATTGGTTAGATGGACTCAAAAAGTTTCATGACCCTTGCCAATGAACTTCCACATGTGCCCCCTTCGTCGCACGGAGAATATCAAGTCGATAGTCAATTTCACGCCAGGTAGCGGCAAGCATGTCGACATCCACAGAGACTATTGCGGTTGTAATTCTGGCTTTTAGGTCATCAATGTTCGACACGATCCTCCTGCAAACATTGTCCTTTATAAATCCACAAAGAAAAAAGTCCAGCGGCGTTATATCAGGTGATCTGGGTGGCCAAGGAATTGGACCTCCTCGTCCAATCCATCTTCCTGGAAAATGGTCATTCAAAAAACTATGAACGATGATACCCCAATGAGATGGTGCACCATCTTGTTGCAAGAAGACATGTGGCTGAAACTTTTATAGTTGTGGAAATACGAAGTTTTCCAACATGTCTAGGTATACGACTGATGAAACCGTCTTTACTGTAAAAAAGAAAGGCCCAATGACTCGGTCGTGCATTAGTCCACACCACACATTAACCTTTGGGGAATCCCTTTGTCTCTACGGTATTCATGGGGGTTTTCAGATCCCCATATGTGCACATTATGGCGATTAACAATGCCAGAAACACCCATTTTGGACCCATTTTAATGTTTAATAACTCGTAACGCTTGCCGCTACCTGGCGTGAAATTGACCATTTACTTGATATTCTCCGTGCGACGAAGGGAGTAGACGTGGAAGTTCATTGACAAGGGTCATGAAACTTTTTGAGTTTATCTAACCATTTATGTTATTAATTTTAATCTATCTTTAATATTTTATGAGTTATTAAACATCAAAATGTGTCCGGGACTTTATAAACACCTTGTATATTTTTTTCTATTTCTTGCGTTTTTCTTTTATTTTGCCATTTCATTTTTCTTATAAATGTAAACTTTTGTATTTTTTATCGCAATTGTTTTTAGTATATTATGTAAGCTAACATGAAACGCAGATAATTTGTTCCAAAATGTTTAATAAATATAGATGTAAATTTAGTAAGGTATTTGTATATTCTTCTTACTATTTCCCCTGTATATAATAATTTCAATTCATTTAATTTACATGATATTTCGGTACAACTATTATATTTTTTTCTCGCTTTACAGTTACAATTTCCTTTAAGCGTTGATTGCCATAATTTTTTTTGCTGTAAGACGCAGCATGTTGTTTTCTCCAGAAGATTGAGTAACATTAAAAAAATAGAGATTCACAGTTTTCGAATACACGAAACTTTTGCATAACTGGATTATAGAGTGTTTGAACAGTAATATCAATTTCTGAACGCCTTTCTTTCTCTTACATGTTTTATTTGCAATGATCTATTTATAAGTTTTATGTCAATTTGGAATCTATTTATTTTTCATTTTTGAATAATGAAACTATTTTATTTTACACTGGATCAGTATTTCAGGGAAACTGAATTTCGTTATCCAAGATTCATTTCGAAATAAAGTTTAATTTCGCATTAAATTTTAATTTTGATTTATGGTTGATGATATTTAAAAATAATTGAATGAAATATTTCACTGTATTAATCCCAATAATATCTGCTTTTTTAGTATCTAATAAATTTTACTATTCTAAACTAAAACAAATTTCAACTAGTATTACTGGTTTAAAAGATTGAACCCTAAATTTTATAAGGTAAAAAAGTTATTTATACTCTACTTAAATTTCCTTTAAAATAACTTAAAATGTACGGAAACATTATTCTGCATTTTAGAAATGAATCGCGTAGTTTAAATGATATTTTGAGAAAGGCTTTACATAAATAATATGAGCAACTATTTTAATCGTTTTAAATTTCAAATTTTTGAGAAAGTTGCCCCTACAAAAATGCCACTGGCTGGTAACAAAGCATTACTAATTTTGTCCTATATTGCTCAGCGAAAAAAGCATATAAAGTTTAAACCAAAAATTACTTTTGGTTAAATTTCGTCTTTGAAACCTTAAGTTTGAATTTTGATTAGAAACGTCAGCGTATTATAGAAAATAGTTTGCCCAAAAGTTTCGTACGGCAAGCCACATAAAAAGATATAGTGCAATAAAAACAGCTACTTGATGACGTAAGAAGAAGTTTGAACCTTGCCACCAATCTTTAGCAACTAGGTTAAAAGTTCTGCAGAACCAATATAAAATTAATGATTTTTTCTACCAAAACCTTATTTACATTCTTATCTCTGCACGTCTCATGTTGTTTCTCATGTCATAACTAGAAACACAACAAGTTTGAATTTTGAGACCAAACGTTTGAACCTCGTAGAAAATTGCTAGCCCAAGTATATGCTATTTTATCTACCAAAAACGAGTTACGGAAGAAGCAATTTTTAGTTTTCTTATGATTAAGAGGTTAGGATTTCGCCTTCAAGCGATAGCCCATCGCAAGAAATCATTAGGCCCACAATTTTTTTTCGCTAGTAAACTTGTTAAAAATATCACCAAAACTAGTTTTATTTATTTTTTGACTTAAAGATTACAATTTATGACCTAAAAATGTCCTGCGTTAGCATTGCTTCTAATCCCCCCCCCCCATTTGTCAGAAAAGAATTAGCAAATCACATTATTACCAGAGCTAGGGTGAATCGCAAAATACCTGCAAATTATATGCCATCCACATCATTAAAACTATCATGCCTAATTTGAATGAAGTTATCCTCATATCATACCTAATCCCTTAAAAAGTAATATTTAAAAATTTTTGAAACTGTATAAAACTTTGTGTACCTTTCAATTTGTATAAAACTTCATGTATCTTTATGGGACTTTTAAGTCCAACTAATATTATTACCATAAATCATTGAAATGGAATAAAATATCCCATTGGAACTTGTAACATAACTTTCCGTTTATCATTACTAGTTGACAACACACAATTATTTGAAATTGAACATCACCAATGTAACCATTTAGATGTTAGTAATTCGTTCTAGGACGCCCTTTAATGATTCCTCAATTTCATTCCTCAATTCTCAGCTTTGTACCTTGATCAAGTTTGCACTTAAGTGAGTTGGTGACAGATGTCAATAGATCCAAAATGATGTCATTTAAGACATTTAAAAGCCACATGTTGCAACATTTTTTTTAACTTCGATTAAATTATATTTTTAAGAAAAAATTCCTATTAAAAATAATCTAAGGCTATAAAAATTTAATTAAATAATAAAAATAATAAGTATGCGACAAAACTTCATACTGACTTTTAAGGAACGTTGTTTAAAAATATTGGGGGAGGGTCAAAATGTATTTAATGTATATATTACAACTTTGAAATAAGTGAATTGTTAAAGAATTCTCCTTCCACATGATTTTTTCAACCATGAATTGATGAATTCTGAATTCTCAGAGTGTATTTGTTTTAATTGACGTACTTTTACGGTAAACGAATTTTGAAATAAGCACTGGAAAAAAATAGGCAGTTGTTTATTTAACACTTTTCGCAACTTTTTCTGTTCACTTGCCACATAGCGGGTAGTTATTTTCAGGTCTAATAAAAGGGGTAAAAGGGTTTTGCTGCTTGAAATTGTTTTTTAAATATGTGACAGCTTTTATAGTTGTGTTTATGGGCTAAACTTTTAGTCAATCTCAGTTCCAATACATTGTTTTTTGCTTCTTGTGTGGCGCTGCTGAGGTTTTTTTGAAGCAGGTATTGATACCGGAATTCACCTACTGAATTTCATTGCAAAAGATATTAAATTTTTTAAAAAAAACATTTTCAAATGAAATAATATTGTTTTCAAATAAATATCCAATGCTTAATAGTTTTAAATTTGTTTTTTTTTTCATTGTAAAGTTTGATTTATTTTCTTTTATAATTTCAGCTATAAGTCTTCATCTTTTTAAACACTCAAAAAATATTTTTAAGCCTTATTTACATTAACAAAATGCAAAATAATTTTCAAAGGCTTTACATGATCATGATAAAAATAACTAGTTTCTGACAAAGAACTCTTTTCTAAATTATATTAGCCACCATAAAAAGATAGAGAGATGTTTCAGATGGATTTCAGAAGATGGAATATGAAGCCTGATATTGAAAATATTTTGCAAAATGCACATGAGAGTGCAAGAATCTCACCGAACTCAGCTCAATATACGCACACGTGAACCCGCAAGTATTGCATCAAACATGTAAAATTATTGGCGTTTTCATACGCTACTTACTGATGGTACGGTGTAATACATTGTGTTTGAATGAACGCAAAACGTTGAATAGATCAATGTTAAAACCACGCTTTTGCATTCAACATTTCATTTTTGAAAAGCGAAAATTAAGCACTTTTTAAAACCAAAAAAAGCACCTTTAAGGGCTTTTAACAAAAGGAAAATAAGCACATTTAAACACTACACACTAAGGAATTGATAGGAAATTATTTCATAACTCTTCCAATTTCCTATGAGAAAATATTTAAGCTTACCTTCCAGTGTTTTGAGATTAAAGGCATAAGTGTTTTCCAGTTCATTCTTTTCAGTTATCTCTTCCCAAGCAGCGCTAAAGTTTGCTTTTAATAATTTTTGAATGTGGTCGCACAACACTATGTCCAATTCTTCAAGCTGCAGAGACAAATACATTCATTTTTTCTATACATAAAGTTTATGGAAATTTTTTCATTAAGTATTGGTTGGTAATTAAAAAAATTGTATTTATTTGATTTTATTGGTTTTTTGTTAAATTTATATAAGCTTTTTTTCCTTCTTTAAAAATCTACAAGCAAAATTATCTGATAAAAAGTATTAACAGGGTTGCCACTGATATCTGTGAAAAAAATCCTTATGTTTCCCCTGCACATATTATGCACAGTATATTAAGAGGATACACACATTCACTGTGTTCTTGTGAACTATATTCGGATAAAGATGCTGAAGTTGCTGAAAAAACTTGGAGAATTAAGAAACAGCACAACATAAAACAGATAACGCTATAGAAAAAGAAATAATATAATATAGCCTTAAATATATTGAGTTTGGAGAGGTCTGAATTTTTTAAAAGGAAATAAAATCCCCTATTTGAAAGAAAAAATACAAAATTCCCCGCATTTTCCCTGCCATTTTAGCTGATTTTTAAATCCCCTAATCCCTATGGAGTGGCAACGCTGATTAAAAATTCTTAATATAATTCAAAAACTATGTAATAGCTAAAATAGTTATTATTTGAAATGAAAATTTTGAAACGAAGTACAACAGGATGCGTAGCAAAGTCTTTCAATGAAAAATAAGCACCTTTTAAGTACTTTAAGCACGTAAAAAATATTTTTGAGCTCTATATACATTAACGAAATGCAAAATAATTTTTAAAGACTTCACATGATCATGCTAAAATAACTAGTTTCCAACAAAGAACTCTTTTCTCGATTATATTAGCCTTTATAAAATGATCAAGAGATTTTTTTGGTCCGATATCGGAGGGGGAGGGGTCTGAAATTGAGAATCTCCTGCAAAAGGCAGCAGAGTTGCACATGCAGACCTCACAGTATTTCATCAAACATGTAAAATAATTGGTGCTTTCATACGCTATGGACCGATGGTATGCCGAAATAGATTGTGGTTGAATGAATTGTGAAAACGTTGAATAGAACAATGTAAAAAATACGCTTTTGCATATAATGCAGCGACATGGTAGAGTAAAAAAAAACTCATCATTTTCGAAAAGGGAAAATTAAGCACTTTTTAAAAACACCCAATGAAAAAAGCACCTTTAAGGGCCTTTAAAAAATGAAAATCTAAAATCCTTTTTAAAAACGCTACACACCGTGCATAATAATCAAAACAAACAAATCAGTGAATTTCGTCATAGTTGATTTCCAGGCGTAACAGAAGGGAAATCGCACAAGTACTTTATTCTAAAAAAAGTTATTTAATATTTTTGAAAACAAAAATTCTACTAGGATATGCTACGTAATGTTTAATTAATTGGCATAAAATAACAAAAGAGCTTCATAATTAAATTGCAAGTTAATTAAAAGTACTTGCAGCAAAGGGAACAAATAAAATCCCACATTTTTGATATGCACTGTTATTTCTGCTAAACACTGTGATTTGAACCATCCTAAAACACTATCTGCAATTTTTTTCAAAAAATTATGATAATTTATTTTATCTTGAAATGTGATAATACTTTTAAAATTGCAAACACATTTTTTTTAAATCCAAATAATGCATCGTAACAGAGAGGGCATGAAATATAACAGAGTGCATGTACAGTAAATGTACATGCACTCTGTGGGAAGGGGAAATATCACTATCAAAAGTGACTCTGCGGTTATTTAAAGTTGGAGTTGGCAGCACTGCAATAATATCTGACAAGTGAACCTGTGCTACATCTTTGTTATATTTTAAAGTTTTCACTTTACCAGACCGTGTTAAAATAAGCAAGTGCATTGTTTGTATCTTTCTCAATTTCAGCTATTTGGGCAGCAAAACTAACTTCCCAATTTTTTCCGTGAACTTTTAAGACTTGAAAAACTATCTATTGCAACAAATCGCTGTGTTTTTATGTCGGATCACAAAGTCTTCCAAATTCCCAAAACAAATCAATACCTCTGGGGGTAGTGAAAATTACGAGGCTACAGAGTTGAGCATTGGTAGCCATTAACTGAAATTTGGGTCGGCTGTTCAGAATAAACACTTCATCATAATATACTAAATATATATTTAATGAGTTTTAAAAGCACTTGTACTTAAAGAAACATTAAAGCAAAAGGGTAAAATTTAAATATGTTTATTACCAGCAAATTATTTTTAGTACAGTTAATGGAAAATTATAATTTAAAAATTTATAATTTAAATATAATAATCTACAAACAATAAAAACTTCATTAACACTTAAAACTATCTTTAAAAATATTACAATCCAGAGAATAGATTCATAATAATATTAAGCTCTAGCAGAGAGGGAAAAACAAATTAAAAAAACATAGGACAACCATTTAAGCGATTGATTGCAAATTTGAGCCTGGTGCCTTTTACAAATATGAACGAAAATCATTTTTAATTTATTAGATTTCAAAAAATACTAAAGTTTGAAAGAAGTTTTTTTTTCTACACTTGAATCTGGGGGGGGGGGAATTGTTTGATTTAAAGATTTTTTTGTAGTACACTCATTGTAAAGGTGTTCTCGTAATTCAATGTAATTTATTTTTAAAAAATATTACATTTCAAAATTTAAATATACTATTATTTAATTCAAAATTTTAGTATATTTCTAAAGCACTTTTCGGTATGCTGTTGTTTTAATTATTTAAATTGTTTAAGTTAAAATTATTAATTGCTTGAAAATTAATTCTCATATTTGCGATTGTTCTCATTTTTTTTACTATGCTTGTTTCATAATCCTTCGAATTAATCAGGTGTGAATTTCGGAATCAAAATGCTCATCCAATATTAAAAAGACTCTTAACCAATTCATTCCCTTAGATATATAAAAAATAGATAAAAAAATATAAAAATTATATATAAAAAAATAATTTTTTTTTTAAAGATTTATTCCAATCCTTTCTCTTCTTCTCTCTTCATTAATCTTTAATACTTTCTTTACACTTTTAACTTATGTATATATTGTTAGTGCAGACACTCTCACAGAAAATTCATGCACACACCATCGTTACAGCAAAAAGGAATATGCACAATTGTAACAGAGTCATTCATTGACAAGATAAGTAAGAATACTCACTACATATTCATCTTCATAGCCTTCTTCATCATCTGGTTCTCCACTGTTTGGATCTTTAACTAAGTACTTTATTGTGTTACTCAATGTTCCAAGTATACTGAAAGACATTATAAGTTTCAATATAAGTACACAAAACAATTTGCTTTTTAACACAAAATTAAAAACACTTAGGTAAATCGTTAATGTCAAAACTTCTGTACTTAGTGCAATACTTTAGCTGACCTGACACTGATGTTAAAAATTTTAATTAATTAGCAAAAACATATTTAATTAAAAAATTTTCTATTTTGAAAAATATTGTCATGCAATTATAGGGTATACATATTTCATAGCTTTTAAAATTTCTTTATTTCATCAATTTATAATACTTTTTAACTGGGTGCGTAGCCAAATCTTTCAACAAAAAATAAACACCTTTTAAGAACTTTTTAAGCACTATATACATTAAAAAGATGCAAAATAATTTTCAAAGACTTTACATGATCATGATAAAATAATGTAAAACATGTAAAATGATTGGCGCTATCACACGTTACGGACCGACGGTACGCCGAAACGGATTGTGGTCGAATGAAATGTGAAAGCGTTGAATAGAACAAAGTGAAAAGCAAGCTTTAGCATAATACATGGAGAAAATTAAATTAAGCACTTTTTAAAAGCACCCAATGAAAAAAGCACCTTTAAGCACTTTTTAAAAAAACTACGCACCATGTATAATCATTCCAAATCTTGCTCTAAGCAAATTAAATCAACTGTTTAATTTTTATCCAATTTCATTCAAAGCGAAAATAAATAATTTTATTTTAACACTAAATGTAACACTTTGCGCAATGCAAGCGTATAACTAATTATAATTCAATGTTGCGACAAAATGAATATCAAAAGCTTTTTTTTTAAAATCTGACTTCGTTTAAGCTGCTTTATTTTTTTATGAACCACATACATCTTTTGGTTACGGGTTAAATTCTGAAGGGAATTTTTGGTGATTAATTTTCAAGCCAGATTATTTCTAATTTAATGTTACTTGGCCTTATTTTTGGCAGAATCATTTCTCAATAACTCGCCAATAATGGATCTGCTAAGTGTGGGTTAGGAGCAACAAATACACTTGAATTTTGAAAATGCTGGACTTAGGTCTAGTGGGTTTTTTTTATGTCCCATGGCCGCTCAGTCTGACTGCCAAAAATGTTACAAAATTGATTTTTTGAATCTGTCTTGATAAAAAAAAAGGCTCTATTATGAAGGATGCACAATGTGATGTTTATGATGAATAGATCATGTGTTTCTTTGTGATGCCATTATTAATAGATAAACTTTTCAATTTTGATAAATAAAAATTGGTAAAAACTTGACTACTCATTTTCTTAACATAAGAGGACTTTACTTTTTCCTAAACAGGGCTCAAACTCAGAATGGCATATAATATTTTGTTTTTTCATGGCTTTAAATAAATTTTTTTTAACAGTTAGCCTTTACAGAATTCAAATTAGTATTTACAGAATACAAATTTGAGATTTATATGCTATATTTTATATAGATATGAAATTATGCAAAAATTTACTATTAAATAAAAAAAGTAACACAGGGTTGCTCTTCAAATCTGGAAAACAAATTCCTTTCCCTGTATAAATTTGCTTTCCCTGTATATATTATACACAATATTAAGAGGAAACACAATTACTGTGTTGGGTTAACTATACTAACTATAATCGAGGGAAAATTTTCGAGGAAAAAAAGGAACAGCTGAACATTCTTAAATAATCCATAGATTACGCTTTAAGTGGGCACCATTTTTTAAAAGACGAAAATAGGAACTAAAATTGCTTGCTTTTCCCAATTTGTGAGGAAAAAATAAAAATCCTCTGCATTTTTCCTGTTATTTCTGGTAACTTTTAAATTCCGTGTATTTTCCAGGTTTTCCCTGTTGTCCCTATGGAATGGCAACCTTGTAACATTTAGATAAAAGTATTAAATTAAAATTTATACATTACTGAAATTTTGTTTCATTGTAAAATTAAATTGATTAGTTAGAATCAATGTTCTATTTTTTTGGTTAAATTAGAACTAGATATTATAACCTTTGTATCATTTGAACTACTAAAATATTATTGCTCTCAACATTTAAGATTTGCTTTAATGTTTTTTTGCTTTCTAATATGAGTGAAGATAAATTTTTGACTATCTTGTTGGAAGGAGGGAAAGATGAGATTTCTTTTCTTTACATAGCTGTCAACATTGATAGGAAAAAAAAACGCGGTATACTTTACGAAATATAAATTTCAAGATAATTGTTGTATAATGTACTAAATATTTTACACAAATGGAATTTTAGAGATTTTTTTATAGTAATAAAAATAGAACAACACCAATATCTTACAGTTACGATTGACATTAAGCATACTTGAAGTACTATGTATTATGTTTATACATAATTTTGAATATTAAAAGGCATTTAATTCAAAGATAGTTGAAAGAATTGTTTCGTTAATTTAAAAAGAGAATCCTCATCCCTATTACTTATATGTGCTTCTTTATGTTATATTTATTTAAATATTCAAGCAAGCAATAATCTGTGCAAAAATTCTATTTAAATAGGGATTTGTTTCAGGAAACTTACTCAATTTTAGGAAATTATCAAAGATGTACAAAAACGATTAGAATTTTAAATAAACCAGAAGACCAGGAGAAACTGGCAAAATCCAGTAGAGTTGGCAGCTATGTTTTTATTTCTATGAAATCGATTTTCTATTTTTGAAAATTATGCTTAAAATTGTTCAAAGAGTAAAAAAAAATATTGTTTAGTTAGAACTTGATTAGATTAGTTCTTGGTAGTTAAGGGAAAAAGGGTAGTTAAGGGTTTTTTTTCCGAATTTTTTAAGTTTTTTTTTAAGAATAAGATTACGTAATCTCCTGAAAACCATAATTTTTACAACTCAATCGTAAGACTGTGATAAACTATGAGATTGTAATATTTAGCACCACTGCATATAGTTTGCCAAAAGTAAGAAATCCCTCAGTCATTCGTCTGGACCATGTGGCGATGACTATGGTAATGAGGTATAACTATTTTAAGTAGGATTGTGGGGTCACTGCATGGGACAGGCTTTAGCTCTGGTCAGCTTTTTCTTTGGTTTATTGTGTTAACCCTATAGTGAATTGAAGCTACCCTCCCTGAAATGCACTATTTTTGTTTCTATAGCAGCATATGGCCTCAGATATTGTGGTGGGGGGAGTTCTTACCGAGGACAAATTATACATAGCATGCAGATCTAAAAACATTGAGAATTAAATGAAACTTACCAACTAAAGGATCATTGGGTAAGCTGATGCTGGCATATGCTACACCAGGAACACTGTACTGTCATTTTGAACAAGAAGAGTAACAGACCACTTCAAAACCTTCACTGGGCTCAATCTGAACATAAACGTTCTCCAACACTTGATCTGACAAGATGTTCGTACAGTCAAACTGAAACGAGAGTGCTTTTCTTAAAGAGACTTTCAATTATTTTATTACTACATGCAGGAAAATATATTTTGTAGAAAGATTGCATAAATAGCACATCATTTTATAACATGCAATATTTTAATATTATGGGATGAATAATTCTGAGAAAAGTAAACGGAAAAAATATGTTTGAATTTTTTTTCTTTTCGTTTTATAATTGAAATGGAAGAAAAGCATATTTTGTAGTGATTCTGCTAGATTTCATAAGCTATGTGTTCTGAGGATCTCGGATATTCAAATTTCAGAGTGCCATTTTTGGAAAAACAGATCCTCATTTAAAGCAATACTTTAATAGATTTAAAATAATAATGTTCTGTGGATCAGCGAATATAAATGCAATGATCATCTGATGATTAGGATTGGGCAAACTATCAGTTTAATATATACATCGTCATGGCGATACAGTTGCTGTAGTTTATTGCAAGCATCGGAATTCTGATTTAAGCCGCCCATATAAGATGATTGTGATTTAGCTACATAACATGCGAGGATCTTTGCCCCCGCTGAACCAGCCAAATTTGATTTCATCAAGTTACGAAGATGTTGATTTTATCTTGACAAAATGTACAAAATTTTGGACGCTTTGGCTTAGAGCAGTCACGAGAATAATATCCTTTTCCAGAACAATTATAACATGTTATGGATTCTAACCCTTCGATTCTAATAACTTGATCATTTCTTTATACTCCAAATTGATCACATAGAGAGGGTATCTGAGAGTTACTTTTGTACAACTCTTTCAGTTCAATATAATCGTCAATTTTATTCACTAATAACATTGGCGACTTCAGCAAGGACCACTCACTGACATAATATGCTTGAACTACTGCTGGTGCACTTTGCTTAATTCGGTCTGATATAATTAAATTTTTTAAATATTCCACTGTTTTTATATTTAAACCTTTTATCCATCCATCATAAAAATGTTTCAAGTTCATTATAATATTCTCGCCAAGTACTATCAATTTTAATTTTATGCGAATAAAACAACTGTCTAAATTTTTCAGGACTTAATTTAGATCGTTTTAGTAACAATTCCTTGACATGAGTATAGTTTTCCGCTAATTCTTCTGATTCTCGCATGATTATTTTCACTTTATCTCTTGGCAAAACACTAGTCAAGCAAGTCACCTATAAATTTAGCTCCATTTTAATTCATTTCATTATTCTTTCGAAATGCACCAAGAATAAACTTATGTCGCCATTTTTCGAATCAAAGTACTTTAACTGAGATTGCCAGTCTATTTTTGTTTTTGGCGAATCAATAGGTAAATAAGTGCCAACGATAGTTCCAATTTTCTCATTTCTAATTCATGCTTTCGCATAGCTTCTTCCTCAGCAGCGGCGGCTTCTGCTTCTCTATCCGCATTTAAATTGAATATCATTCCTTGTTCCAAATCCTCATCATAGTTTTTAATATTTAAAACCAAGTTTTTTAGATCTACAACATTAAAAGCATTGTGTGCTTCTTCGCCAAGTTCCATTGCAATAACCTGTAACTCTGACTTATCACATTCTAAGCAGAACGAATATTAAATACTTTTAGCTTATAAAGTTACTGACAAGTGTTTATGAAGAAGATTAAAGCAGATATCAGAATTACAAAAAGAAGAAAATTGTAGACTTCTATGCTAGGAATAATTATAGTAACTTACTGTGCTTGATAATACTGTAAGAGATATTTAACGTATATTTTAATTATATCTTTATTTAATCGTATTCGAATCCAAACTAGACATAGAAACATAATAATTCAAAACAATATTCACGCACGTTGCAACAGGTCATATTAAACTCTAATACATATGCTCGCCCTTCAAATATTTAGCTGCTTACAAAAAATAAAGATTTTTAACTGTTCAATAGGAATTATGTTCAATTTTGATTTTCTTATTATATGCTCGACATGATTAATTGCTTCACTTGCCAATTGTTTTAACAAAAACACATTTTTAAAAATAAATTATCACTAAAATCAAGATGCTGTAACAAAACATAATATACAGGTTTTGACTCTTTTCTCGCCAGGTACCTAGTCTTGTACTACGTTATTTAAAAAAATATTGCAGACCCCTCGGATATGTAACATTATTTCCTTCTAAATGTACCATCTTTTTTTCAGTAACAGCTATTTTTATTTAACATACATCTAAAGTATATTTCTTTACTTAAAATTTACGATCAGAGTTGGTTATGTCAAGTTCTACTAAAATTTGAAACATAGAATTTTCTATTTAAATATTTTCCATAATGTTTTATGTATTATATTGAAAAAAAGTTTTTCAAATATACTTTGTAAATTCAGAAATTTAAACTATGTATCAAAGAAAAAAATTTCAAAAAGAGTTCCAAAGTTACCCACTTTTCATTATACGAAATTCTTGAAATACACAAAATTCGCTATGCAATTCCGCTGTATCACTGATTTATTTAAAATACTGCTGTCATTTCGATTTAATTTATGATTGAATATTTCAATTTTCGGTGGTTTGGAAGCATGTTGGGGGTAGGGGATTGTGAATAAATTTTAATTCTTGTAAATGTTGTTTTGAACCATGTAAAAGCAGTTCTTTATTTTGAAATTCTAAAAGCGATTTTTATGATCTAATTGATACTATATGAAATAATGGGAAAAATTTTTGAAGTTTAAATATTTTGGAGAACATTTTAGTAATTTTGAAGTACATTTTGAAAATTCTTGAACCAGATATATAATGTTGGAACATGAAATTTTTAATTAAATTAAGGAAGACTATTTTCTCTAATTAGATAAATTTTTTAAATTCTTTACATAGTTTTATTGTATACTGTTTATTGTATACTACAAAAACTGTTGCATTTTTTCTCCGTGCAAATATCTGCATTTACTTTTCATTACTTAAATAAGAAACAATAAAAAGACAATCAATAAATATCCTCATTTTTAAAAAAAAATAGTATGCTTAGTAAGTAATTGGATATTTTGCATCGATTAAATTTAAACAGCAGAATGCTTTTTAATTTCTTAACAGCATTTAATTCTCAGCTAGCTGACAATAATTTTAAGTTTTTTTTCACAAAATCTTGACAATTTAAAAATGATATTTTCTTTAAAAGGAAAACCTAAATTAAAGTACTAAAAAAATTTATTCGTGAATTATTGAAAAAATAACGTAAAGAATGTGGTAGCATAAAGATTAAGATTTTGAGAATTGTTAAAATTTAATTTTAAAAATAATTCAGTTAAACACGAATGGACAGGTAATTAATTTTTTTTAAGATTAAAACAATATATAAGATGTTGAGAAAAATTAAGATGTTTAAAAATGTTGACTCTGTATTCGCATTAATAATTATGAAATATGTAATGAATAAATTGTTAAATATATTATTCCATATCTATGGTTACGTATGTATATTATTGAAATTGCATCAATTATAGAAAGAAAAAATCGCATCAATTATTATAAATTATCAATTACTAAAATATAAAATTAAAAAAAGCTGATGTATAATCACATCCTATCAGAAACATACTTTACAAAACTCGACATTCATAGAATAAAATGTTTTTCATTCAATTAAATGTATTATTCAAGTCCCTTTACTAAATTAAGCATCAGTTTTTAGACAACTAAAAAGAAACATCGTCTTTTATAAATAAATACGAAAAAAAACGGACTAGCTACTAGCGAAAAAAAAAGAAACTTTACGCTACTCGTGTGTAAGTCAAGTTCTTTTTAAGTTATTCACATTTAATTGTCCCCATTAAATATTTCTTCGTTGTCACCAAATTATTTTTTTAAAAATAATAAATTTTTCTCTGTTTCTGCTAAGTAAAAACAGTTGTAATTTTATATTTTTCAATCATAAAATATGCAGATGAAAGTGGTTTTAAAAAAACATCTACGACTTATAATTCAAAATCGTTTCATCCATATATGAATTAAATAATAATAAATAATTATTTCAAATTACTTTTCGTATGAAATTAACTTTATGTAAACTGGTTTTATGAGTGGGCATAATTTTTTTTGAATTGATTACTTAGTTCTAAAAATATGACTAAAGACGCAAAAAGTGAAATTAACATTAAGGTCTCTGAGCTTTGGATCGCTCTCCTGACCAAACTATGAGAACCCTATTTCCCAGATTGCGGCTGTCCCCTATATAATATAGGTTAAGAATCTAAATAAGTAAAAAAAATATACTTATTCAGAGAAAGTACGTTTTTGTGTACGATTTCATTACTTAATTAATAGTTAGCACTAAATAATTAGTAGGGGAGAGTGGGGTCAATTGTAACATTTTTTACTTAACTATTTTTAAGTGACAAAAATTCCAATATATTATTAGTATTAATTGACAGACGAGTAAAGTAGACTATCCTCTACTATAAAAAAAAACAAATTCCTTATTTTAAATGTTATTATATCAGTTATTAACAATTTTCGACAGTCGTGCACTTGTTACAATTGTCCTCACTTACGGGGTCAATTGTAACAGTTCATAAATTCGACTAAAACATAGTTAATTATACATATTATCATAGTTGTGATATATTTTTTTATTGATCAAAATAGTAATGATATTTTAGGAGTCAAAAAAATGATGAGCAGAGACCTAAAGGGTTAAACTTTAAGGGGCTAAAAATTTTAATTTATGCTGTGAAAGGTGACAAATGAAATAATGCACATGCAACATAATATAAATGATATAGGAAACTATTGGTGGTTCTTAAAGAGTTAAGTAATGGTTTGTAAACATAAAATTATTTATTTTCAGCTGTTACAATCGTCCCTTTACTTATTGTTACAATTGTCCCCAAGACGCCATTTCAGCTTCATTTGTTAAAAACAATGCTAGTTAATTAGCAAAACTAATCTTTTTTTTTTCAAAATGTTAGTTAAGGTGTCCACTTACATATTCGGTTAATAATTTTTATTTGTTTAAACAAAATTTCTTTGTTACAATATAATATTCTAATACCAAAAAAAGTACTTACGTAGTGTGAAAATATCTTTTGTGATGTAAATCTTTCAAAAGTACATAAAAATGGTTGCCAGCAGGGGTGTACATGTAGATTTATTAAATACACCTTGTTCGCCACCTAGGAACCAAATCTAGAACCCGACACTCGAAATATTTGCTCTGTTACAATCGTACCCTGTTACAATTGACCCCACTCTCCCCTATATTTGAGGTCACCACCCTCCCCCAGGAACCATTAAGACTGACAAACGAATCCGATAATTAGAACAGAAGTTATTCAGGGTGATATATTTCTTAGGGCACTGTACATAACATGGTATGATTTGAAAATCGCTAGCTTATAAGAGAAACAGAGGAAAACTTTAGAAGAGTTAAGAGCAATAATTTTAAAATTCTTAAAATTATAATAATCCATTTCCAAACTGTTGCAACCAAATATATTCTTATTAGTATTTTTAATAAACTTTAGAGTTTTATAGAAAATTCTTGATAAAAGGTTTCAGCAGAATTTTTGAAAAGTGTTTAAGCAGGAGCAGTAAGAAGTACAACTTGTATGAATTAAAACGTAACTGTAATTTTTTTATGTACTATGTTTTATGTAATATGTTTTATGTAATATGTAATGTGTATATAATATGAAATGAGCGATTTTAGGCTGATTTTAAAGTAAATAGGACAAAATGCAACAAAAAAATGCATCACTATATATTACTACAATTTTAATTATTTGTGTTAAGTACCATTAGGAAATAAAAGTTAGAAACTTCATCTAGGAATTAAAAAAAAAATTACTTGGAAAAATATCCTTATTACTAATGTTTATTTGCGCAGTAAAAATTTCAACTAGTACAGTCGTATTATTAATTTATCTTTATATTGCGTATGATTGCGGCAAGCCTCAGTATTTTGACTGTCAGAAATTCAAATTCGTTTAAAAAAAAGGTATGCTTATTCAAAGAAAGAACGTTTTTGTGTCTGATTATGTCACTTTAAATATAGTTCGCACAAAATACCGCGTTTGAAGGCACCCCTGGGAAACAGTTTGAATCTTAGAACGGGAAAATCCGATCATTGGGAGAAAAAGTTATGCACAGGGGTTTGATTTTTTTTGCGCACTGTTCTTAATGTATATCTATACATAATAATAAAAGCGGCTGTGTGTGTGTCTGTCTGTCTGTAATCACAATATATCGCCCCAGAAGCCTCGCCAAGGCACGAAACTCGGCACATAATTGTGTTTTGACATAATGAAGAAGTATTTTTTTTCTTTTTCAAAAATTTTGATTAGTTATTTAGTTATCAGTCATTTTGTAAGTCTATGCTTTTCGTCTGCTTTTTCGTCTTCAAAGAGCCATATTCAAAAAACTATTAAAAAATGCATATACTTTTCCCCACTCTTATAAATGCATGCTAATGCGAACCTTACAATTGAAATATTAATTTTCGATAACTTAAACCAATGATATACGAAGGAATTAATAATTTAATTGTAAAGTTCGCATTAGTTTACATTTATTAAAGTGGAGAAAAGTTTAACTTTTGTATTAAAAATGTGGCAACATATTCGATACGTAAATAGAACGCTTCGCTTTGATATATTTGTCGCTGTTCATAATTGTTATAATAAGTTTTTCTTCTTCTTTCCACTCTCTATTTTTTTTTTTCTTAAGCGAAGACGATAATTTTTGTAGCGATATTGTAGTACTTTGTACAAATAAAAATTCTTTTCACAACACTTTAAAAATATTTACTTTATTTTCTTTATATATACAGAGAACAGTCGGCAAAGAATTCGATTAGGTTGAAAAACATTTTGCTAAAAAGGAACGAATTCCAAAAGAAAAAATAAGCAACTTAAAGAATAAAAATGCTGATGCCAGCCAATTTTTTGAAAGTTAACTTAGAAATAACAAACCAAACGATGTTAAATAACAAACCAAACGATGTTAACAAAATGACGTAGAAAGCGCAACTAGATCAAAATTATACAAGCACAACTAGATCAAATTATAATACCTGAGTGCTTGACGTAACAGATATAGAAATAGAATTTGATACCATAAAAAATTATATAGAAATAGAAATTGATACCATAAAAAATTTATTCGTTTTCGTGTTCTTTTCATGTATTTAGCATTTTAGTTTTTTATTTCTTAAGCGTTGTAGCTATATAATTTCAAACATCCTCAAGAGCTATAACACATCTGCAGCAGAACTGGATATGAAGACAAAATTGCAGGACAGGAACACTTTATACATAATAATAAAAGCGGCTGTGTGTCTGTCTGTAATCACAATATATCGCCCCAGAAGCCTCGCCCAGGCACGAAACTTGACACAAAATTGTGTTTTGACATAATGAAGAAGTATTTTTTTTCTTTTTCAAAAATTTGGATTAGTTTTTTAGTTATCAGTCATTTTGTAAGAAAATCTATGCTTTTTCGTCTTCAAATAAGAGCCATATTAAAAAAACTATTAAAAAATGCATATCTCTTATAAATGTATGCTAATGCGAGCCTTACAATTGAAATATTAAATTTCGACAACTTAAACCAATAATATACGAAGGAATTAATAATTTAATTGTAAGGTTCGCATTTGTTTACATTTATCAAAGTGGAGAAAAGTTTAACTTTTGTATTAAAAATGTGGCAACACATTCCATACGTAAATAGAACGCTTTGCTTTGATTTATTTGTCGATGTTCATAATTGTTATTATAAGTTTTTCTTCTTCTTTCCACGCTCTATTTTTTTTTCTTAAGCGA